>NC_134354.1:237008120-237357996 GCF_048569485.1 Anomaloglossus baeobatrachus
TATTGGTTAAGACCACGTCATTATGTACTAATACCTATGAAAACAAAGAAGTAGTGTAGTTCAGGCAAATAAAGAATAAAAGTTTCGGAACTACATATTACACCGGTTGTAAAATAGGCAGACCTCACATTTACAGTTTGCTTGAAAACTTTGCAGCTGCATTGTCTAAATTAGCAAATTGATTGACGGTGACTTCTACCTTAAGTAGTAGAAAACACACCTATCGTGGCGATGGATAAGACAGCTATAGGGGATATGGTGGAGGCTGTTATTTTTTTGATAGGTGTAATTTCACCAATTTGTTGATACTTTATGGAAAGTAGAATAGTGCAATTAATTCTAATGTATATTTTGAAACTGTGTTGTCATGGGCCAAATGTGACCATGTTAGATTCTTCTATAGGTCATATAGCACTCATAAAATCTCAGGCTTCAGACTTGGCCCAGCTATTAAGATTAAATCAACATACTTTATTTGCCTTGCTGACTATCTTTTAAAAGTAATATTAAAACATGATCAGGTAAATGTAGCCAAATAAGTAATGTTAAAGACACCCAGTTCAAGAGATGGATGATTCCTATTGGTTAAGACCAGGTAATTATGTACTAATACTTATGAAAGCAAAGCAGTAGTGTAGTTCAGGCAAATAAAGAATGGAAGTTTCATAACTACATATTACACTGGTGGTAACATAGGCAGACCTCACATGTACCGTTTGCTTGAAAAACGTTCCAGCTACTTTGTCTAACTTAGGAAATTGATTGACGGTGACTTCTACATTAAGTGGTAGAAAACACACCTATTGTGGCGATGGATAGGACAGCTATAGGGGATATGGAGGAGGCTGTTATTTTTTTGATGGGTGTAATTTCCCCAATTTGTTGATAATTTATGGAAAGTAGATCAGTGCATTTAATTCAAATGCATATTTTAAAAACTGTGTTGTCATGGGCCAAATTGGACCATGTTAGATTCTTCTACAGGTCGTTTAGCACACATAAGTTCCCAAGCTTCAGACTTGGCAAACTATTAAGATTCAATCAACATACTTTATTTGCCTTGCTGACTATCTTTAAAAGTAATATTGAGACATGATCAGGTAATTGTAGAAAAATAAAAAATGTTAATGACACCCAGTCCAAGAGATGGATGAGTCTTATTGGTTAAGACCAGGTCATTATGTACTAATACTTATGAAAACAAAGAAGTAGTGTAGTTCAGGCAAATAAAGAATAAAAGTTTCGGAACTACATATTACACTGGTGGTAACATAGGAAGACCTCACATGTACAGTTTGCTTGAAAAACGTTCTAGCTACTTTGTCTAATTAAGGAAATTGATTCACGGTGACTTCTACCTTAAGTGGTAGAAAACACACTTATAGAGGTGATGGATAGGACAGCTATAGGGGATATAGAGGAGGCTGTTATTTTTTTATCGGTGTAATCTCACCAAATTCTCATAATTTATGGAAAGTAGATCAGTGCATTTAATTCTAATGCATATTTTGAAACTGTGTTGTCATGGGCCAAATTTAACCATGTTAGATTCTTCTACAGGTCCTTTAGCACACATAAGTTCCCAGGCTTCAGACTTGGCTAAGCAATAAGATTTAATCAACACGCTTTTTTTGCCTTGCTGACTATCTTTTAAAAGTAGTATTGAGACATGATTAGGTAAATTTAGCCAAATAAGTAATGTTAATGACACCCAGTCCAAGAGATGGATTGGTCCTATTGGTTAAGACCACGTCATTATGTACTAATACCTATGAAAACAAAGAAGTAGTGTAGTTCAGGCAAATAAAGAATAAAAGTTTCGGAACTACATACTACACCGGTTGTAAAATAGGCAGACCTCACATTTACAGTTTGCTTGAAAACTTTGCAGCTGCATTGTCTAAATTAGCAAATTGATTGACGGTGACTTCTACCTTAAGTAGTAGAAAACACACCTATTGTGGCGATGGATAAGACAGCTATAGGGGATATGGTGGAGGCTGTTATTTTTTTGATAGGTGTAATTTCACCAATTTGTTGATACTTTATGGAAAGTAGAATAGTGCATTTAATTCTAATGTATATTTTGAAACTGTGTTGTCATGGGTCAAATGTGACCATGTTAGATTCTTCTATAGGTCATATAGCACTCATAAAATCTCAGGCTTCAGACTTGGCCCAGCTATTAAGATTAAATCAACATACTTTATTTGCCTTGCTGACTATCTTTTAAAAGTAATATTAAAACATGATCAGGTAAATGTAGCCAAATAAGTAATGTTAAAGACACCCAGTTCAAGAGATGGATGATTCCTATTGGTTAAGACCAGGTCATTATGTACTAATACTTATGAAAGCAAAGCAGTAGTGTAGTTCAGGCAAATAAAGAATGGAAGTTTCATAACTACATATTACACTGGTGGTAACATAGGCAGACCTCACATGTACCGTTTGCTTGAAAAACGTTCCAGCTACTTTGTCTAACTTAGGAAATTGATTGACGGTGACTTCTACATTAAGTGGTAGAAAACACACCTATTGTGGCGATGGATAGGACAGCTATAGGGGATATGGAGGAGGCTGTTATTTTTTTGATGGGTGTAATTTCCCCAATTTGTTGATAATTTATGGAAAGTAGATCAGTGCATTTAATTCAAATGCATATTTTAAAAACTGTGTTGTCATGGGCCAAATTGGACCATGTTAGATTCTTCTACAGGTCGTTTAGCACACATAAGTTCCCAAGCTTCGGACTTGGCAAACTATTAAGATTCAATCAACATACTTTATTTGCCTTGCTGACTATCTTTAAAAGTAATATTGAGACATGATCAGGTAATTGTAGAAAAATAAATAATGTTAATGACACCCAGTCCAAGAGATGGATGAGTCTTATTGGTTAAGACCAGGTCATTATGTACTAATACTTATGAAAACAAAGAAGGAGTGTAGTTCAGGCAAATAAAGAATAAAAGTTTCGGAACTACATATTACACTGGTGGTAACATAGGAAGACCTCACATGTACAGTTTGCTTGAAAAACGTTCTAGCTACTTTGTCTAATTAAGGAAATTGATTCACGGTGACTTCTACCTTAAGTGGTATAAAACACACTTATAGAGGTGATGGATAGGACAGCTATAGGGGATATAGAGGAGGCTGTTATTTTTTTAATAGGTGTAATTTCACCAATATTCTCATAATTTATGGAAAAGAGATCAGTGCATTTAATTCTAATGCATATTTTGAAACTGTGTTGTCATGGGCCAAATTTAACCATGTTAGATTCTTCTACAGGTCCTTTAGCACACATACAGTTAGGTCCAGAAATATTTGGACAGTGACACAAGTTTTGTTATTTTAGCTGTTTACAAAAACATGTTCAGAAATACAATTATATATATAATATGGGCTGAAAGTGCACACTCCCAGCTGCAATATGAGAGTTTTCACATCCAAATCGGAGAAAGGGTTTAGGAATCATAGCTCTGTAATGCATAGCCTCTTCTTTTTCAAGGGACCAAAAGTAATTGGACAAGGGACTCTAAGGGCTGCAATTAACTCTGAAGGCGTCTCCCTCATTAACCTGTAATCAATGAAGTAGTTAAAAGGTCTGGGGTTGATTACAGGTGTGTGGTTTTGCATTTGGAAGCTGTTGCTGTGACCAGACAACATGCGGTCTAAGGAACTCTCAATTGAGGTGAAGCAGAACATCCTGAGGCTGAATAAAAAGAAAAAATCCATCAGAGAGATAGCAGACATGCTTGGAGTAGCAAAATCAACAGTCAGGTACATTCTGAGAAAAAAGGAATTGACTGGTGAGCTTGGGAACTCAAAAAGGCCTGGGCGTCCACGGATGACAACAGTGGTGGATGATCGCCGCATACGTTCTTTGGTGAAGAAGAACCCGTTCACAACATCAACTGAAGTCCAGAACACTCTCAGTGAAGTAGGTGTATCTGTCTCTAAGTCAACAGTAAAGAGAAGACTCCATGAAAGTAAATACAAAGGGTTCACATCTAGATGCAAACCATTCATCAATTCCAAAAATAGACAGGCCAGAGTTAAATTTGCTGAAAAACACCTCATGAAGCCAGCTCAGTTCTGGAAAAGTATTCTATGGACAGATGAGACCAAGATCAACCTGTACCAGAATGATGGGAAGAAAAAAGTTTGGAGAGGAAAGGGAACGGCACATGATCCAAGGCACACCACATCCTCTGTAAAACATGGTGGAGGCAACGTGATGGCATGGGCATGCATGGCTTTCAATGGCACTGGGTCACTTGTCTTTATTGATGACATAACAGCAGACAAGAGTAGCCGGATGAATTCTGAAGTGTACCGGGATATACTTTCAGCCCAGATTCAGCCAAATGCCGCAAAGTTGATCGGACGGCGCTTCATAGTACAGATGGACAATGACCCCAAGCATACAGCCAAAGCTACCCAGGAGTTCATGAGTGCAAAAAAGTGTAACATTCTGCAATGTCCAAGTCAATCACCAGATCTTAACCCAATTAAGCATGCATTTCACTTGCTCAAATCCAGACTTAAGATGGAAAGACCCACAAACAAGCAAGACCTGAAGGCTGCGGATGTAAAGGCCTGGCAAAGCATTAAGAAGGAGGAAACCCAGCGTTTGGTGATGTCCATGGGTTCCAGACTTAAGGCAGTGATTGCCTCCAAAGGATTCGCAACAAAATATTGAAAATAAAAATATTTTGTTTGGGTTTGGTTTATTTGTCCAATTACTTTTGACCTCCTAAAATGTGGAGTGTTTGTAAAGAAATGTGACAATTCCTACAATTTCTATCAGATATTTTTGTTCAAACCTTCAAATTAAACATTACAATCTGCACTTGAATTCTGTTGTTGAGGTTTCATTTCAAATCCAATGTGGTGGCATGCAGAGCCCAACTCGCGAAAATTGTGTCACTGTCCAAATATTTCTGGACCTAACTGTAAGTTCCCAGGCTTCAGACTTGGCTAAGCAATAAGATTTAATCAACACGCTTTATTTGCCTTGCTGACTATCTTTTAAAAGTAATATTGAGACATGATTAGGTAAATTTAGCCAAATAAGTAATGTTAATGACACCCAGTCCAAGAGATGGATTGGTCCTATTGGTTAAGACCACGTCATTATGTACTAATACCTATGAAAACAAAGAAGTAGTGTAGTTCAGGCAAATAAAAAATAAAAGTTTCGGAACTACATACTACACCGGTTGTAAAATAGGCAGACCTCACATTTACAGTTTGCTTGAAAACTTTGCAGCTGCATTTTCTAAATTAGCAAATTCATTGACGGTGACTTCTACCTTAAGTAGTAGAAAACACACCTATTGTGGCGATAAATAGGACAGCTATAGGGGATATGGAGGAGGCTGTTATTTTTTTGATAGGTGTAATTTTACCAATTTGTTGATACTTTATGGAAAGTAGAATAGTGCATTTAATTCTAATGTATATTTTGAAACTGTGTTGTCATGGGCCAAATGTGACCATGTTAGATTCTTCTATAGGTCATATAGCACTCATAAGTTCTCAGGCTTCAGACTTGGCCCAGCTATTAAGATTCAATTAACATACTTTATTTGCCTTGCTGACTATCTTTTAAAAGTAATATTAAAACATGATCAGGTAAATGTAGCCAAATAAGTAAAGTTAATGACACCCAGTTCAAGAGATGGATGATTCTTATTGGTTAAGACCACGTCATTATGTACTAATACTTATGAAAACAAAGAAGTAGTGTAGTTCAGGCAAATAAAGAATAAAAGTTTCGTAACTACATATTACACTGGTGGTAACATAGGCAGACCTCACATGTACCGTTTGCTTGAAAAACGTTCCAGCTACTTTGTCTAACTTAGGAAATTGATTGACGGTGACTTCTACCTTAAGTGGTAGAAAACACACCTATTGTGGCGACGGATAGGACAGCTATAGGGGATATGGAGGAGGCTGTTATTTTTTTGATGGGTGTAATTTCACCAATTTGTTGATAATTTATGGAAAGTAGATCAGTGCATTTAATTCAAATGCATATTTTAAAAACTGTGTTGTCATGGGCCAAATGGACCATGTTAGATTCTTCTACAGGTCATTTAGCACACATAAGTTCCCAGGCTTAAGACTTGGCTAAGCAATAAGATTCAATCAAAACGCTTTATTTGCCTTGCTGACTATCTTTTAAAAGTAATATCGAGACATGATTAGGTAAATTTAGCCAAATAAGTAATGTTATTGACACCCAGTCCATGAGATGGATTGGTCCTATTGGTTTAGACCACGTCATTATGTACTAATACTTATGATAACAAAGAAGTGGTGTAGTTCAGGCAAATAAAGAATAAATGTTTCAGAACTACATACTACACCGGTTGTAAAATAGGGAGACCTCACATTTACAGTTTGCTTGAAAACTTTGCAACTGCATTGTCTAAATTAGCAAATTGATTGATGGTGACTTCTACCTTAAGTGGTAGAAAACACACTTATTGAGGTGATGGATAGGACAGCTATAGGGGATATAGAGGAGGCTGTTATTTTTTTAATAGGTGTAATTTCACCAATATTCTCATAATTTATGTAAAGTAGATCAGTCAATTTAATTCTAATGCATATTTTGATACTGTGTTGTCATGGGCCAAATTTAACCATGTTAGATTCTTCTACAGGTCCTTTACCACACATAAGTTCCCAGGCTTCAGATTTGGCTAAGCAATAAGATTTAATCAACACGCTTTATTTGCCTTGCTGAATATCTTTTAAAAGTAATATCGAGACATGATTAGGTAAATTTAGCCAAATAAGTAATGTTAATTACACCCAGTCCAAGAGATGGATTGGTCCTATTGGTTAAGACCACGTCATTATGTACTAATACCTATGAAAACAAAGAGGTAGTGTAGTTCAGGAAAATAAAGAATAAAAGTTTCGGAACTACATACTACACCTGTTGTAAAATAGGCAGACCTCACATTTACAGTTTGCTTGAAAACTTTGCAGCTGCATTGTCTAAATTAGCAAATTGATTGACAGTGACTTCTACCTTAAGTAGTAGAAAACACCCCTATTGTGGCGATGGATAGGACAGCTATAGGGGATATGGAGGAGGCTGTTATTTTTTTGATAGGTGTAATTTCACCAATTTGTTGATACTTTATGGAAAGTAGAATAGTGCATTTAATTCTAATGTATATTTTGAAACTGTGTTGTCATGGGCCAAATGTGACCATGTTAGATTCTTCTATAGGTCCTATAGCACTCATAAGTTCTCAGGCTTCAGACTTGGCCCAGCTATTAAGATTTAATCAACATACTTTATTTGCCTTGATGACTATCTTTTAAAAGTAATATTAAAACATGATCAGGTAATAGTAGCCAAATAATTAATGTTAATGACACCCAGTTCAAGAGATGGATGATTCTTATTGGTTAAGACCACTTCATTATGTACTAATACTTATGAAAGCAAAGCAGTAGTGTAGTTCAGGCAAATAAAGAATGGAAGTTTCGTAACTACATATTACACTGGTGGTAACATAGGCAGACCTCACATGTACCGTTTGCTTGAAAAACGTTCCAGCTACTTTGTCTAACTTAGGAAATTGATTGATGGTGACTTCTATATTAAGTGGTAGAAAACACACCTATTGTTGCGATGGATAAGACAGCTATAGGGGATATGGAGGAGGCTGTTATTTTTTTGATGGGTGTAATTTCACCATTTTGTTGATAATTTATGGAAAGTAGATCAGTGCATTTAATTCTAATGCATATTTTGAAACTGTGTTGTCATGGGCCAAATTTGACCATGTTAGATTCTTCTACAGGTCCTTTAGCACACATAAGTTCCCAGGCTTCAGACTTGGCTAAGCAATAAGATTCAATCAAAATGCTTTTTTTGCCTTGCTGACTATCTTTTAAAAGTAATATCGAGACATGATTAGGTAAATTTAGCCAAATAAGTAATGTTAATGACACCCAGTCCATGAGATGGATTGGTCCTATTGGTTTAGACCACGTCATTATGTACTAATACTTATGATAACAAAGAAGTAGTGTAGTTCAGGCAAATAAAAAATAAAAGTTTCGGAACTACATACTACACCGGTTGTAAAATAGGCAGACCTCACATTTACAGTTTGCTTGAAAACTTTGCAGCTGCATTGTCTAAATTAGCAAATTGATTGACGGTGACTTCTACCTTAAGTAGTAGAAAACACACTTATTGAGGTGATGGATAGGACAGCTATAGGGGATATAGAGGAGGCTGTTATTTTTTTAATAGGTGTAATTTCACCAATATTCTCATAATTTATGGAAAGTAGATCAGTGCATTTAATTCTAATGCATATTTTGAAACTGTGTTGTCATGGGCCAAATTTAACCATGTTAGATTCTTCTAAAGGTCTTTTAGCACACATAAGTTCCCAGGCTTCAGACTTGGCTAAGCAATAAGATTTAATCAACACGCTTTATTTGCCTTGCTGACTATCTTTTAAAAGTAATATCGAGACATGATTAGGTAAATTTAGCCAAATAAGTAATGTTAATGACACTCAGTCCATGAGATGGATTGGTCCTATTGGTTTAGACCACGTCATTATGTACTAATACTTATGATAACAAAGAAGTAATGTAGTTCAGGCAAATAAAGAATAAAAGTTTCGGAACTACATACTACACCTGTTGTAAAATAGGCAGACCTCACATTTACAGTTTGCTTGAAAACTTTGCAGCTGCATTGTCTAAATTAGCAAATTGATTGACAGTGACTTCTACCTTAAGTAGTAGAAAACACCCCTATTGTGGCGATGGATAGGACAGCTATAGGGGATATGGAGGAGGCTGTTATTTTTTTGATAGGTGTAATTTCACCAATTTGTTGATACTTTATGGAAAGTAGAATAGTGCATTTAATTCTAATGTATATTTTGAAACTGTGTTGTCATGGGCCAAATGTGACCATGTTAGATTCTTCTATAGGTCCTATAGCACTCATAAGTTCTCAGGCTTCAGACTTGGCCCAGCTATTAAGATTCAATCAACATACTTTATTTGCCTTGCTGACTATCTTTTAAAAGTAATATTGAAACATGATCAGGTAAATGTAGCCAAATAAGTAATGTTAATGACACCCAGTTCAAGAGATGGATGATTCTTATTGGTTAAGACCACGTCATTATGTACTAATACTTATGAAAGCAAAGCAGTAGTGTAGTTCAGGCAAATAAAGAATGGAAGTTTCGTAACTACATATTACACTGGTGGTAACATAGGCAGACCTCACATGTACCGTTTGCTTGAAAAACGTTCCAGCTACTTTGTCTAACTTAGGAAATTGATTGACGGTGACTTCTACATTAAGTGGTAGAAAACACACCTATTGTGGCGATGGATAGGACAGCTATAGGGGATATGGAGGAGGCTGTTATTTTTTTGATGGGTGTAATTTCACCAATTTGTTGATAATTTATGGAAAGTAGATTAGTGCATTTAATTCTAATGCATATTTTGAAACTGTGTTGTCATGGGCCAAATTTGACCATGTTAGATTCTTCTACAAGTCCTTTAGCACACATAAGTTCCCAGGCTTCAGACTTGGCTAAGCAATAAGATTCAATCAAAACGCTTTTTTTTGCCTTGCTGACTATCTTTTAAAAGTAATATCGAGACATGATTAGGTAAATTTAGCCAAATAAGTAATGTTAATGACACCCAGTCCATGAGATGGATTGGTCCTATTGGTTAGACCACGTCATTATGTACTAATACTTATGATAACAAAGAAGTAGTGTAGTTCAGTCAAATAAAGAATAAAAGTTTCGGAACTACCGTGTTTCCCCGAAAGTAAGACCCTGTCTTACATTAATTTTACCCCAAAAAGTCCCACCCTGTCTTACTTTCAGGGGAAGTCTTACATTAGCCGAAAAAAAATGTCAATTTCCCAAAACAGTGCCGTATCCCACTGCACACAGCCCCATACCCCATAACAGTGCCGTATCCCACTGCACATAGCCCCGTATCCCACTGCACACAACCCCATAACCCATAACAGTGCCGTATCCCACTGCACACAGCCCCATACCCCATAACAGTGCCGTATCTCACTGCACACAGCCCCACACCCCATACCAGTGCCGTATCCCACTGCACACAGCCCCATACCCCATAACAGTGCCGTATCCCACTGCACACAGCCCCATACCCCATAACAGTGCCGTATCCCACTGCACACAGCCCCATACCCCATAACAGTGCCGTATCCAACTGCACACAGCCCCATACCCCATAACAGTGCCGTATCACACTGCACACAGTCCTACACCCCATAACAGTGCCGTATCCCACTGAACACAGCCCCATACCCTATAAAGTACATGTTTCCCTACTTGGTTTTTAAATGCTGGACATTTTCCTCTGCGGTGCAGCTGTGGGTGCGGAAGGCCTGTGCTGCAGGGAACGCTGTGCCAATCAGCAGGGAAACAGCGGTGACGTGGGGCTGGGGCGGCCAATTACAGCCCGAGCTGCTGGGCCAATCAGCGCTCGAGCCGGGGGCCGGCGGTGACGTGAAGAGCAGGGGCGGCCAATGAGCTGTTGAGCTGGGCGGATTGCGGGGTTAACACGGCGAGTTAACCCCATGAGCGCTGGACCCGCCCAGCTGCACCTGAGGACACCTCTGGAGCCTGGGGACCCAATGGGGGACAGCGGCGGCCCAAAGGTAAGGGCCTTACATTTCACAGCGGCCCCCCAACCCTGCCTTACATTCGGGGGAGGCCTTGAAGGACCCCCCGTAACCCCCACCCTGTCTTACTTTCGGGGGGGTCCTACTTTCGGGGAAACACGGTACATACTACACCGGTTGTAAAATAGGCAGACCTCACATTTACAGTTTGCTTGAAAACTTTGCAGCTGCATTGTCTAAATTAGCAAATTGATTGACGATGACTTCTACCTTAAGTGGTAGAAAACACACTTATTGAGGTGATGGATAGGACAGCTATAGGGGATATAGAGGAGACTGTTATTTTTTTATCGGTGTAATCTCACCAATATTCTCATAATTTATGGAAAGTAGATCAGTGCATTTAATTCTAATGCATATTTTGAAACTGTGTTGTCATGGGCCAAATTTAACCATGTTAGATTCTTCTACAGGTCCTTTAGCACACATAAGTTCCCAGGCTTCAGACTTGGCTAAGCAATAAGATTTAATCAACACGCTTTATTTGCCTTGCTGACTATCTTTTAAAAGTAATATTGAGACATGATTAGGTAAATTTAGCCAAATAAGTAATGTTAATGACACCCAGTCCAAGAGATGGATTGGTCCTATTGGTTAAGACCACGTCATTATGTACTAATACCTATGAAAACAAAGAAGTAGTGTAGTTCAGGCAAATAAAGAATAAAAGTTTCGGAACTACATACTACACCGGTTGTAAAATAGGCAGACCTCACATTTACAGTTTGCTTGAAAACTTTGCAGCTGCATTGTCTAAATTAGCAAATTGATTGACGGTGACTTCTACCTTAAGTAGTAGAAAACACACCTATTGTGGCGATGGATAAGACAGCTATAGGGGATATGGTGGAGGCTGTTATTTTTTTGATAGGTGTAATTTCACCAATTTGTTGATACTTTATGGAAAGTAGAATAGTGCATTTAATTCTAATGTATATTTTGAAACTGTGTTGTCATGGGCCAAATGTGACCATGTTAGATTCTTCTGTAGGTCATATAGCACTCATAAAATCTCAGGCTTCAGACTTGGCCCAGCTATTAAGATTAAATCAACATACTTTATTTGCCTTGCTGACTATCTTTTAAAAGTAATATTAAAACATGATCAGGTAAATGTAGCCAAATAAGTAATGTTAAAGACACCCAGTTCAAGAGATGGATGATTGCTATTGGTTAAGACCAGGTCATTATGTACTAATACTTATGAAAGCAAAGCAGTAGTGTAGTTCAGGCAAATAAAGAATGGAAGTTTCATAACTACATATTACACTGGTGGTAACATAGGCAGACCTCACATGTACCGTTTGCTTGAAAAACGTTCCAGCTACTTTGTCTAACTTAGGAAATTGATTGACGGTGACTTCTACATTAAGTGGTAGAAAACACACCTATTGTGGCGATGGATAGGACAGCTATAGGGGATATGGAGGAGGCTGTTATTTTTTTGATGGGTGTAATTTCCCCAATTTGTTGATAATTTATGGAAAGTAGATCAGTGCATTTAATTCAAATGCATATTTTAAAAACTGTGTTGTCATGGGCCAAATTGGACCATGTTAGATTCTTCTACAGGTCGTTTAGCACACATAAGTTCCCAAGCTTCAGACTTGGCAAACTATTAAGATTCAATCAACATACTTTATTTGCCTTGCTGACTATCTTTAAAAGTAATATTGAGACATGATCAGGTAATTGTAGAAAAATAAAAAATGTTAATGACACCCAGTCCAAGAGATGGATGAGTCTTATTGGTTAAGACCAGGTCATTATGTACTAATACTTATGAAAACAAAGAAGTAGTGTAGTTCAGGCAAATAAAGAATAAAAGTTTCGGAACTACATATTACACTGGTGGTAACATAGGAAGACCTCACATGTACAGTTTGCTTGAAAAACGTTCTAGCTACTTTGTCTAATTAAGGAAATTGATTCACGGTGACTTCTACCTTAAGTGGTAGAAAACACACTTATAGAGGTGATGGATAGGACAGCTATAGGGGATATAGAGGAGGCTGTTATTTTTTTATCGGTGTAATCTCACCAAATTCTCATAATTTATGGAAAGTAGATCAGTGCATTTAATTCTAATGCATATTTTGAAACTGTGTTGTCATGGGCCAAATTTAACCATGTTAGATTCTTCTACAGGTCCTTTAGCACACATAAGTTCCCAGGCTTCAGACTTGGCTAAGCAATAAGATTTAATCAACACGCTTTATTTGCCTTGCTGACTATCTTTTAAAAGTAGTATTGAGACATGATTAGGTAAATTTAGCCAAATAAGTAATGTTAATGACACCCAGTCCAAGAGATGGATTGGTCCTATTGGTTAAGACCACGTCATTATGTACTAATACCTATGAAAACAAAGAAGTAGTGTAGTTCAGGCAAATAAAGAATAAAAGTTTCGGAACTACATATTACACCGGTTGTAAAATAGGCAGACCTCACATTTACAGTTTGCTTGAAAACTTTGCAGCTGCATTGTCTAAATTAGCAAATTGATTGACGGTGACTTCTACCTTAAGTAGTAGAAAACACACCTATTGTGGCGATGGATAAGACAGCTATAGGGGATATGGTGGAGGCTGTTATTTTTTTGATAGGTGTAATTTCACCAATTTGTTGATACTTTATGGAAAGTAGAATAGTGCAATTAATTCTAATGTATATTTTGAAACTGTGTTGTCATGGGCCAAATGTGACCATGTTAGATTCTTCTATAGGTCATATAGCACTCATAAAATCTCAGGCTTCATACTTGGCCCAGCTATTAAGATTAAATCAACATACTTTATTTGCCTTGCTGACTATCTTTTAAAAGTAATATTAAAACATGATCAGGTAAATGTAGCCAAATAAGTAATGTTAAAGACACCCAGTTCAAGAGATGGATGATTCCTATTGGTTAAGACGAGGTCATTATGTACTAATACTTATGAAAGCAAAGCAGTAGTGTAGTTCAGGCAAATAAAGAATGGAAGTTTCATAACTACATATTACACTGGTGGTAACATAGGCAGACCTCACATGTACCGTTTGCTTGAAAAACGTTCCAGCTACTTTGTCTAACTTAGGAAATTGATTGACGGTGACTTCTACATTAAGTGGTAGAAAACACACCTATTGTGGCGATGGATAGGACAGCTATAGGGGATATGGAGGAGGCTGTTATTTTTTTGATGGGTGTAATTTCCCCAATTTGTTGATAATTTATGGAAAGTAGATCAGTGCATTTAATTCAAATGCATATTTTAAAAACTGTGTTGTCATGGGCCAAATTGGACCATGTTAGATTCTTCTACAGGTCGTTTAGCACACATAAGTTCCCAAGCTTCGGACTTGGCAAACTATTAAGATTCAATCAACATACTTTATTTGCCTTGCTGACTATCTTTAAAAGTAATATTGAGACATGATCAGGTAATTGTAGAAAAATAAATAATGTTAATGACACCCAGTCCAAGAGATGGATGAGTCTTATTGGTTAAGACCAGGTCATTATGTACTAATACTTATGAAAACAAAGAAGGAGTGTAGTTCAGGCAAATAAAGAATAAAAGTTTCGGAACTACATATTACACTGGTGGTAACATAGGAAGACCTCACATGTACAGTTTGCTTGAAAAACGTTCTAGCTACTTTGTCTAATTAAGGAAATTGATTCACGGTGACTTCTACCTTAAGTGGTAGAAAACACACTTATAGAGGTGATGGATAGGACAGCTATAGGGGATATAGAGGAGGCTGTTATTTTTTTAATAGGTGTAATTTCACCAATATTCTCATAATTTATGGAAAAGAGATCAGTGCATTTAATTCTAATGCATATTTTGAAACTGTGTTGTCATGGGCCAAATTTAACCATGTTAGATTCTTCTACAGGTCCTTTAGCACACATACAGTTAGGTCCAGAAATATTTGGACAGTGACACAAGTTTTGTTATTTTAGCTGTTTACAAAAACATGTTCAGAAATACAATTATATATATAATATGGGCTGAAAGTGCACACTCCCAGCTGCAATATGAGAGTTTTCACATCCAAATCGGAGAAAGGGTTTAGGAATCATAGCTCTGTAATGCATAGCCTCCTCTTTTTCAAGGGACCAAAAGTAATTGGACAAGGGACTCTAAGGGCTGCAATTAACTCTGAAGGCGTCTCCCTCATTAACCTGTAATCAATGAAGTAGTTAAAATGTCTGGGGTTGATTACAGGTGTGTGGTTTTGCATTTGGAAGCTGTTGCTGTGACCAGACAACATGCGGTCTAAGGAACTCTCAATTGAGGTGAAGCAGAACATCCTGAGGCTGAATAAAAAGAAAAAATCCATCAGAGAGATAGCAGACATGCTTGGAGTAGCAAAATCAACAGTCAGGTACATTCTGAGAAAAAAGGAATTGACTGGTGAGCTTGGGAACTCAAAAAGGCCTGGGCGTCCACGGATGACAACAGTGGTGGATGATCGCCGCATACGTTCTTTGGTGAAGAAGAACCCGTTCACAACATCAACTGAAGTCCAGAACACTCTCAGTGAAGTAGGTGTATCTGTCTCTAAGTCAACAGTAAAGAGAAGACTCCATGAAAGTAAATACAAAGGGTTCACATCTAGATGCAAACCATTCATCAATTCCAAAAATAGACAGGCCAGAGTTAAATTTGCTGAAAAACACCTCATGAAGCCAGCTCAGTTCTGGAAAAGTATTCTATGGACAGATGAGACCAAGATCAACCTGTACCAGAATGATGGGAAGAAAAAAGTTTGGAGAGGAAAGGGAACGGCACATGATCCAAGGCACACCACATCCTCTGTAAAACATGGTGGAGGCAACGTGATGGCATGGGCATGCATGGCTTTCAATGGCACTGGGTCACTTGTCTTTATTGATGACATAACAGCAGACAAGAGTAGCCGGATGAATTCTGAAGTGTACCGGGATATACTTTCAGCCCAGATTCAGCCAAATGCCGCAAAGTTGATCGGACGGCGCTTCATAGTACAGATGGACAATGACCCCAAGCATACAGCCAAAGCTACCCAGGAGTTCATGAGTGCAAAAAAGTGGAACATTCTGCAATGTCCAAGTCAATCACCAGATCTTAACCCAATTAAGCATGCATTTCACTTGCTCAAATCCAGACTTAAGATGGAAAGACCCACAAACAAGCAAGACCTGAAGGCTGCGGATGTAAAGGCCTGGCAAAGCATTAAGAAGGAGGAAACCCAGCGTTTGGTGATGTCCATGGGTTCCAGACTTAAGGCAGTGATTGCCTCCAAAGGATTCGCAACAAAATCTTGAAAATAAAAATATTTTGTTTGGGTTTGGTTTATTTGTCCAATTACTTTTGACCTCCTAAAATGTGGAGTGTTTGTAAAGAAATGTGACAATTCCTACAATTTCTATCAGATATTTTTGTTCAAACCTTCAAATTAAACATTACAATTTGCACTTGAATTCTGTTGTTGAGGTTTCATTTCAAATCCAATGTGGTGGCATGCAGAGCCCAACTCGCGAAAATTGTGTCACTGTCCAAATATTTCTGGACCTAACTGTAAGTTCCCAGGCTTCAGACTTGGCTAAGCAATAAGATTTAATCAACACGCTTTATTTGCCTTGCTGACTATCTTTTAAAAGTAATATTGAGACATGATTAGGTAAATTTAGCCAAATAAGTAATGTTAATGACACCCAGTCCAAGAGATGGATTGGTCCTATTGGTTAAGACCACGTCATTATGTACTAATACCTATGAAAACAAAGAAGTAGTGTAGTTCAGGCAAATAAAAAATAAAAGTTTCGGAACTACATACTACACCGGTTGTAAAATAGGCAGACCTCACATTTACAGTTTGCTTGAAAACTTTGCAGCTGCATTTTCTAAATTAGCAAATTCATTGACGGTGACTTCTACCTTAAGTAGTAGAAAACACACCTATTGTGGCGATAAATAGGACAGCTATAGGGGATATGGAGGAGGCTGTTATTTTTTTGATAGGTGTAATTTCACCAATTTGTTGATACTTTATGGAAAGTAGAATAGTGCATTTAATTCTAATGTATATTTTGAAACTGTGTTGTCATGGGCCAAATGTGACCATGTTAGATTCTTCTATAGGTCATATAGCACTCATAAGTTCTCAGGCTTCAGACTTGGCCCAGCTATTAAGATTCAATCAACATACTTTATTTGCCTTGCTGACTATCTTTTAAAAGTAATATTAAAACATGATCAGGTAAATGTAGCCAAATAAGTAAAGTTAATGACACCCAGTTCAAGAGATGGATGATTCTTATTGGTTAAGACCACGTCATTATGTACTAATACTTATGAAAACAAAGAAGTAGTGTAGTTCAGGCAAATAAAGAATAAAAGTTTCGTAACTACATATTACACTGGTGGTAAAAAAGGCAGACCTCACATGTACCGTTTGCTTGAAAAACGTTCCAGCTACTTTGTCTAACTTAGGAAATTGATTGACGGTGACTTCTACATTAAGTGGTAGAAAACAAACCTATTGTGGCGATGGATAGGACAGCTATAGGGGATATGGAGGAGGCTGTTATTTTTTTGATGGGTGTAATTTCACCAATTTGTTGATAATTTATGGAAAGTAGATCAGTGCATTTATTTCTAATGCATATTTTGAAACTGTTGTCATGGGCCAAATTTGACCATGTTAAATTCTTCTACAGGTCCGTTAGCACACATAAGTTCCCAGGCTTCAGACTTGGCTAAGCAATAAGATTTAATCAACACGCTTTATTTGCCTTGCTGACTATCTTTTAAAAGTAATATCGAGACATGATTAGGTAAATTTAGCCAAA
This sequence comes from Anomaloglossus baeobatrachus, assembly GCF_048569485.1. Lineage (NCBI taxonomy): Eukaryota > Metazoa > Chordata > Amphibia > Anura > Aromobatidae > Anomaloglossus > Anomaloglossus baeobatrachus. The sequence goes on from NC_134354.1 coordinate 237,025,706, forward strand.
TAAGTATTGTTAATGACACCCAGTCCAAGAGATGGATTGGTCCTATTGGTTAAGACCACGTCATTATGTACTAATACCTATGAAAACAAAGAAGTAGTGTAGTTCAGGCAAATAAAGAATAAAAGTTTCGGAACTACATACTACACCGGTTGTAAAATAGGCAGACCTCACATTTACAGTTTGCTTGAAAACTTTGCAGCTGCATTATCTAAATTAGCAAATTGATTGACGGTGACTTCTACCTTAAGTGGTAGAAAACACACCTATTGTGGCGATGGATAAGACAGCTATAGGGGATATGGAGGAGGCTGGTTTTTTTTTTGATGGGTGTAATTTCACCAATTTGTTGATAATTTATGGAAAGTAGATCAGTCCATTTAATTCTAATGCATAATTTGAAACTGTGTTGTCATGGGCCAAATTTAACCATGTTAGATTCTTCTATAGGTCCTTTAGCACACATAGGTTCCCAGGCTTCAGACTTGGCTAAGCATTAAGATTTAATCAACACGCTTTATTTGCCTTGCTGACTATCCTTTAAAAGTAATATCAAGACATGATTACGTAATTGTAGCCAAATAAGTAACGATAATGACACCCAGTCCAAGAGTTGGATGGGTCCTATTGGTTAAGACCACGTCATTATGTACTAATACCTATGAAAACAAAGAAGTAATGTAGTTCAGGCAAATAAAGAATAAAAGTTTTGGAACTACATACTACACTGGTTGTAAAACAGGCAGACCTCACATTTACAGTTTGCTTGAAAACTTTCCAGCTGCATTGTCTAAATTAGCAAATTGATTGATGGCGACTTCAAACTTAATTAGTAGAAAACACACCTATTATGGCAATGGATAGGACAGCTATAGGGGATATGGAGGAGGCTGTTATTTTTTTGATGGGTGTAATTTCATTAATTTGTTGATAATTTATGGAAAGTAGATCAGTGCATTTAATTCAAATGCATATTTTAAAAACTGTGTTGTCATGGGCCAAATTGGACCATGTTAGAGTCTTCTACAGGTCCTATAGCACTCATAAGTTCTCAGGCTTCAGACTTGGCCCAGCTATTAAGATTCAATCAACATACTTTATTTGCCTTGCTGACTATCTTTTAAAAGTAATATTAAAACATGATCAGGTAAATGTAGCCAAATAAGTAATGTTAATGACACCCAGTTCAAGAGATGGATGATTCTTATTGGTTAAGACCATGTCATTATGTACTAATACTTATGAAAGCAAATCAGTAGTGTAGTTCAGGCAAATAAAGAATGGAAGTTTCATAACTACATATTACACAGGTGGTAACATAGGCAGACCTCACATGTACTGTTTGCTTGAAAAACGTTCCAGCTACTTTGTCTAACTTAGGAAATTGATTGACGGTGACTTCTACCTTAAGTGGTAGAAAACACACCTATTGTGGCGATGGATAGGACAGCTATAGGGGATATGGAGAAGGCTGTTATTTTTTTGATGGGTGTAATTTTACCAATTTGTTGATACTTTATGGAAAGTAGAATAGTGCATTTAATTCTAATGTATATTTTGAAACTGTGTTGTCATGGGCCAAATGTGACCATGTTAGATTCTTCTATAGGTCATATAGCACTCATAAGTTCTCAGGCTTCAGACTTGGCCCAGCTATTAAGATTCAATCAACATACTTTATTTGCCTTGCTGACTATCTTTTAAAAGTAATATTAAAACATGATCAGGTAATAGTAGCCAAATAAGTAATGTTAATGACACCCAGTTCAAGAGATGGATGATTCTTATTGGTTAAGACCACTTCATTATGTACTAATACTTATGAAAGTAAAGCAGTAGTGTAGTTCAGGCAAATAAAGAATGGAAGTTTCGTAACTACATATTACACTGGTGGTAACATAGGCAGACCTCACATGTACCGTTTGCTTGAAAAACGTTCCAGCTACTTTGTCTAACTTAGGAAATTGATTGATGGTGACTTCTATATTAAGTGGTAGAAAACACACCTATTGTTGCGATGGATAAGACAGCTATAGGGGATATGGAGGAGGCTGTTATTTTTTTGATGGGTGTAATTTCACCATTTTGTTGATAATTTATGGAAAGTAGATCAATGCATTTAATTCTAATGCATATTTTGAAACTGTGTTGTCATGGGCCAAATTTGACCATGTTAGATTCTTCTACAGGTCCTTTAGCACACATAAGTTCCCAGGCTTCAGACTTGGCTAAGCAATAAGATTCAATCAAAATGCTTTTTTTGCCTTGCTGACTATCTTTTAAAAGTAATATCGAGACATGATTAGGTAAATTTAGCCAAATAAGTAATGTTAATGACACCCAGTCCATGAGATGGATTGGTCCTATTGGTTTAGACCACGTCATTATGTACTAATACTTATGATAACAAAGAAGTAGTGTAGTTCAGGCAAATAAAAAATAAAAGTTTCGGAACTACATACTACACCGGTTGTAAAATAGGCAGACCTCACATTTACAGTTTGCTTGAAAACTTTGCAGCTGCATTGTCTAAATTAGCAAATTGATTGACGGTGACTTCTACCTTAAGTAGTAGAAAACACACCTATTGTGGCGATAGATAGGACAGCTATAGGGGATATAGAGGAGGCTGTTATTTTTTTAATAGGTGTAATTTCACCAATATTCTCATAATTTATGGAAAGTAGATCAGTGCATTTAATTCTAATGCATATTTTGAAACTGTGTTGTCATGGGCCAAATTTAACCATGTTAGATTCTTCTACAGGTCCTTTAGCACACATAAGTTCCCAGGCTTCAGACTTGGCTAAGCAATAAGATTTAATCAACATGCTTTATTTGCCTTGCTGACTATCATCTGAAAGTAATATCGAGACATGATTAGGTAAATTTAGCCAAATAAGTAATGTTAATGACACCGAGTCCAAGAGATGGATTGGTCCTATTGGTTAAGACCACGTCATTATGTACTAATACCTATGAAAACAAACAAGTAGTGTAGTTCAGGCAAATAAAGAATAAAAGTTTCGGAACTACATACTACACCGGTTGTAAAATAGGCAGACCTCACATTTACAGTTTGCTTGAAAACTTTGCAGCTGCATTGTCTAAATTAGCAAATTAATTGACGGTGACTTCTACCTTAAGTGGTAGAAAACACACTGATTGAGGTGATGGATAGGACAGCTATAGGGGATATAGAGGAGGCTGTTATTTTTTAATAGGTGCAATTTCACCAATTTGTTGATACTTTATGGAAAGTAGAATAGTGCATTTAATTCTAATGTATATTTTGAAACTGTGTTGTCATGGGCCAAATGTGACCATGTTAGATTCTTCTATAGGTCCTATAGCACTCATAAGTTCTCAGGCTTCAGACTTGGCCCAGCTATTAAGATTCAATCAACATACTTTATTTGCCTTGATGACTATCTTTTAAAAGTAATATTAAAACATGATCAGGTAAATGTAGCCAAATAAGTAATGTTAATGACACCCAGTTCAAAAAATGGATGATTCTTATTGGTTAAGACCACGTCATTATGTACTAATACTTATGAAAGCAAAGCAGTAGTGTAGTTCAGGCAAATAAAGAATGGAAGTTTCGTAACTACATATTAAACTGGTGGTAAAAAAGGCAGACCTCACATGTACCGTTTGCTTGAAAAACGTTCCAGCTACTTTGTCTAACTTAGGAAATTGATTGACGGTGACTTCTACATTAAGTGGTAGAAAACAAACCTATTGTGGCGATGGATAGGACAGCTATAGGGGATATGGAGGAGGCTGTTATTTTTTTGATGGGTGTAATTTCACCAATTTGTTGATAATTTATGGAAAGTAGATCAGTGCATTTAATTCAAATGCATATTTTAAAAACTGTGTTGTCATGGGCTAAATTGGACCATGTTAGATTCTTCTACAGGTCATTTAGCACACATAAGTTCCCAGGCTTAAGACTTGGCTAAGCAATAAGATTCAATCAAAACGCTTTATTTGCCTTGCTGACTATCTTTTAAAAGTAATATCGAGACATGATTAGGTAAATTTAGCCAAATAAGTATTGTTAATGACACCCAGTCCATGAGATGGATTGGTCCTATTGGTTTAGACCACGTCATTATGTACTAATACTTATGATAACAAAGAAGTAGTGTAGTTCAGGCAAATAAAGAATAAAAGTTTCGGAACTACATACTACACCGGTTGTAAAATAGGCAGACCTCACATTTACAGTTTGCTTGAAAACTTTGCAGCTGCATTGTCTAAATTAGCAAATTGATTGACGGTGACTTCTACCTTAAGTAGTACAAAACACACCTATTGTGGCGATGGATAGGACAGCTATAGGGGATATGGAGGAGGCTGTTATTTTTTTGATAGGTGTAATTTCACCAATTTGTTGATACTTTATGGAAAGTAGAATAGTGCATTTAATTCTAATGTATATTTTGAAACTGTGTTGTCATGGGCCAAATGTGACCATGTTAGATTCTTCTATAGGTCATATAGCACTCATAAGTTCTCAGGCTTCAGACTTGGCCCAGCTATTAAGATTCAATCAACATACTTTATTTGCCTTGCTGACTATCTTTTAAAAGTAATATTAAAACATGATCAGGTAAATGTAGCCAAATAAGTAATGTTAATGACACCCAGTTCAAGAGATGGATGATTCTTATTGGTTAAGACCACTTCATTATGTACTAATACTTATGAAAGCAAAGCAGTAGTGTAGTTCAGGCAAATAAAGAATGGAAGTTTCGTAACTACATATTACACTGGTGGTAACATAGGCAGACCTCACATGTACCGTTTGCTTGAAAAACGTTCCAGCTACTTTGTCTAACTTAGGAAATTGATTGATGGTGACTTCTATATTAAGTGGTAGAAAACACACCTATTGTGGCGATGGATAAGACAGCTATAGGGGATATGGAGGAGGCTGTTATTTTTTTGATGGGTGTAATTTCACCAATATTCTCATAATTTATGGAAAGTAGATCAGTGCATTTAATTCTAATGCATATTTTGAAACTGTGTTGTCATGGGCCAAATTTAACCATGTTAGATTCTTCTACAGGTCCTTTAGCACACATAAGTTCCCAGGCTTCAGACTTGGCTAAGCAATAAGATTTAATCAACATGCTTTATTTGCCTTGCTGACTATCTTTTAAAAGTAATATTGAGACATGATGAGGTAATTGTAGAAAAATAAATAATGTTAATGACACCCAGTCCAAGAGATGGATGAGTCTTATTGGTTAAGACCAGGTCATTATGTACTAATACTTATGAAAACAAAGAAGTAGTGTAGTTCAGGCAAATAAAGAATAAAAGTTTTGGAACTACATATTACACTGGTGGTAACATAGGCAGACCTCTTATGTACAGTTTGCTTGAAAAACGTTCTAGCTACTTTGTCTAATTTAGAATATTGCTTGACGGTGACTTCTACCTTAAGTGGTAGAAAACTCACCTATTGTGGAGATGGATAGGACAGCTATAGGGGATATGGAGGAGGCTGTTTTTTTTTTGATGGGTGTAATTTCACCAATTTGTTGATAATTTATGGAAAGTAGATCAGTGCATTTAATTCAAATGCATATTTTAAAAAGTGTGTTGTCATGGGCTAAATTGGACCATGTTAGATTCTTCTACAGGTCATTTAGCACACATAAGTTCCCAGGCTGAAGACTTGGCTAAGCAATAAGATTCAATCAAAACGCTTTACTTGCCTTGCTGACTATCTTTTAAAAGTAATATCGAGACATGATTAGGTAAATTTAGCCAAATAAGTAATGTTAATGACACCCAGTCCATGAGATAGATTGGTCCTATTGGTTTAGACCACTATATTATGTACTAATACTTATGATAACAAAGAAGTAGTGTAGTTCAGGCAAATAAAGAATAAAAGTTTCGGAACTACATACTACACCGGTTGTAAAATAGGCAGACCTCACATTTACAGTTTGCTTGAAAACTTTGCAGCTGCATTTTCTAAATTAGCAAATTGATTGACGGTGACTTCTACCTTAAGTAGTAGAAAACACACCTATCGTGGCGATGGATAGGACAGCTATAGGGGATATGGAGGAGGCTGTTATTGGTGTAATTTCACCAATTTGTTGATACTTTATGGAAGGTAGAATAGTGCATTTAATTCTAATGTATATTTTGAAACTGTGTTGTCATGGGCCAAATTTGACCATGTTAGATTCTTCTATAGGTCCTATAGCACTCATAAGTTCTCAGGCTTCAGACTTGGCCCAGCTATTAAGATTCAATCAACATACTTTATTTGCCTTGCTGACTATCTTTTAAAAGTAATATTGAAACATGATCAGGTAAATGTAGCCAAATAAGTAATGTTAATGACACCCAGTTCAAGAGATGGATGATTCTTATTGGTTAAGATCACGTCATTATGTACTAATACTTATGAAAGCAAAGCAGTAGTGTAGTTCAGGCAAATAAAGAATGGAAGTTTCGTAACTACATATTACACTGGTGGTAACATAGGCAGACCTCACATGTACCGTTTGCTTGAAAAACATTCCAGCTACTTTGTCTAACTTAGGAAATTGATTGACGGTGACTTCTACCTTAAGTGGTAGAAAACACACCTTTTGTGGCGACGGATAGGACAGCTATAGGAGATATGGAGGAGGCTGTTATTTTTTTGATTGGTGTAATTTCACCAATTTGTTGATAATTTATGGAAAGTAGATCAGTGCATTTATTTCTAATGCATATTTTGAAACTGTTGTCATGGGCCAAATTTGACCATGTTAAATTCTTCTACAGGTCCGTTAGCACACATAAGTTCCCAGGCTTCAGACTTGGCTAAGCAATAAGATTTAATCAACACGCTTTATTTGCCTTGCTGACTATCTTTTAAAAGTAATATCGAGACATGATTAGGTAAATTTAGCCAAATAAGTATTGTTAATGACACCCAGTCCAAGAGATGGATTGGTCCTATTGGTTAAGACCACGTCATTATGTACTAATACCTATGAAAACAAAGAAGTAGTGTAGTTCAGGCAAATAAAGAATAAAAGTTTCGGAACTACATACTACACCGGTTGTAAAATAGGCAGACCTCACATTTACAGTTTGCTTGAAAACTTTGCAGCTGCATTATCTAAATTAGCAAATTGATTGACGGTGACTTCTACCTTAAGTGGTAGAAAACACACCTATTGTGGCGATGGATAAGACAGCTATAGGGGATATGGAGGAGGCTGTTTTTTTTTGATGAGTGTAATTTCACCAATTTGTTGATAATTTATGGAAAGTAGATCAGTCCATTTAATTCTAATGCATATTTTGAAACTGTGTTGTCATGGGCCAAATTTAACCATGTTAGATTCTTCTATAGGTCCTTTAGCACACATAGGTTCCCAGGCTTTAGACTTGGCTAAGCATTAAGATTTAATCAACACGCTTTATTTGCCTTGCTGACTATCCTTTAAAAGTAATATCAAGACATGATTAGGTAATTGTAGCCAAATAAGTAACGATAATGACACCCAGTCCAAGAGTTGGATTGGTCCTATTGGTTAAGACCACGTCATTATGTACTAATACCTATGAAAACAAAGAAGTAATGTAGTTCAGGCAAATAAAGAATAAAAGTTTTGGAACTACATACTACACTGGTTGTAAAACAGGCAGACCTCACATTTACAGTTTGCTTGAAAACTTTCCAGCTGCATTGTCTAAATTAGCAAATTGATTGATGGCGACTTCAAACTTAATTAGTAGAAAACACACCTATTATGGCAATGGATAGGACAGCTATAGGGGATATGGAGGAGGCTGTTATTTTTTTGATGGGTGTAATTTCACCAATTTGTTGATAATTTATGGAAAGTAGATCAGTGCATTTAATTCAAATGCATATTTTAAAAACTGTGTTGTCATGGGCCAAATTGGACCACGTTAGATTCTTCTACAGGTCCTATAGCACTCATAAGTTCTCAGGCTTCAGACTTGGCCCAGCTATTAAGATTCAATCAACATACTTTATTTGCCTTGCTGACTATCTTTTAAAAGTAATATTAAAACATGATCAGGTAAATGTAGCCAAATAAGTAATGTTAATGACACCCAGTTCAAGAGATGGATGATTCTTATTGGTTAAGACCATGTCATTATGTACTAATACTTATGAAAGCAAATCAGTAGTGTAGTTCAGGCAAATAAAGAATGGAAGTTTCATAACTACATATTACACAGGTGGTAACATAGGCAGACCTCACATGTACTGTTTGCTTGAAAAACGTTTCAGCTACTTTGTCTAACTTAGGAAATTGATTGACGGTGACTTCTACCTTAAGTGGTAGAAAACACACCTATTGTGGCGATGGATAGGACAGCTATAGAGGATATGGAGGAGGCTGTTATTTTTTTGATGGGTGTAATTTCACCAATTTGTAGATAATTTATGGAAAGTAGATCAGTGCATTTAATTCAAATGCATATTTTAAAAACTGTGTTGTCATGGGCTAAATTGGACCATGTTAGATTCTTCTACAGGTCATTTAGCACACATAAGTTCCCAGGCTTAAGACTTGGCTAAGCAATAAGATTCAATCAAAACGCTTTATTTGCCTTGCTGACTATCTTTTAAAAGTAATATCGAGACATGATTAGGTAAATTTAGCCAAATAAGTATTGTTAATGACACCCAGTCCATGAGATGGATTGGTCCTATTGGTTTAGACCACGTCATTATGTACTAATACTTATGATAACAAAGAAGTAGTGTAGTTCAGGCAAATAAAGAATAAAAGTTTCGGAACTACATACTACACCGGTTGTAAAATAGGCAGACCTCACATTTACAGTTTGCTTGAAAACTTTGCAGCTGCATTGTCTAAATTAGCAAATTGATTGACGGTGACTTCTACCTTAAGTAGTAGAAAACACACCTATTGTGGCGATGGATAGGACAGCTATAGGGGATATGGAGGAGGCTGTTATTTTTTTGATAGGTGTAATTTCACCAATTTGTTGATACTTTATGGAAAGTAGAATAGTGCATTTAATTCTAATGTATATTTTGAAACTGTGTTGTCATGGGCCAAATGTGACCATGTTAGATTCTTCTATAGGTCATATAGCACTCATAAGTTCTCAGGCTTCAGACTTGGCCCAGCTATTAAGATTCAATCAACATACTTTATTTGCCTTGCTGACTATCTTTTAAAAGTAATATTAAAACATGATCAGGTAAATGTAGCCAAATAAGTAATGTTAATGACACCCAGTTCAAGAGATGGATGATTCTTATTGGTTAAGACCACTTCATTATGTACTAATACTTATGAAAGCAAATCAGTAGTGTAGTTCAGGCAAATAAAGAATGGAAGTTTCGTAACTACATATTACACAGGTGGTAACATAGGCAGACCTCACATGTACCGTTTGCTTGAAAAACGTTCCAGCTACTTTGTCTAACTTAGGAAATTGATTGACGGTGACTTCTACATTAAGTGGTAGAAAACACACCTATTGTGGCGATGGATAAGACAGCTATAGGGGATATGGAGGAGGCTGTTATTTTTTTGATGGGTGTAAGTTCACCAATTTGTTGATAATTTATGGAAAGTAGATCAGTGCATTTAATTCTAATGCATATTTTGAAACTGTGTTGTCATGGGCCAAATTTGACCATGTTAGATTCTTCTACAGGTCCTTTAGCACACATAAGTTCCCAGGCTTCAGACTTGGCTAAGCAATAAGATTCAATCAAAATGCTTTTTTTGCCTTGCTGACTATCTTTTAAAAGTAATATCGAGACATGATTAGGTAAATTTAGCCAAATAAGTAATGTTAATGACACCCAGTCCATAAGATGGATTGGTCCTATTGGTTTAGACCACGTCATTATGTACTAATACTTATGATAACAAAGAAGTAGTGTAGTTCAGGCAAATAAAAAATAAAAGTTTCGGAACTACATACTACACCGGTTGTAAAATAGGCAGACCTCACATTTACAGTTTGCTTGAAAACTTTGCAGCTGCATTGTCTAAATTAGCAAATTGATTGACGGTGACTTCTACCTTAAGTAGTAGAAAACACACCTATTGTGGCGATAGATAGGACAGCTATAGGGGATATAGAGGAGGCTGTTATTTTTTTAATAGGTGTAATTTCACCAATATTCTCATAATTTATGGAAAGTAGATCAGTGCATTTAATTCTAATGCATATTTTGAAACTGTGTTGTCATGGGCCAAATTTAACCATGTTAGATTCTTCTACAGGTCCTTTAGCACACATAAGTTCCCAGGCTTCAGACTTGGCTAAGCAATAAGATTTAATCAACATGCTTTATTTGCCTTGCTGACTATCATCTAAAAGTAATATCGAGACATGATTAGGTAAATTTAGCCAAATAAGTAATGTTAATGACACCGAGTCCAAGAGATGGATTGGTCCTATTGGTTAAGACCACGTCATTATGTACTAATACCTATGAAAACAAACAAGTAGTGTAGTTCAGGCAAATAAAGAATAAAAGTTTCGGAACTATATACTACACCGGTTGTAAAATAGGCAGACCTCACATTTACAGTTTGCTTGAAAACTTTGCAGCTGCATTGTCTAAATTAGCAAATTAATTGACGGTGACTTCTACCTTAAGTGGTAGAAAACACACTGATTGAGGTGATGGATAGGACAGCTATAGGGGATATAGAGGAGGCTGTTATTTTTTAATAGGTGTAATTTCACCAATTTGTTGATACTTTATGGAAAGTAGAATAGTGCATTTAATTCTAATGTATATTTTGAAACTGTGTTGTCATGGGCCAAATGTGACCATGTTAGATTCTTCTATAGGTCCTATAGCACTCATAAGTTCTCAGGCTTCAGACTTGGCCCAGCTATTAAGATTCAATCAACATACTTTATTTGCCTTGATGACTATCTTTTAAAAGTAATAATAAAACATGATCAGGTAAATGTAGCCAAATAAGTAATGTTAATGACACCCAGTTCAAAAAATGGATGATTCTTATTGGTTAAGACCACGTCATTATGTACTAATACTTATGAAAGCAAAGCAGTAGTGTAGTTCAGGCAAATAAAGAATGGAAGTTTCGTAACTACATATTACACTGGTGGTAACATAGGCAGACCTCACATGTACCGTTTGCTTGAAAAACGTTCCAGCTACTTTGTCTAACTTAGGAAATTGATTGACGGTGACTTCTACCTTAAGTGGTAGAAAACACACCTATTGTGGCGATGGATAGGACAGCTATAGGGGATATGGAGGAGGCTGTTATTTTTTTGATGGGTGTAATTTCACCAATTTGTTGATAATTTATGGAAAGTAGATCAGTGTATTTAATTCAAATGCATATTTTAAAAACTGTGTTGTCATGGGCTAAATTGGACCATGTTAGATTCTTCTACAGGTCATTTAGCACACATAAGTTCCCAGGCTTAAGACTTGGCTAAGCAATAAGATTCAATCAAAACGCTTTATTTGCCTTGCTGTCTATCTTTTAAAAGTAATATCGAGACATGATTAGGTAAATTTAGCCAAATAAGTATTGTTAATGACACCCAGTCCATGAGATGGATTGGTCCTATTGGTTTAGACCACGTCATTATGTACTAATACTTATGATAACAAAGAAGTAGTGTAGTTCAGGCAAATAAAGAATAAAAGTTTCGGAACTACATACTACACCGGTTGTAAAATAGGCAGACCTCACATTTACAGTTTGCTTGAAAACTTTGCAGCTGCATTGTCTAAATTAGCAAATTGATTGACGGTGACTTCTACCTTAAGTAGTAGAAAACACACCTATTGTGGCGATGGATAGGACAGCTATAGGGGATATGGAGGAGGCTGTTATTTTTTTGATAGGTGTAATTTCACCAATTTGTTGATACTTTATGGAAAGTAGAATAGTGCATTTAATTCTAATGTATATTTTGAAACTGTGTTGTCATGGGCCAAATGTGACCATGTTAGATTCTTCTATAGGTCATATAGCACTCATAAGTTCTCAGGCTTCAGACTTGGCCCAGCTATTAAGATTCAATCAACATACTTTATTTGCCTTGCTGACTATCTTTTAAAAGTAATATTAAAACATGATCAGGTAAATGTAGCCAAATAAAAAATGTTAATGACACCCAGTTCAAGAGATGGATGATTCTTATTGGTTAAGACCACTTCATTATGTACTAATACTTATGAAAGCAAAGCAGTAGTGTAGTTCAGGCAAATAAAGAATGGAAGTTTCGTAACTACATATTACACTGGTGGTAACATAGGCAGACCTCACATGTACCGTTTGCTTGAAAAACGTTCCAGCTACTTTGTCTAACTTAGGAAATTGATTGATGGTGACTTCTATATTAAGTAGTAGAAAACACACCTATTGTGGCGATGGATAAGACAGCTATAGGGGATATGGAGGAGGCTGTTATTTTTTTGATGGGTGTAATTTCACCAATTTGTTGATAATTTATGGAAAGTAGATCAGTGCATTTAATTCTAATGCATATTTTGAAACTGTGTTGTCATGGGCCAAATTTGACCATGTTAGATTCTTCTACAGGTCCTTTAGCACACATAAGTTCCCAGGCTTCAGACTTGGCTAAGCAATAAGATTCAATCAAAATGCTTTTTTTGCCTTGCTGACTATCTTTTAAAAGTGATATCGAGACATGATTAGGTAAATTTAGCCAAATAAGTAATGTTAATGACACCCAGTCCATAAGATGGATTGGTCCTATTGGTTTAGACCACGTCATTATGTACTAATACTTATGATAACAAAGAAGTAGTGTAGTTCAGGCAAATAAAAAATAAAAGTTTCGGAACTACATACTACACCGGTTGTAAAATAGGCAGACCTCACATTTACAGTTTGCTTGAAAACTTTGCAGCTGCATTGTCTAAATTAGCAAATTGATTGACGGTGACTTCTACCTTAAGTAGTAGAAAACACACCTATTGTGGCGATAGATAGGACAGCTATAGGGGATATAGAGGAGGCTGTTATTTTTTTAATAGGTGTAATTTCACCAATATTCTCATAATTTATGGAAAGTAGATCAGTGCATTTAATTCTAATGCATATTTTGAAACTGTGTTGTCATGGGCCAAATTTAACCATGTTAGATTCTTCTACAGGTCCTTTAGCACACATAAGTTCCCAGGCTTCAGACTTGGCTAAGCAATAAGATTTAATCAACATGCTTTATTTGCCTTGCTGACTATCATCTAAAAGTAATATCGAGACATGATTAGGTAAATTTAGCCAAATAAGTAATGTTAATGACACCGAGTCCAAGAGATGGATTGGTCCTATTGGTTAAGACCACGTCATTATGTACTAATACCTATGAAAACAAACAAGTAGTGTAGTTCAGGCAAATAAAGAATAAAAGTTTCGGAACTATATACTACACCGGTTGTAAAATAGGCAGACCTCACATTTACAGTTTGCTTGAAAACTTTGCAGCTGCATTGTCTAAATTAGCAAATTAATTGACGGTGACTTCTACCTTAAGTGGTAGAAAACACACTGATTGAGGTGATGGATAGGACAGCTATAGGGGATATAGAGGAGGCTGTTATTTTTTAATAGGTGTAATTTCACCAATTTGTTGATACTTTATGGAAAGTAGAATAGTGCATTTAATTCTAATGTATATTTTGAAACTGTGTTGTCATGGGCCAAATTTGACCATGTTAGATTCTTCTACAGGTCCTTTAGCACACATAAGTTCCCAGGCTTCAGACTTGGCTAAGCAATAAGATTCAATCAAAATGCTTTTTTTGCCTTGCTGACTATCTTTTAAAAGTAATATTGAGACATGATGAGGTAATTGTAGAAAAATAAATAATGTTAATGACACCCAGTCCAAGAGATGGATGAGTCTTATTGGTTAAGACCAGGTCATTATGTACTAATACTTATGAAAACAAAGAAGTAGTGTAGTTCAGGCAAATAAAGAATAAAAGTTTTGGAACTACATATTACACTGGTGGTAACATAGGCAGACCTCTTATGTACAGTTTGCTTGAAAAACGTTCTAGCTACTTTGTCTAATTTAGAATATTGCTTGACGGTGACTTCTACCTTAAGTGGTAGAAAACACACCTATTGTGGAGATGGATAGGACAGCTATAGGGGATATGGAGGAGGCTGTTTTTTTTTGATGGGTGTAATTTCACCAATTTGTTGATAATTTATGGAAAGTAGATCAGTGTATTTAATTCAAATGCATATTTTAAAAAGTGTGTTGTCATGGGCTAAATTGTACCATGTTAGATTCTTCTACAGGTCATTTAGCACACATAAGTTCCCAGGCTGAAGACTTGGCTAAGCAATAAGATTCAATCAAAACGCTTTACTTGCCTTGCTGACTATCTTTTAAAAGTAATATCGAGACATGATTAGGTAAATTTAGCCAAATAAGTAATGTTAATGACACCCAGTCCAAGAGATAGATTGGTCCTATTGGTTTAGACCACTATATTATGTACTAATACTTATGATAACAAAGAAGTAGTGTAGTTCAGGCAAATAAAGAATAAAAGTTTCGGAACTACATACTACACCGGTTGTAAAATAGGCAGACCTCACATTTACAGTTTGCTTGAAAAGTTTGCACTTGCATTGTCTAAATTAGCAAATTGATTGATGGTGACTTCTACCTTAAGTGGTTGAAAACACACTTATTGAGGTTATGGATAGGACAGCTATAGGGTGTATAGAGGAAGCTGTTTTTTTTTTAATAGGTGTAATTTCACCAATATTCTCATAATTTATGGAAAGTAGATCAGTGCATTTAATTCTAATGCATATTTTGAAACTGTGTTGTCATGGGCCAAATTTAACCATGTTAGATTCTTCTACAGGTCCTTTAGCACACATAAGATCCCAGGCTTCAGACTTGGCTAAGTAATAAGATTTAATCAGCACGCTTTATTTGCCTTGCTGACTATCTTTTAAAAGTAATATCGAGGCATGATTAGGTAAATTTAGCCAAATAAGTAATGTTAATGACACCCAGTCCAAGAGATGGATTGGTCCTATTGGTTAAGACCACGTCATTATGTACTATTACCTATGAAAACAAAGAAGTAGTGTAGTTCAGGCAAATAAAGAATAAAAGTTTCGGAACTACATACTACACCGGTTGTAAAATAGGCAGACCTCACATTTACAGTTTGCTTGAAAACTTTGCAGCTGCATTTTCTAAATTAGCAAATTGATTGACGGTGACTTCTACCTTAAGTAGTAGAAAACACACCTATCGTGGCGATGGATAGGACAGCTATAGGGGATATGGAGGAGGCTGTTATTGGTGTAATTTCACCAATTTGTTGATACTTTATGGAAGGTAGAATAGTGCATTTAATTCTAATGTATATTTTGAAACTGTGTTGTCATGGGCCAAATGTGACCATGTTAGATTCTTCTATAGGTCCTATAGCACTCATAAGTTCTCAGGCTTCAGACTTGGCCCAGCTATTAAGATTCAATCAACATACTTTATTTGCCTTGCTGACTATCTTTTAAAAGTAATATTGAAACATGATCAGGTAAATGTAGCCAAATAAGTAATGTTAATGACACCCAGTTCAAGAGATGGATGATTCTTATTGGTTAAGATCACGTCATTATGTACTAATACTTATGAAAGCAAAGCAGTAGTGTAGTTCAGGCAAATAAAGAATGGAAGTTTCGTAACTACATATTACACTGGTGGTAACATAGGCAGACCTCACATGTACCGTTTGCTTGAAAAACATTCCAGCTACTTTGTCTAACTTAGGAAATTGATTGACGGTGACTTCTACCTTAAGTGGTAGAAAACACACCTATTGTGGCGACGGATAGGACAGCTATAGGGGATATGGAGGAGGCTGTTATTTTTTTGATGGGTGTAATTTCACCAATTTGTTGATAATTTATGGAAAGTAGATCAGTGCATTTAATTCAGATGCATATTTTAAAAACTGTTGTCATGGGCTAAATTGGACCATGTTAGATTCTTCTACAGGTCATTTAGCACACATACGTTCCCAGGCTTAAGACTTGGCTAAGCAATAAGATTCAATCAAAACGCTTTATTTGCCTTGCTGACTATCTTTTAAAAGTAATATCGAGACATGATTAGGTAAATTTAGCCAAATAAGTAATGTTATTGACACCCAGTCCATGAGATGGATTGGTCCTATTGGTTTAGACCACGTCATTATGTACTAATACTTATGATAACAAAGAAGTGGTGTAGTTCAGGCAAATAAAGAATAAATGTTTCAGAACTACATACTACACCGGTTGTAAAATAGGGAGACCTCACATTTACAGTTTGCTTGAAAACTTTGCAGCTGCATTGTCTAAATTAGCAAATTGATTGATGGTGACTTCTACCTTAAGTGGTAGAAAACACACTTATTGAAGTGATGGATAGGACAGCTATAGGGGATATAGAGGAGGCTGTTATTTTTTAATAGGTGTAATTTCACCAATATTCTCATAATTTATGGAAAGTAGATCAGTGCATTTAATTCTAATGCATATTTTGAAACTGTGTTGTCATGGGCCAAATTTAACCATGTTAGATTCTTCTACAGGTCCTTTACCACACATAAGTTCCCAGGCTTCAGATTTGGCTAAGCAATAAGATTTAATCAACACGCTTTATTTGTCTTGCTGAATATCTTTTAAAAGTAATATCGAGACATGATTAGGTAAATTTAGCCAAATAAGTAATGTTAATTACACCCAGTCCAAGAGATGGATTGGTCCTATTGGTTAAGACCACGTCATTATGTACTAATACCTATGAAAACAAACAAGTAGTGTAGTTCAGGCAAATAAAGAATAAAAGTTTCGGAACTACATACTACACCGGTTGTAAAATAGGCAGACCTCACATTTACAGTTTGCTTGAAAACTTTGCAGCTGCATTGTCTAAATTAGCAAATTAATTGACGGTGACTTCTACCTTAAGTGGTAGAAAACACACTGATTGAGGTGATGGATAGGACAGCTATAGGGGATATAGAGGAGGCTGTTATTTTTTAATAGGTGTAATTTCACCAATTTGTTGATACTTTATGGAAAGTAGAATAGTGCATTTAATTCTAATGTATATTTTGAAACTGTGTTGTCATGGGCCAAATGTGACCATGTTAGATTCTTCTATAGGTCCTATAGCACTCATAAGTTCTCAGGCTTCAGACTTGGCCCAGCTATTAAGATTCAATCAACATACTTTATTTGCCTTGATGACTATCTTTTAAAAGTAATATTAAAACATGATCAGGTAAATGTAGCCAAATAAGTAATGTTAATGACACCCAGTTCAAAAAATGGATGATTCTTATTGGTTAAGACCACGTCATTATGTACTAATACTTATGAAAGCAAAGCAGTAGTGTAGTTCAGGCAAATAAAGAATGGAAGTTTCGTAACTACATATTACACTGGTGGTAACATAGGCAGACCTCACATGTACCGTTTGCTTGAAAAACGTTCCAGCTACTTTGTCTAACTTAGGAAATTGATTGACGGTGACTTCTACCTTAAGTGGTAGAAAACACACCTATTGTGGCGATGGATAGGACAGCTATAGGGGATATGGAGGAGGCTGTTATTTTTTTGATGGGTGTAATTTCACCAATTTGTTGATAATTTATGGAAAGTAGATCAGTGCATTTAATTCAAATGCATATTTTAAAAACTGTGTTGTCATGGGCTAAATTGGACCATGTTAGATTCTTCTACAGGTCATTTAGCACACATAAGTTCCCAGGCTTAAGACTTGGCTAAGCAATAAGATTCAATCAAAACGCTTTATTTGCCTTGCTGTCTATCTTTTAAAAGTAATATCGAGACATGATTAGGTAAATTTAGCCAAATAAGTATTGTTAATGACACCCAGTCCATGAGATGGATTGGTCCTATTGGTTTAGACCACGTCATTATGTACTAATACTTATGATAACAAAGAAGTAGTGTAGTTCAGGCAAATAAAGAATAAAAGTTTCGGAACTACATACTACACCGGTTGTAAAATAGGCAGACCTCACATTTACAGTTTGCTTGAAAACTTTGCAGCTGCATTGTCTAAATTAGCAAATTGATTGACGGTGACTTCTACCTTAAGTAGTAGAAAACACACCTATTGTGGCGATGGATAGGACAGCTATAGGGGATATGGAGGAGGCTGTTATTTTTTTGATAGGTGTAATTTTACCAATTTGTTGATACTTTATGGAAAGTAGAATAGTGCATTTAATTCTAATGTATATTTTGAAACTGTGTTGTCATGGGCCAAATGTGACCATGTTAGATACTTCTATAGGTCCTATAGCACTCATAAGTTCTCAGGCTTCAGACTTGGCCCAGCTATTAAGATTCAATCAACATACTTTATTTGCCTTGCTGACTAACTTTTAAAAGTAATATTAAAACATGATCAGGTAAATGTAGCCAAATAAGTAATGTTAATGACACCCAGTTCAAGAGATGGATGATTCTTATTGGTTAAGACCACTTCATTATGTACTAATACTTATGAAAGCAAAGCAGTAGTGTAGTTCAGGCAAATAAAGAATGGAAGTTTCGTAACTACATATTACACTGGTGGTAACATAGGCAGACCTCACATGTACCGTTTGCTTGAAAAACGTTCCAGCTACTTTGTCTAACTTAGGAAATTGATTGATGGTGACTTCTATATTAAGTGGTAGAAAACACACCTATTGTTGCGATGGATAAGACAGCTATAGGGGATATGGAGGAGGCTGTTATTTTTTTGATGGGTGTAATTTCACCAATTTGTTGATAATTTATGGAAAGTAGATCAGTGCATTTAATTCTAATGCATATTTTGAAACTGTGTTGTCATGGGCCAAATTTGACCATGTTAGATTCTTCTACAGGTCCTTTAGCACACATAAGTTCCCAGGCTTCAGACTTGGCTAAGCAATAAGATTCAATCAAAATGCTTTTTTTGCCTTGCTGACTATCTTTTAAAAGTAATATTGAGACATGATGAGGTAATTGTAGAAAAATAAATAATGTTAATGACACCCAGTCCAAGAGATGGATGAGTCTTATTGGTTAAGACCAGGTCATTATGTACTAATACTTATGAAAACAAAGAAGTAGTGTAGTTCAGGCAAATAAAGAATAAAAGTTTTGGAACTACATATTACACTGGTGGTAACATAGGCAGACCTCTTATGTACAGTTTGCTTGAAAAACGTTCTAGCTACTTTGTCTAATTTAGAATATTGCTTGACGGTGACTTCTACCTTAAGTGGTAGAAAACACACCTATTGTGGAGATGGATAGGACAGCTATAGGGGATATGGAGGAGGCTGTTTTTTTTTTGATGGGTGTAATTTCACCAATTTGTTGATAATTTATGGAAAGTAGATCAGTGCATTTAATTCAAATGCATATTTTAAAAACTGTGTTGTCATGGGCTAAATTGGACCATGTTAGATTCTTCTACAGGTCATTTAGCACACATAAGTTCCCAGGCTGAAGACTTGGCTAAGCAATAAGATTCAATCAAAACGCTTTACTTGCCTTGCTGACTATCTTTTAAAAGTAATATCGAGACATGATTAGGTAAATTTAGCCAAATAAGTAATGTTAATGACACCCAGTCCATGAGATAGATTGGTCCTATTGGTTTAGACCACTATATTATGTACTAATACTTATGATAACAAAGAAGTAGTGTAGTTCAGGCAAATAAAGAATAAAAGTTTCGGAACTACATACTACACCGGTTGTAAAATAGGCAGACCTCACATTTACAGTTTGCTTGAAAACTTTGCACTTGCATTGTCTAAATTAGCAAATTGATTGACGGTGACTTCTACCTTAAGTAGTAGAAAACACACCTATCGTGGCGATGGATAGGACAGCTATAGGGGATATGGAGGAGGCTGTTATTGGTGTAATTTCACCAATTTGTTGATACTTTATGGAAGGTAGAATAGTGCATTTAATTCTAATGTATATTTTGAAACTGTGTTGTCATGGGCCAAATTTGACCATGTTAGATTCTTCTATAGGTCCTATAGCACTCATAAGTTCTCAGGCTTCAGACTTGGCCCAGCTATTAAGATTCAATCAACATACTTTATTTGCCTTGCTGACTATCTTTTAAAAGTAATATTGAAACATGATCAGGTAAATGTAGCCAAATAAGTAATGTTAATGACACCCAGTTCAAGAGATGGATGATTCTTATTGGTTAAGATCACGTCATTATGTACTAATACTTATGAAAGCAAAGCAGTAGTGTAGTTCAGGCAAATAAAGAATGGAAGTTTCGTAACTACATATTACACTGGTGGTAACATAGGCAGACCTCACATGTACCGTTTGCTTGAAAAACATTCCAGCTACTTTGTCTAACTTAGGAAATTGATTGACGGTGACTTCTACCTTAAGTGGTAGAAAACACACCTATTGTGGCGACGGATAGGACAGCTATAGGGGATATGGAGGAGGCTGTTATTTTTTTGATGGGTGTAATTTCACCAATTTGTTGATAATTTATGGAAAGTAGATCAGTGCATTTAATTCAAATGCATATTTTAAAAACTGTAATGTCATGGGCTAAATTGGACCATGTTAGATTCTTCTACAGGTCATTTAGCACACATAAGTTCCCAGGCTTAAGACTTGGGTAAGCAATAAGATTCAATCAAAACGCTTTATTTGCCTTGCTGACTATCTTTTAAAAGTAATATCGAGACATGATTAGGTAAATTTAGCCAAATAAGTAATGTTATTGACACCCAGTCCATGAGATGGATTGGTCCTATTGGTTTAGACCACGTCATTATGTACTAATACTTATGATAACAAAGAAGTGGTGTAGTTCAGGCAAATAAAGAATAAATGTTTCAGAACTACATACTACACCGGTTGTAAAATAGGGAGACCTCACATTTACAGTTTGCTTGAAAACTTTGCAGCTGCATTGTCTAAATTAGCAAATTGATTGATGGTGACTTCTACCTTAAGTGGTAGAAAACACACTTATTGAGGTGATGGATAGGACAGCTATAGGGGATATAGAGGAGGCTGTTATTTTTTTAATAGGTGTAATTTCACCAATATTCTCATAATTTATGGAAAGTAGATCAGTGCATTTAATTCTAATGCATATTTTGAAACTGTGTTGTCATGGGCCAAATTTAACCATGTTAGATTCTTCTACAGGTCCTTTACCACACATAAGTTCCCAGGCTTCAGATTTGGCTAAGCAATAAGATTTAATCAACACGCTTTATTTGCCTTGCTGAATATCTTTTAAAAGTAATATCGAGACATGATTAGGTAAATTTAGCCAAATAAGTAATGTTAATTACACCCAGTCCAAGAGATGGATTGGTCCTATTGGTTAAGACCACGTCATTATGTACTAATACCTATGAAAACAAAGAGGTAGTGTAGTTCAGGAAAATAAAGAATAAAAGTTTCGGAACTACATACTACACCGGTTGTAAAATAGGCAGACCTCACATTTACAGTTTGCTTGAAAACTTTGCAGCTGCATTGTCTAAATTAGCAAATTGATTGACAGTGACTTCTACCTTAAGTAGTAGAAAACACCCCTATTGTGGCGATGGATAGGACAGCTATAGGGGATATGGAGGAGGCTGTTATTTTTTTGATAGGTGTAATTTCACCAATTTGTTGATACTTTATGGAAAGTAGAATAGTGCATTTAATTCTAATGTATATTTTGAAACTGTGTTGTCGTGGGCCAAATGTGACCATGTTAGATTCTTCTATAGGTCCTATAGCACTCATAAGTTCTCAGGCTTCAGACTTGGCCCAGCTATTAAGATTCAATCAACATACTTTATTTGCCTTGCTGACTATCTTTTAAAAGTAATATTAAAACATGATCAGGTAAATGTAGCCAAATAAGTAATGTTAATGACACCCAGTTCAAGAGATGGATGATTCTTATTGGTTAAGACCACATCATTATGTACTAATACTTATGAAAGCAAATCAGTAGTGTAGTTCAGGCAAATAAAGAATGGAAGTTTCGTAACTACATAATACACAGGTGGTAACATAGGCAGACCTCACATGTACCGTTTGCTTGAAAAACGTTCCAGCTACTTTGTCTAACTTAGGAAATTGATTGACGGTGACTTCTACCTTAAGTGGTAGAAAACACACCTATTGTGGCGATGGATAAGACAGCTATAGGGGATATGGAGGAGGCTGGTTTTTTTTTGATGGGTGTAATTTCACCAATTTGTTGATAATTTATGGAAAGTAGATCAGTCCATTTAATTCTAATGCATATTTTGAAACTGTGTTGTCATGGGCCAAATTTAACCATGTTAGATTCTTCTATAGGTCCTTTAGCACACATAGGTTCCCAGGCTTCAGACTTGGCTAAGCATTAAGATTTAATCAACACGCTTTATTTGCCTTGCTGACTATCCTTTAAAAGTAATATCAAGACATGATTAGGTAATTGTAGCCAAATACGTAACGATAATGACACCCAGTCCAAGAGTTGGATGGGTCCTATTGGTTAAGACCACGTCATTATGTACTAATACCTATGAAAACAAAGAAGTAATGTAGTTCAGGCAAATAAAGAATAAAAGTTTTGGAACTACATACTACACTGGTTGTAAAACAGGCAGACCTCACATTTACAGTTTGCTTGAAAACTTTCCAGCTGCA
Source organism: Anomaloglossus baeobatrachus (assembly GCF_048569485.1). Lineage (NCBI taxonomy): Eukaryota > Metazoa > Chordata > Amphibia > Anura > Aromobatidae > Anomaloglossus > Anomaloglossus baeobatrachus. The sequence goes on from NC_134354.1 coordinate 237,048,457, forward strand.
TTGTCTAAATTAGCAAATTGATTGATGGCGACTTCAAACTTAATTAGTAGAAAACACACCTATTATGGCAATGGATAGGACAGCTATAGGGGATATGGAGGAGGCTGTTATTTTTTTGATGGGTGTAATTTCACCAATTTGTTGATAATTTATGGAAAGTAGATCAGTGCATTTAATTCAAATGCATATTTTAAAAACTGTGTTGTCATGGGCCAAATTGGACCATGTTAGATTCTTCTACAGGTCCTATAGCACTCATAAGTTCTCAGGCTTCAGACTTGGCCCAGCTATTAAGATTCAATCAACATACTTTATTTGCCTTGCTGACTATCTTTTAAAAGTAATATTAAAACATGATCAGGTAAATGTAGCCAAATAAGTAATGTTAATGACACCCAGTTCAAGAGATGGATGATTCTTATTGGTTAAGACCATGTCATTATGTACTAATACTTATGAAAGCAAATCAGTAGTGTAGTTCAGGCAAATAAAGAATGGAAGTTTCATAACTACATATTACACAGGTGGTAACATAGGCAGACCTCACATGTACTGTTTGCTTGAAAAACGTTTCAGCTACTTTGTCTAACTTAGGAAATTGATTGACGGTGACTTCTACCTTAAGTGGTAGAAAACACACCTATTGTGGCGATGGATAGGACAGCTATAGGGGATATGGAGGAGGCTGTTATTTTTTTGATGGGTGTAATTTCACCAATTTGTTGATAATTTATGGAAAGTAGATCAGTGCATTTAATTCAAATGCATATTTTAAAAACTGTGTTGTCATGGGCTAAATTGGACCATGTTAGATTCTTCTACAGGTCATTTAGCACACATAAGTTCCCAGGCTTAAGACTTGGCTAAGCAATAAGATTCAATCAAAACGCTTTATTTGCCTTGCTGACTATCTTTTAAAAGTAATATCGAGACATGATTAGGTAAATTTAGCCAAATAAGTATTGTTAATGACACCCAGTCCATGAGATGGATTGGTCCTATTGGTTTAGACCACGTCATTATGTACTAATACTTATGATAACAAAGAAGTAGTGTAGTTCAGGCAAATAAAGAATAAAAGTTTCGGAACTACATACTACACCGGTTGTAAAATAGGCAGACCTCACATTTACAGTTTGCTTGAAAACTTTGCAGCTGCATTGTCTAAATTAGCAAATTGATTGACGGTGACTTCTACCTTAAGTAGTAGAAAACACACCTATTGTGGCGATGGATAGGACAGCTATAGGGGATATGGAGGAGGCTGTTATTTTTTTGATAGGTGTAATTTCACCAATTTGTTGATACTTTATGGAAAGTAGAATAGTGCATTTAATTCTAATGTATATTTTGAAACTGTGTTGTCATGGGCCAAATGTGACCATGTTAGATTCTTCTATAGGTCATATAGCACTCATAAGTTCTCAGGCTTCAGACTTGGCCCAGCTATTAAGATTCAATCAACATACTTTATTTGCCTTGCTGACTATCTTTTAAAAGTAATATTAAAACATGATCAGGTAAATGTAGCCAAATAAGTAATGTTAATGACACCCAGTCCAAGAGATGGATGAGTCTTATTGGTTAAGACCAGGTCATTATGTACTAATACTTATGAAAACAAAGAAGGAGTGTAGTTCAGGCAAATAAAGAATAAAAGTTTCGGAACTACATATTACACTGGTGGTAACATAGGAAGACCTCACATGTACAGTTTGCTTGAAAAACGTTCTAGCTACTTTGTCTAATTAAGGAAATTGATTCACGGTGACTTCTACCTTAAGTGGTAGAAAACACACTTATAGAGGTGATGGATAGGACAGCTATAGGGGATATAGAGGAGGCTGTTATTTTTTTAATAGGTGTAATTTCACCAATATTCTCATAATTTATGGAAAAGAGATCAGTGCATTTAATTCTAATGCATATTTTGAAACTGTGTTGTCATGGGCCAAATTTAACCATGTTAGATTCTTCTACAGGTCCTTTAGCACACATACAGTTAGGTCCAGAAATATTTGGACAGTGACACAAGTTTTGTTATTTTAGCTGTTTACAAAAACATGTTCAGAAATACAATTATATATATAATATGGGCTGAAAGTGCACACTCCCAGCTGCAATATGAGAGTTTTCACATCCAAATCGGAGAAAGGGTTTAGGAATCATAGCTCTGTAATGCATAGCCTCCTCTTTTTCAAGGGACCAAAAGTAATTGGACAAGGGACTCTAAGGGCTGCAATTAACTCTGAAGGCGTCTCCCTCATTAACCTGTAATCAATGAAGTAGTTAAAAGGTCTGGGGTTGATTACAGGTGTGTGGTTTTGCATTTGGAAGCTGTTGCTGTGACCAGACAACATGCGGTCTAAGGAACTCTCAATTGAGGTGAAGCAGAACATCCTGAGGCTGAATAAAAAGAAAAAATCCATCAGAGAGATAGCAGACATGCTTGGAGTAGCAAAATCAACAGTCAGGTACATTCTGAGAAAAAAGGAATTGACTGGTGAACTTGGGAACTCAAAAAGGCCTGGGCGTCCACGGATGAAAACAGTGGTGGATGATCGCCGCATACGTTCTTTGGTGAAGAAGAACCCGTTCACAACATCAACTGAAGTCCAGAACACTCTCAGTGAAGTAGGTGTATCTGTCTCTAAGTCAACAGTAAAGAGAAGACTCCATGAAAGTAAATACAAAGGGTTCACATCTAGATGCAAACCATTCATCAATTCCAAAAATAGACAGGCCAGAGTTAAATTTGCTGAAAAACACCTCATGAAGCCAGCTCAGTTCTGGAAAAGTATTCTATGGACAGATGAGACCAAGATAAACCTGTACCAGAATGATGGGAAGAAAAAAGTTTGGAGAGGAAAGGGAACGGTACATGATCCAAGGCACACCACATCCTCTGTAAAACATGGTGGAGGCAACGTGATGGCATGGGCATGCATGGCTTTCAATGGCACTGGGTCACTTGTGTTTATTGATGACATAACAGCAGACAAGAGTAGCCGGATGAATTCTGAAGTGTACCGGGATATACTTTCAGCCCAGATTCAGCCAAATGCCGCAAAGTTGATCGGACGGCGCTTCATAGTACAGATGGACAATGACCCCAAGCATACAGTCAAAGCTACCCAGGAGTTCATGAGTGCAAAAAAGTGGAACATTCTGCAATGTCCAAGTCAATCACCAGATCTTAACCCAATTGAGCATGCATTTCACTTGCTCAAATCCAGACTTAAGATGGAAAGACCCACAAACAAGCAAGACCTGAAGGCTGCGGATGTAAAGGCCTGGCAAAGCATTAAGAAGGAGGAAACCCAGCGTTTGGTGATGTCCATGGGTTCCAGACTTAAGGCAGTGATTGCCTCCAAAGGATTCGCAACAAAATATTGAAAATAAAAATATTTTGTTTGGGTTTGGTTTATTTGTCCAATTACTTTTGACCTCCTAAAGGTGGAGTGTTTGTAAAGAAATGTGACAATTCCTACAATTTCTATCAGATATTTTTGTTCAAACCTTCAAATTAAACGTTACAATCTGCACTTGAATTCTGTTGTAGAGGTTTCATTTCAAATCCAATGTGGTGGCATGCAGAGCCCAACTCGCGAAAATTGTGTCACTGTCCAAATATTTCTGGACCTAATTGTAAGTTCCCAGGCTTCAGACTTGGCTAAGCAATAAGATTTAATCAACACGCTTTATTTGCCTTGCTGACTATCTTTTAAAAGTAATATTGAAACATGATTAGGTAAATTTAGCCAAATAAGTAATGTTAATGACACCCAGTCCAAGAGATGGACTGGTCCTATTGGTTAAGACCACGTCATTATGTACTAATACCTATGAAAACAAAGAAGTAGTGTAGTTCAGGCAAATAAAAGTTTCGGAACTACATACCACACCGGTTGTAAAATAGGCAGACCTCACATTTACAGTTTGCTTGAAAACTTTGCAGCTGCATTTTCTAAATTAGCAAATTCATTGACGGTGACTTCTACCTTAAGTAGTAGAAAACACACCTATTGTGGCGATAAATAGGACAGCTATAGGGGATATGGAGGAGGCTGTTATTTTTTTGATAGGTGTAATTTCACCAATTTGTTGATACTTTATGGAAAGTAGAATAGTGCATTTAATTCTAATGTATATTTTGAAACTGTGTTGTCATGGGCCAAATGTGACCATGTTAGATTCTTCTATAGGTCATATAGCACTCATAAGTTTTCAGGCTTCAGACTTGGCCCAGCTATTAAGATTCAATCAACATACTTTATTTGCCTTGCTGACTATCTTTTAAAAGTAATATTAAAACATGATCAGGTAAATGTAGCCAAATAAGTAATGTTAATGACACCCAGTTCAAGAGATGGATGATTCCTATTGGTTAAGACCACGTCATTATGTACTAATACTTATGAAAGCAAAGCAGTAGTGTAGTTCAGGCAAATAAAGAATGGAAGTTTCGTAACTACATATTGCACTGGTGGTAAAATAGGCAGACCTCACATGTACCGTTTGCTTGAAAAACGTTCCAGCTACTTTGTCTAACTTAGGAAATTGATTGACGGTGACTTCTACATTAAGTGGTAGAAAACACACCTATTGTGGCGATGGATAGGACAGCTATAGGGGATATGGAGGAGGCTGTTATTTTTTTGATGGGTGTAATTTCACCAATTTGTTGATAATTTATGGAAAGTAGATCAGTGCATTTAATTCTAATGCATATTTTGAAACTGTGTTGTCATGGGCCAAATTTGACCATGTTAGATTCTTCTACAGGTCCTTTAGCACACATAAGTTCCCAGGCTTCAGACTTGGCTAAGCAATAAGTTTCAATCAAAATGCTTTTTTTGCCTTGCTGACTATCTTTTAAAAGTAATATCGAGACATGATTAGGTAAATTTAGCCAAATAAGTAATGTTAATGACACCCAGTCCATGAGATGGATTGATCCTATTGGTTAAGACCACGTCATTATGTACTAATACTTATGAAAACAAAGAAGTAGTGTAGTTCAGGCAAATAAAGAATAAAAGTTCTGGAACTACATACTACACCGGTTGTAAAATAGGCAGACCTCACATTTACAGTTTGCTTGAAAACTTTCCAGCTGCATTGTCTAAATTAGCAAATTGATTGATGGTGACTTCAAACTTAATTAGTAGAAAACACACCTATTATGGCGATGGATAGGACAGCTATAGGGGATATGGAGGAGGCTGGTATTTTTTGATGAGTGTAATTTCACCAATTTGTTGATAATTTATGGAAAGTAGATCAGTGCATTTAATTCAAATGCATATTTTAAAAACTGTGTTGTCATGGGCCAAATTGGACCATGTTAGATTCTTCTACAGGTCGTTTAGCACACATAAGTTCCCAGGCTTCAGACTTGGCTAAGCAATAAGATTCAATCAAAATGCTTTTTTTGCCTTGCTGACTATCTTTTAAAAGTAATATTGAGACATGATCAGGTAATTGTAGAAAATAAATAATGTTAATGACACCAAGTCCAAGAGATGGATGAGTCTTATTGGTTAAGACCAGGTCATTATGTACTAATACTTCTGAAAACAAAGAAGTAATGTAATTCAGGCAAATAAAGAATAAAAGTTTTGGAACTACATACTACACCGGTTGTAAAACAGGCAGACCTCACATTTACAGTTTGCTTGAAAACTTTCCAGCTGCTTTGTCTAAATTAGCAAATTAATTGACGGTGACTTCTACCTTAAGTGGTAAAAAACACACCTATTGTGGCGATGGATAGGACAGCTATAGGGGATATGGAGGAGGCTGTTATTTTTTTGATGGGTGTAATTTCACCAATTTGTTGATAATTTATGGAAAGTAGATCAGTGCATTTATTTCTAATGCATATTTTGAAACTGTTGTCATGGGCCAAATTTGACCATGTTAAATTCTTCTACAGGTCCTTTAGCACACATAAATTCCCAGGCTTCAGACTTGACTAAGCAATAAGATTTAATCAACACGCTATATTTGCCTTGCTGACTATCTTTTAAAAGTAATATCGAGACATGATTAGGTAAATTTAGCCAAATAAGTATTGTTAATGACACCCAGTCCAAGAGATGGATTGGTCCTATTGGTTAAGACCACGTCATTATGTACTAATACCTATGAAAACAAAGAAGTAGTGTAGTTCAGGCAAATAAAGAATAAAAGTTTCGGAACTACATACTACACCGGTTGGAAAATAGGCAGACCTCACATTTACAGTTTGCTTGAAAACTTTGCAGCTGCATTGTCTAAATTAGCAAGTTGATTGACGGTGACTTGTACCTTAAGTAGTAGAAAACACACCTATCGTGGCGATGGATAGGACAGCTATAGGGGATATGGAGGAGGCTGTTATTTTTTTGATAGGTGTAATTTCACCAATTTGTTGATACTTTATGGAAAGTAGAATAGTGCATTTAATTCTAATGTATATTTTGAAACTGTGTTGTCATGGGCCAAATTTGACCATGTTAGATTCTTTTATAGGTCCTATAGCACTCATAAGTTCTCAGGCTTCAGACTTGGCCCAGCTATTAAGATTCAATCAACATACTTTATTTGCCTTGCTGACTATCTTTTAAAAGTAATATTGAAACATGATAAGGTAAATGTAGCCAAATAAGTAATAATAATGACACCCAGTTCAAGAGATGGATGATTCTTATTGGTTAAGATCACGTCATTATGTACTAATACTTATGAAAGCAAAGCAGTAGTGTAGTTCAGGCAAATAAAGAATGGAAGTTTCGTAACTACATATTACACTGGTGGTAACATAGGCAGACCTCACATGTACCGTTTGCTTGAAAAACGTTCCAGCTACTTTGTCTAACTTAGGAAATTGATTGATGGTGACTTCTACCTTAAGTGGTAGAAAACACACCTATTGTGGCGATGGATAGGACAGCTATAGGGGATATGGAGGAGGCTGTTATTTTTTTGATGGGTGTAATTTTACCAATTTGTTGATAATTTATAGAAAGTAGATCATTGCATTTAATTCAAATGCATATTTTAAAAACTGTGTTGTCATGGGCTAAATTGGACCATGTTAGATTCTTCTACAGGTCATTTAGCACACATAAGTTCCCAGGCTTAAGACTTGGCTAAGCAATAAGATTCAATCAAAATGCTTTATTTGCCTTGCTGACTATCTTTTAAAAGTAATATCGAGACATGATTAGGTAAATTTAGACAAATAAGTAATGTTAATGACACCCAGTCCATGAGATGGATTGGTCCTATTGGTTTAGACCACGTCATTATGTACTAATACTTATGATAACAAAGAAGTAGTGTAGTTCAGGCAAATAAAGAATAAAAGTTTCAGAACTACATACTACACCGGTTGTAAAATAGGCAGACCTCACATTTACAGTTTGCTTGAAAACTTTGCAGCTGCATTGTCTAAATTAGCAAATTGATTGACGGTGACTTCTACCTTAAGTGGTAGAAAACACACTTATTGAGGTGATGGATAGGACAGCTATAGGGGATATAGAGGAGGCTGTTATTTTTTTAATAGGTGTAATTTCACCAATATTCTCATAATTTATGGAAAGTAGATCAGTGCATTTAATTCTAATGCATATTTTGAAACTGTGTTGTCATGGGCCAAATTTAACCATGTTAGATTCTTCTACAGGTCCTTTAGCACACATAAGTTCCCAGGCTTCAGATTTGGCTAAGCAATAAGATTTAATCAACACGCTTTATTTGCCTTGCTGAATATCTTTTAAAAGTAATATCGAGACATGATTAGGTAAATTTAGCCAAATAATTAATGTTAATGACACCCAGTCCAAGAGATGGATTGGTCCTATTGGTTAAGACCACGTCATTATGTACTAATACCTATGAAAACAAAGAAGTAGTGTAGTTCAGGCAAATAAAGAATAAAAGTTTCGGAACTACATACTACACCGGTTGTAAAATAGGCAGACCTCACATTTACAGTTTGCTTGAAAACTTTGCAGCTACATTGTCTAAATTAGCAAATTGATTGACGGTGACATCTACCTTAAGTAGTAGAAAACACCCCTATTTTGGCGATGGATAGGACAGCTATAGGGGATATGGAGGAGGCTGTTATTTTTTTGATAGGTGTAATTTCACCAATTTGTTAAAACTTTATGGAAAGTAGAATAATGCATTTAATTCTAATGTATATTTTGAAACTGTGTTGTCATGGGCCAAATGTGACCATGTTAGATTCTTCTATAGGTCCTATAGCACTCATAAGTTCTCAGGCTTCAGACTTGGCCCAGCTATTAAGATTCAATCAACATACTTTATTTGCCTTGCTGACTATCTTTTAAAAGTAATATTAAAACATGATCAGGTAAATGTAGCCAAATAAGTAATGTTAATGACACCCAGTTCAAGAGATGGATGATTCTTATTGGTTAAGACCACATCATTATGTACTAATACTTATGAAAACAAATCAGTAGTGTAGTTCAGGCAAATAAAGAATGGAAGTTTCGTAACTACATATTACACTGGTGGTAACATAGGCAGACCTTACATGTACCGTTTGCTTGAAAAACGTTCCAGCTACTTTGTCTAACTTAGGAAATTGATTGACGGTGACTTCTACATTAAGTGGTAGAAAACACACCTATTGTGGCGATGGATAGGACAGCTATAGGGGATATGGAGGAGGCTGTTATTTTTTTGATGGGTGTAATTTCACCAATTTGTTGATAATTTATGGAAAGTAGATCAGTGCATTTATTTCTAATGCATATTTTGAAACTGTTGTCATGGGCCAAATTTGACCATGTTAAATTCTTCTACAGGTCCTTTAGCACACATAAATTCCCAGGCTTCAGACTTGACTAAGCAATAAGATTTAATCAACACGCTATATTTGCCTTGCTGACTATCTTTTAAAAGTAATATCGAGACATGATTAGGTAAATTTAGCCAAATAAGTAATGTTAATGACACCCAGTCCAAGAGATGGATTGGTCCTATTGGTTAAGACCACGTCATTATGTACTAATACCTATGAAAACAAAGAAGTAGTGTAGTTCAGGCAAATAAAGAATAAAAGTTTCGGAACTACATACTACACCGGTTGTAAAATAGGCAGACCTCACATTTACAGTTTGCTTGAAAACTTTGCAGCTGCATTGTCTAAATTAGCAAATTAATTGATGGTGACTTCTACCTTAAGTAGTAGAAAACACACCTATTGTGGTGATGGATAGGACAGCTATAGGGGATATGGAGGAGGCTGTTATTTTTTTGATAGGTGTACTTTCACCAATTTGTTGATACTTTATGGAAAGTAGAATAGTGCATTTAATTCTAATGTATATTTTGAAACTGTGTTGTCATGGGCCAAATGTGACGATGTTAGATTCTTCTATAGGTCCTATAGCACTCAAAAGTTCTCAGGCTTCAGACTTGGCCCAGCTATTAAAATTCAATCAACATACTTTATTTGCCTTGCTGACTATCTTTTAAAAGTAATATTAAAACATGATCAGGTAAATGTAGCCAAATAAGTAATGTTAATGACACCCAGTTCAAGAGATGGAGGATTCCTATTGGTTAAGACCACATCATTATGTACTAATACTTATGAAAACAAAGAAGTAGTGTAGTTCAGGCAAATAAAGAATAAAAGTTCTGGAACTATATACTATGCCGGTTGTAAAATAGGCAGACCTCACATTTACAGTTTGCTTGAAAACTTTCCAGCTGCATTGTCTAAATTAGCAAATTGATTGATGGCGACTTCAAACTTAATTAGTAGAAAACACACCTATTATGGCGATGGATAGGACAGCTATAGGGGATATGGAGGAGGCTGTTATTTTTTTGATGGGTGTAATTTCACCAATTTGTTGATAATTTAAGGAAAGTAGATCAGTGCATTTAGTTCAAATGCATTATTTAAAAACTGTGTTGTCATGGGCCAAATTGGACCATGTTAGATTCTTCTACAGGTCGTTAAGCACACATAAGTTCCCAAGCTTCAGACTTGGCAAACTATTAAGATTCAATCAACATACTTTATTTGCCTTGCTGACTATCTTTTAAAAGTAATATTGAGACATGATCAGGTAATTGTAGAAAAATAAATAATGTTAATGACACCCAGTCCAAGAGATGGATGAGTCTTATTGGTTTAGACCAGGTCATTATGTACTAATACCTATGAAAACAAAGAAGTAGTGTAGTTCAGGCAAATAAAGAATAAAAGTTTCGGAACTACATATTACACTGGTGGTAACATAGGCAGACCTCACATGTACAGTTTGCTTGAAAAACGTTCTAGCTACTTTGTCTAATTAAGGAAATTGATTGACGGTAACTTCTACCTTAAGTGGTAGAAAACACACCTATTGTGGCGATGGATAGGACAGCTATAGGGGATATGGAGGAGGCTGTTATTTTTTTGATGGGTGTAATTTCACTAATTTGTTGATAATTTATGGAAAGTAGATCAGTGCATTTAATTCTAATGCATATTTTGAAACTGTGTTGTCATGGACCAAATTTAACCATGTTAGATTCTTCTACAGGTCCTTTAGCACACTTAAGTTCCCAGGCTTCAGACTTGGCTAAGCAATAAGATTTAATCAACACGCTTTATTTGCCTTGCTGACTATCTTTTAAAAGTAATATCGAGACATGATTAAGTAATTTTAGCCAAATAAGTAATGTTAATGACACCCAGTCCAAGAGATGGATTGGTCCTATTGGTTAAGACCACGTCATTATGTACTAATACCTATGAAAACAAAGAAGTAGTGTAGTTCAGGCAAATAAAGAATAAAAGTTTCGGAACTACATACTATACCGGTTGTAAAATAGGCAGACCTCACATTTACAGTTTGCTTGAAAACTTTGCAGCTGCATTGTCTAAATTAGCAAATTGATTGACGGTGACTTCTACATTAAGTGGTAGAAAACACACCTATTGTGGCGATGGATAGGACAGCTATAGGGGATATGGAGGAGGCTGTTATTTTTTTGATGGGTGTAATTTCACCAATTTGTTGATAATTTATGGAAAGTAGATCAGTGCATTTATTTCTAATGCATATTTTGAAACTATTGTCATGGGCCAAATTTGACCATGTTAAATTCTTCTACAGGTCCTTTAGCACACATAAGTTCCCAGGCTTCAGACTTGACTAAGCAATAAGATTTAATCAACACGCTATATTTGCCTTGCTGACTATCTTTTAAAAGTAATATCGAGACATGATTAGGTAAATTTAGCCAAATAAGTAATGTTAATGACACCCAGTCCAAGAGATGGATTGGTCCTATTGGTTAAGACCACGTCATTATGTACTAATACCTATGAAAACAAAGAAGTAGTGTAGTTCAGGCAAATAAAGAATAAAAGTTTCGGAACTACATACTACACCGGTTGTAAAATAGTCAGACCTCACATTTACAGTTTGCTTGAAAACTTTGCAGCTGCATTGTCTAAATTAGCAAATTGATTGACGGTGACTTCTACCTTAAGTGGTAGAAAACACACTTATTGAGGTGATGGATAGGACAGCTATAGGGGATATAGAGGAGGCTGTTATTTTTTTAATAGGTGTAATTTCACCAATATTCTCATAATTTATGGAAAGTAGATCAGTGCATTTAATTCTAATGCATATTTTGAAACTGTGTTGTCATGGGCCAGATTTAACCATGTTAGATTCTTCTACAGGTCCTTTAGCACACATAAGTTCCCAGGCTTCAGACTTGGCTAAGCAATAAGATTTAATCAACACGCTTTATTTGCCTTGCTGACTATCTTTTAAAAGTAATATCGAGACATGATTAGGTAAATTTAGCCAAATAATTAATGTTAATGACACCCAGTCCAAGAGATGGATTGGTCCTATTGGTTAAGACCACGTCATTATGTACTAATACCTATGAAAACAAAGAAGTAGTGTAGTTCAGGCAAATAAAGAATAAAAGTTTCGGAACTACATACTACACCGGTTGTAAAATAGGCAGACCTCACATTTACAGTTTGCTTGAAAACTTTGCAGCTGCATTGTCTAAATTAGCAAATTGATTGACGGTGACTTCTACCTTAAGTAGTAGAAAACACACCTATTGTGGCGATGGATAGGAAAGCTATAGGGGATATGGAGGAGGCTGTTATTTTTTTGATAGGTGTAATTTCACCAATTTGTTGATACTTTATGGAAAGTAGAATAGTGCATTTAATTCTAATGTATATTTTGAAACTGTGTTGTCATGGGCCAAATGTGACCATGTTAGATTCTTCTATAGGTCCTATAGCACTCATAAGTTCTCAGGCTTCAGACTTGGCCCAGCTATTAAGATTCAATCAACATACTTTATTTGAATTGCTGACTATCTTTTAAAAGTAATATTGAAACATGATGAGGTAAATGTAGCCAAATAAGTAATGTTAATGACACCCAGTTCAAGAGATGGATGATTCTTATTGGTTAAGAACACGTCATTATGTACTAATACTTATGAAAGCAAAGCAGTAGTGTAGTTCAGGCAAATAAAGAATGGAAGTTTCGTAACTACATATTACACTGGTGATAACATAGGCAGACCTCACATGTACCGTTTGCTTGAAAATCGTTCCAGCTACTTTGTCTAACTTAGGAAATTGATTGACGGTGACTTCTACATTAAGTGGTAGAAAACACACCTATTGTGGCGATGGATAGGACAGCTATAGGGGATATGGAGGAGGCTGTTATTTTTTTGATGGGTGTAATTTCCCCAATTTGTTGATAATTTATGGAAAGTAGATCAGTGCATTTAATTCTAATGCATATTTTGAAACTGTGTTGTCATGGGCCAAATTTGACCATGTTAGATTCTTCTACAGGTCCTTTAGCACACATAAGTTCCCAGGCTTTAGACTTGGCTAAGCAATAAGATTCAATCAAAACGCTTTTTTTGCCTTGCTGACTATCTTTTAAAAGTAATATCGAGACATGATTAGGTAAATTTAGCCAAATAAGTAATGTTAATGACACCCAGTCCATGAGATGGATTGATCCTATTGGTTAAGACCACGTCATTATGTACTAATACTTATGAAAACAAAGAAGTTGTATAGTTCAGGCAAATAAAGAATAAAAGTTCTGGAACCACATACTACACCGGTTGTAAAATAGGCAGACCTCACATTTACAGTTTGCTTGAAAACTTTCCAGCTGCATTGTCTAAATTAGCAAATTGATTGATGGTGACTTCAAACTTAATTAGTAGAAAACACACCTATTATTTGCAAAGGATAGGACAGCTATAGGGGATATGAAGGAGGCTGTTATTTTTTGGATGGGTGTAATTTCACCAATTTGTTGATAATGTATGGAAAGTAGATCAGTGCATTTAATTCAAATGCATATTTTAAAAACTGTGTTGTCATGGGCAAAATTGGACCATGTTAGATTCTTCTACAGGTGCTTTAGCACACATAAGTTCCCAAGCTTCAGACTTGGCAAACTATTAAGATTCAATCAACATACTTTATTTGCCTTGCTGACTATCTTTTAAAAGTAATATTGAGACATGATCAGGTAATTGTAGAAAAATAAATAATGTTAATGACACCCAGTCCAAGAGATGGATGAGTCTTATTGGTTAAGACCAGGTCATTATGTACTAATACTTATGAAAACAAAGAAGTAGTGTAGTTCAGGCAAATAAAGAATAAAAGTTTCGGAACTACATATTACACTGGTGGTAACATAGGCAGACCTCACATGTACAGTTTGCTTGAAAAACGTTCTAGCTACTTTGTCTAATTTAGGAAATTGATTGACGGTGACTTCTACCTTTAGTGGTAGAAAACACACCTATTGTGGCGATGGATAGGACAGCTATAAGGGATATGGAGGAGGCTGTTATTTTTTTGATGGGTGTAATTTCACCAATTTGTTGATAATTTATGGAAAGTAGATCAGTGCATTTAATTCAAATGCATATTTTAAAAACTGTGTTGTCATGGGCTAAATTGGACCATGTTAGATTCTTCTACAGATCATTTAGCACACATAAGTTCCCAGGCTTAAGACTTGGCTAAGCAATAAGATTCAATCAAAACGCTTTATTTGCCTTGCTGACTATCTTTTAAAAGTAATATCGAGACATGATTAGGTAAATTTAGCCAAATAAGTAATGTTAATGACACCCAGTCCATGAGATGGATTGGTCCTATTGGTTTAGACCACGTCATTATGTACTAATACTTATGATAACAAAGAAGTAGTGTAGTTCAGGCAAATAAAGAATAAAAGTTTCGGAACTACATACTACACCGGTTGTAAAATAGGCAGACCTCACATTTACAGTTTGCTTGAAAACTTTGCAGCTGCATTGTCTAAATTAGCAAATTGATTGATGGTGACTTCTACCTAAAGTGGTAGAAAACACACTTATTTAGGTGATGGATAGGACAGCTATAGGGGATATAGAGGAGGCTGTTATTTTTTTAATAGGTGTAATTTCACCAATATTCTCATAATTTATGGAAAGTAGATCAGTGCATTTAATTCTAATGCATATTTTGAAACTGTGTTGTCATGGGCCAAATTTGACCATGTTAGATTCTTCTACAGGTCCTTTAGCACACATAAGTTCCCAGGCTTTAGACTTGGCTAAGCAATAAGATTCAATCAAAACGCTTTTTTTGCCTTGCTGACTATCTTTTAAAAGTAATATCGAGACATGATTAGGTAAATTTAGCCAAATAAGTAATGTTAATGACACCCAGTCCATGAGATGGATTGATCCTATTGGTTAAGACCACGTCATTATGTACTAATACTTATGAAAACAAAGAAGTTGTATAGTTCAGGCAAATAAAGAATAAAAGTTCTGGAACCACATACTACACCGGTTGTAAAATAGGCAGACCTCACATTTACAGTTTGCTTGAAAACTTTCCAGCTGCATTGTCTAAATTAGCAAATTGATTGATGGTGACTTCAAACTTAATTAGTAGAAAACACACCTATTATTTGCAAAGGATAGGACAGCTATAGGGGATATGAAGGAGGCTGTTATTTTTTGGATGGGTGTAATTTCACCAATTTGTTGATAATGTATGGAAAGTAGATCAGTGCATTTAATTCAAATGCATATTTTAAAAACTGTGTTGTCATGGGCAAAATTGGACCATGTTAGATTCTTCTACAGGTGCTTTAGCACACATAAGTTCCCAAGCTTCAGACTTGGCAAACTATTAAGATTCAATCAACATACTTTATTTGCCTTGCTGACTATCTTTTAAAAGTAATATTGAGACATGATCAGGTAATTGTAGAAAAATAAATAATGTTAATGACACCCAGTCCAAGAGATGGATGAGTCTTATTGGTTAAGACCAGGTCATTATGTACTAATACTTATGAAAACAAAGAAGTAGTGTAGTTCAGGCAAATAAAGAATAAAAGTTTCGGAACTACATATTACACTGGTGGTAACATAGGCAGACCTCACATGTACAGTTTGCTTGAAAAACGTTCTAGCTACTTTGTCTAATTTAGGAAATTGATTGACGGTGACTTCTACCTTTAGTGGTAGAAAACACACCTATTGTGGCGATGGATAGGACAGCTATAAGGGATATGGAGGAGGCTGTTATTTTTTTGATGGGTGTAATTTCACCAATTTGTTGATAATTTATGGAAAGTAGATCAGTGCATTTAATTCAAATGCATATTTTAAAAACTGTGTTGTCATGGGCTAAATTGGACCATGTTAGATTCTTCTACAGATCATTTAGCACACATAAGTTCCCAGGCTTAAGACTTGGCTAAGCAATAAGATTCAATCAAAACGCTTTATTTGCCTTGCTGACTATCTTTTAAAAGTAATATCGAGACATGATTAGGTAAATTTAGCCAAATAAGTAATGTTAATGACACCCAGTCCATGAGATGGATTGGTCCTATTGGTTTAGACCACGTCATTATGTACTAATACTTATGATAACAAAGAAGTAGTGTAGTTCAGGCAAATAAAGAATAAAAGTTTCGGAACTACATACTACACCGGTTGTAAAATAGGCAGACCTCACATTTACAGTTTGCTTGAAAACTTTGCAGCTGCATTGTCTAAATTAGCAAATTGATTGATGGTGACTTCTACCTAAAGTGGTAGAAAACACACTTATTTAGGTGATGGATAGGACAGCTATAGGGGATATAGAGGAGGCTGTTATTTTTTTAATAGGTGTAATTTCACCAATATTCTCATAATTTATGGAAAGTAGATCAGTGCATTTAATTCTAATGCAAATTTTGAAACTGTGTTGTCATGGGCCAAATTTTACCATGTTAGATTCTTCTACAGGTCCTTTAGCACACATAAGTTTCCAGGCTTCAGACTTGGCTAAGCAATAAGATTTAATCAACACGCTTTATTTGCCTTGCTGACTATCTTTTAAAAGTAATATCGAGACATGATTAGGTAAATTTAGCCAAATAAGTAATGTTAATGACACCCAGTCCATGAGATGGATTGGTCCTATTGGTTTAGACCACGTCATTATGTACTAATACCTATGAAAACAAAGATGTAGTGTTGTTCAGACAAATAAAGAATAAAAGTTTCGGAACTACATACTACATCGGTTGTAAAATAGGCAGACCTCACATTTACAGTTTGCTTGAAAACTTTGCAGCTGCATTGTCTAAATTAGCAAATTGATTGACGGTGACTTCTACCTTAAATAGTAGAAAACACACCTATTGTGGCGATGGATAGGACAGCTATAGGGGATATGGAGGAGGCTGTTATTTTTTTGATAGGTGTAATTTCACCAATTTGTTGATACTTTATGGAAAGTAAAATAGTGCATTTAATTCTAATGTATATTTTAAAACTGTGTTGTCATGGGCCAAATGTGGCCATGTTAGATTCTTCTATAGGTCCTATAGCATTCATAAGTTCTAAGGCTTCAGACTTGGCCCAGCTATTAAGATTCAATCAACATACTTTATTTGCCTTGCTGACTATCTTTTAAAAGTAATATTAAAACATGATCAGGTAAATGTAGCCAAATAAGTAATGTTAATGACACCCAGTTCAAGAGATGGATGATTCTTATTGGTTAAGACTACGTCATTATGTACTAATACTTATGAAAGCAAAGCAGTAGTGTAGTTCAGGCAAATAAAGAATGGAAGTTTCGTAACTACATATTACACTGGTGGTAACATAGGCAGACCTCACATGTACCGTTTGCTTGAAAAACGTTCCAGCTACTTTGTCTAACTTAGGAAATTGATTGACGGTGATTTTTACATTAAGTGGTAGAAAACACACCTATTGTGGCGATGGATAGGACAGCTATAGGGGATATGGAGGAGGCTGTTATTTTTTTGATGGGTGTAATTTCACCAATTTGATGATAATTTATGGAAAGTAGATCAGTGCATTTAATTCAAATGCATATTTTAAAAACTGTGTTGTCATGGGCTAAATTTAACCATGTTAGATACTTCTACAGGTCGTTTAGCACACATAAGTTCCCAATCTTCAGACTTGACAAAGCTATTAAGATTCAATCAGCATGCTTCATTAGCTTTGTTGACTATCTTTTAAAAGTAATGTTGAGTCATGATCAGGTAATTGTAGCCAAATAAGTAATGTTAATGACACCCAGTCCAAGAGATAGATGAGTCTTATTGGTTAAGACCATGTCATTATGAACTAATACTTATGAATACAATGCAGTAGTGTAGTTTAGGCAAATAAAGAATGGAAGTTTCGTAACTACATATCACACAGGTTATAATATAGGCAGACCTCACATGTACAGTTTGCTTGAAAAACTTTCCAGCTACTTTGTCTAACTTAGGAAATTGATTGACGGTGACTTCTACCTTAAGTGGTAGAAAACACATATTGTGGCAATGGATAGGACAGATATAGAGGATATGAAGGAGGCTGTTACTTTTTTTGATAGGTGTAATTTCACCAATATGCTCGTAATTTATGGAAAGTAGATCAGTGCATTTAATTCTAATGCATACTTTGAAACTGTGTTGTAATGGTCCAAATTGGACCATGCTAGATTCTTCTACAGGTTCTTTAGCACAAGTTTCTAGGCTGTAGACTTGGCCCAGCTATTAAGATTCAATCAACATGCTTTATTTGCCTTGTTGACTATCTTTTAAAAGTAATATCGAGTCATTAATATGTAATTGTAGCCAAATAAGTAATGTTAATAACACCCAGTCCAAGAGATGTATGGGTCCTATTGGTTAAGACCACGTTTTTTTGTACAAACACTTATGAAAACAAAGAAGTAGTGTAGTTCAGGCAAATAAAGAATAAAAGTTTCGGAACTACATATTACGCTGGGTGTAAAATAAGCAGGCCTCACATGTACAGTTTGCTTGAAAAATTTCCAGCAGCTTTGTTTAACTTGGCAAATTGATTGACGGTGACTTCTACCTTAAGTGGTAGAAAACATACCTATTGTGGCAATGGATAGGACAGCTATAGGGGATATGGAGGAGGCTGTTATTTTTTTGATTGGTGTAATTTCACCAATTTGTTGATAATTTATGGAAAGTAGATCAGTGCATTTAATTCAAATGCATATTTTAAAAACTGTGTTGTCATGGGCTAAATTGGACCATGTTAGATTCTTCTACAGGTCGTTTAGCACACATAAGTTCCCAATCTTCAGACTTGGCAAAGCTATTAAGATTCAATCAACATGCTTCATTAGCCTTGTTGACTATGTTTTAAAAGTAATATCGAGTCATGATCAGGTAATTGTAGCCAAATAAGTAATGTTAATGACACCCAGTCCAAGAGATAGATGAGTCTTATTGGTTAAGATCATGTCATTATGAACTAATACTTATGAATACAAAGCAGTAGTGTAGTTTAGACAAATAAAGAATGAAAGTTTCGAAACTACATATTACACTGGTGGCAACATAGGCAGACCTCACATGTACAGTTTGCTTTAAAAAATTTCCAGCTACTTTGTCTAACTTAGCAAATTGATTGGCGGTGACTTCTACCTTAAGTGGTAGAAAACGCACCTATTGTGGTGATGGATAGGACAGCTTGGGGGATATGGAGGAGGCTGTTATTTTTTGATAGGTGTAATTTCATCAATATGCTCATAATTTATGGAAAGTAGATCAGTGCATTTAATTCTAATGCATATTTTGAAACTGTGTTCTCATGGGCTAAATTTGACCATGTTAGATTCTTCTACAGGTCCTTTAGCACTCATAAGTTCCCAGGCTTCAGACTTGGCTAAGCAATAAGATTCAATCAACATGCTTTATTTTTCTTGCTGACTATCTATTTTAAAGTAATATCAAGACATGATTAGGTAAATTTAGCCAAATAAGTAATGTTAATGACACCCAGTCCATGAGACAGATTGGTAATATTGGTTTAGACCACATCATAATGTACTAATACTTATGAAAACAAAGAAGTAGTGTAGTTCAGGCAAATAAAGAATAAAAGTTTCGGAACCACATACTACACCGGTTGTAAAATAGGCAGACCTCACATTTACAGTTTGCTTGAAAACTTTGCAGCAGCTTTGTCTAACTTAGCAAATTGATTGACGGTGACTTCTACCTTAAGTGGTAGAAAACACACTTATTGAAGTGATGGATAGGACAGCTATAGGGGATATAGAGGAGGCTGTTATTTTTTTAATAGGTGTAATTTCACCAATATTCTCATAATTTATGGAAAGTAGATCAGTGCATTTAATTCTAATGCATATTTTGAAACTGTGTTGTCATGGGGTAAATTTGACCATGTTAGATTCTTCTACAGGTCCTTTAGCACACATAAGTTCCCAGGCTTCAGACTTGGCTAAGCAATAGGTTCAATCAAAACGCTTTATTTGCTTTGCTGACTATCTTTTAAATGTAATATCGAGACATGATTGAGTAAATTTAGCCAAATAAGTAATGATAATGACACCCAGTCCATGAGATGGATTGGTCCTATTAGTTAAGACCACGTCATTATGTACTAATACCTATGAAAACAAAGAAGTAATGTAGTTCAGGCAAATAAAGATTAAAAGTTTTGGAACTACATACTACACCGGTTGTAAAACAGGCAGACCTCACATTTACAGTTTGCTTGAAAACTTTCCAGCTGCTTTGTCTAAATTAGCAAATTAATTGACGGTGACTTCTACCTTAAGTGGTAAAAAACACACCTATTGTGGCAATAGATAGGACAGCTATAGGGGATATGAAGGAGGCTGTTATTTTTTTGATAGGAGAAATTTTATCAATTTGATCATAATTTATGGAAAGTAGATCAATGCATTTAATTCTAATGCATATTTTGAAACTGTGTTGTCATGGGCCAAATTTAACCATGTTAGATTCTTCTACAGGTCCTTTAGCACACATAAGTTCCCAGGCTTCAGACTTGGCTAAGCAATAAGATTTAATCAGCACGCTTTATTTGCCTTGCTGACTATCTTTTAAAAGTAATATCGAGACATGATTAGGTAAATTTAGCCAAATAAGTAATGTTAATGACACCCAGTCCAAGAGATGGATTGGTCCTATTGGTTAAGACCACGTCATTATGTACTAATACCTATGAAAACAAAGAAGTAGTGTAGTTCAGGCAAATAAAGAATAAAAGTTTCGGAACTACATATTACACCGGTTGTAAAATAGGCAGACCTCACATTTACAGTTTGCTTGAAAACTTTGCAGCTGCATTGTCTAAATTAGCAAATTGATTGACGGTGACTTCTACCTTAAGTAGTAGAAAACACACCTATTGTGGCGATGGATAAGACAGCTATAGGGGATATGGTGGAGGCTGTTATTTTTTTGATAGGTGTAATTTCACCAATTTGTTGATACTTTATGGAAAGTAGAATAGTGCAATTAATTCTAATGTATATTTTGAAACTGTGTTGTCATGGGCCAAATGTGACCATGTTAGATTCTTCTATAGGTCATATAGCACTCATAAAATCTCAGGCTTCAGACTTGGCCCAGCTATTAAGATTAAATCAACATACTTTATTTGCCTTGCTGACTATCTTTTAAAAGTAATATTAAAACATGATCAGGTAAATGTAGCCAAATAAGTAATGTTAAAGACACCCAGTTCAAGAGATGGATGATTCCTATTGGTTAAGACCAGGTAATTATGTACTAATACTTATGAAAGCAAAGCAGTAGTGTAGTTCAGGCAAATAAAGAATGGAAGTTTCATAACTACATATTACACTGGTGGTAACATAGGCAGACCTCACATGTACCGTTTGCTTGAAAAACGTTCCAGCTACTTTGTCTAACTTAGGAAATTGATTGACGGTGACTTCTACATTAAGTGGTAGAAAACACACCTATTGTGGCGATGGATAGGACAGCTATAGGGGATATGGAGGAGGCTGTTATTTTTTTGATGGGTGTAATTTCCCCAATTTGTTGATAATTTATGGAAAGTAGATCAGTGCATTTAATTCAAATGCATATTTTAAAAACTGTGTTGTCATGGGCCAAATTGGACCATGTTAGATTCTTCTACAGGTCGTTTAGCACACATAAGTTCCCAAGCTTCAGACTTGGCAAACTATTAAGATTCAATCAACATACTTTATTTGCCTTGCTGACTATCTTTAAAAGTAATATTGAGACATGATCAGGTAATTGTAGAAAAATAAAAAATGTTAATGACACCCAGTCCAAGAGATGGATGAGTCTTATTGGTTAAGACCAGGTCATTATGTACTAATACTTATGAAAACAAAGAAGTAGTGTAGTTCAGGCAAATAAAGAATAAAAGTTTCGGAACTACATATTACACTGGTGGTAACATAGGAAGACCTCACATGTACAGTTTGCTTGAAAAACGTTCTAGCTACTTTGTCTAATTAAGGAAATTGATTCACGGTGACTTCTACCTTAAGTGGTAGAAAACACACTTATAGAGGTGATGGATAGGACAGCTATAGGGGATATAGAGGAGGCTGTTATTTTTTTATCGGTGTAATCTCACCAAATTCTCATAATTTATGGAAAGTAGATCAGTGCATTTAATTCTAATGCATATTTTGAAACTGTGTTGTCATGGGCCAAATTTAACCATGTTAGATTCTTCTACAGGTCCTTTAGCACACATAAGTTCCCAGGCTTCAGACTTGGCTAAGCAATAAGATTTAATCAACACGCTTTATTTGCCTTGCTGACTATCTTTTAAAAGTAGTATTGAGACATGATTAGGTAAATTTAGCCAAATAAGTAATGTTAATGACACCCAGTCCAAGAGATGGATTGGTCCTATTGGTTAAGACCACGTCATTATGTACTAATACCTATGAAAACAAAGAAGTAGTGTAGTTCAGGCAAATAAAGAATAAAAGTTTCGGAACTACATACTACACCGGTTGTAAAATAGGCAGACCTCACATTTACAGTTTGCTTGAAAACTTTGCAGCTGCATTGTCTAAATTAGCAAATTGATTGACGGTGACTTCTACCTTAAGTAGTAGAAAACACACCTATTGTGGCGATGGATAAGACAGCTATAGGGGATATGGTGGAGGCTGTTATTTTTTTGATAGGTGTAATTTCACCAATTTGTTGATACTTTATGGAAAGTAGAATAGTGCATTTAATTCTAATGTATATTTTGAAACTGTGTTGTCATGGGTCAAATGTGACCATGTTAGATTCTTCTATAGGTCATATAGCACTCATAAAATCTCAGGCTTCAGACTTGGCCCAGCTATTAAGATTAAATCAACATACTTTATTTGCCTTGCTGACTATCTTTTAAAAGTAATATTAAAACATGATCAGGTAAATGTAGCCAAATAAGTAATGTTAAAGACACCCAGTTCAAGAGATGGATGATTCCTATTGGTTAAGACCAGGTCATTATGTACTAATACTTATGAAAGCAAAGCAGTAGTGTAGTTCAGGCAAATAAAGAATGGAAGTTTCATAACTACATATTACACTGGTGGTAACATAGGCAGACCTCACATGTACCGTTTGCTTGAAAAACGTTCCAGCTACTTTGTCTAACTTAGGAAATTGATTGACGGTGACTTCTACATTAAGTGGTAGAAAACACACCTATTGTGGCGATGGATAGGACAGCTATAGGGGATATGGAGGAGGCTGTTATTTTTTTGATGGGTGTAATTTCCCCAATTTGTTGATAATTTATGGAAAGTAGATCAGTGCATTTAATTCAAATGCATATTTTAAAAACTGTGTTGTCATGGGCCAAATTGGACCATGTTAGATTCTTCTACAGGTCGTTTAGCACACATAAGTTCCCAAGCTTCGGACTTGGCAAACTATTAAGATTCAATCAACATACTTTATTTGCCTTGCTGACTATCTTTAAAAGTAATATTGAGACATGATCAGGTAATTGTAGAAAAATAAATAATGTTAATGACACCCAGTCCAAGAGATGGATGAGTCTTATTGGTTAAGACCAGGTCATTATGTACTAATACTTATGAAAACAAAGAAGGAGTGTAGTTCAGGCAAATAAAGAATAAAAGTTTCGGAACTACATATTACACTGGTGGTAACATAGGAAGACCTCACATGTACAGTTTGCTTGAAAAACGTTCTAGCTACTTTGTCTAATTAAGGAAATTGATTCACGGTGACTTCTACCTTAAGTGGTAGAAAACACACTTATAGAGGTGATGGATAGGACAGCTATAGGGGATATAGAGGAGGCTGTTATTTTTTTAATAGGTGTAATTTCACCAATATTCTCATAATTTATGGAAAAGAGATCAGTGCATTTAATTCTAATGCATATTTTGAAACTGTGTTGTCATGGGCCAAATTTAACCATGTTAGATTCTTCTACAGGTCCTTTAGCACACATACAGTTAGGTCCAGAAATATTTGGACAGTGACACAAGTTTTGTTATTTTAGCTGTTTACAAAAACATGTTCAGAAATACAATTATATATATAATATGGGCTGAAAGTGCACACTCCCAGCTGCAATATGAGAGTTTTCACATCCAAATCGGAGAAAGGGTTTAGGAATCATAGCTCTGTAATGCATAGCCTCCTCTTTTTCAAGGGACCAAAAGTAATTGGACAAGGGACTCTAAGGGCTGCAATTAACTCTGAAGGCGTCTCCCTCATTAACCTGTAATCAATGAAGTAGTTAAAAGGTCTGGGGTTGATTACAGGTGTGTGGTTTTGCATTTGGAAGCTGTTGCTGTGACCAGACAACATGCGGTCTAAGGAACTCTCAATTGAGGTGAAGCAGAACATCCTGAGGCTGAATAAAAAGAAAAAATCCATCAGAGAGATAGCAGACATGCTTGGAGTAGCAAAATCAACAGTCAGGTACATTCTGAGAAAAAAGGAATTGACTGGTGAGCTTGGGAACTCAAAAAGGCCTGGGCGTCCACGGATGACAACAGTGGTGGATGATCGCCGCATACGTTCTTTGGTGAAGAAGAACCCGTTCACAACATCAACTGAAGTCCAGAACACTCTCAGTGAAGTAGGTGTATCTGTCTCTAAGTCAACAGTAAAGAGAAGACTCCATGAAAGTAAATACAAAGGGTTCACATCTAGATGCAAACCATTCATCAATTCCAAAAATAGACAGGCCAGAGTTAAATTTGCTGAAAAACACCTCATGAAGCCAGCTCAGTTCTGGAAAAGTATTCTATGGACAGATGAGACCAAGATCAACCTGTACCAGAATGATGGGAAGAAAAAAGTTTGGAGAGGAAAGGGAACGGCACATGATCCAAGGCACACCACATCCTCTGTAAAACATGGTGGAGGCAACGTGATGGCATGGGCATGCATGGCTTTCAATGGCACTGGGTCACTTGTCTTTATTGATGACATAACAGCAGACAAGAGTAGCCGGATGAATTCTGAAGTGTACCGGGATATACTTTCAGCCCAGATTCAGCCAAATGCCGCAAAGTTGATCGGACGGCGCTTCATAGTACAGATGGACAATGACCCCAAGCATACAGCCAAAGCTACCCAGGAGTTCATGAGTGCAAAAAAGTGGAACATTCTGCAATGTCCAAGTCAATCACCAGATCTTAACCCAATTAAGCATGCATTTCACTTGCTCAAATCCAGACTTAAGATGGAAAGACCCACAAACAAGCAAGACCTGAAGGCTGCGGATGTAAAGGCCTGGCAAAGCATTAAGAAGGAGGAAACCCAGCGTTTGGTGATGTCCATGGGTTCCAGACTTAAGGCAGTGATTGCCTCCAAAGGATTCGCAACAAAATCTTGAAAATAAAAATATTTTGTTTGGGTTTGGTTTATTTGTCCAATTACTTTTGACCTCCTAAAATGTGGAGTGTTTGTAAAGAAATGTGACAATTCCTACAATTTCTATCAGATATTTTTGTTCAAACCTTCAAATTAAACATTACAATCTGCACTTGAATTCTGTTGTTGAGGTTTCATTTCAAATCCAATGTGGTGGCATGCAGAGCCCAACTCGCGAAAATTGTGTCACTGTCCAAATATTTCTGGACCTAACTGTAAGTTCCCAGGCTTCAGACTTGGCTAAGCAATAAGATTTAATCAACACGCTTTATTTGCCTTGCTGACTATCTTTTAAAAGTAATATTGAGACATGATTAGGTAAATTTAGCCAAATAAGTATTGTTAATGACACCCAGTCCAAGAGATGGATTGGTCCTATTGGTTAAGACCACGTCATTATGTACTAATACCTATGAAAACAAAGAAGTAGTGTAGTTCAGGCAAATAAAAAATAAAAGTTTCGGAACTACATACTACACCGGTTGTAAAATAGGCAGACCTCACATGTACAGTTTGCTTGAAAACTTTGCAGCTGCATTTTCTAAATTAGCAAATTCATTGACGGGGACTTCTACCTTAAGTAGTAGAAAACACACCTATTGTGGCGATAAATAGGACAGCTATAGGGGATATGGAGGAGGCTGTTATTTTTTTGATAGGTGTAATTTCACCAATTTGTTGATACTTTATGGAAAGTAGAATAGTGCATTTAATTCTAATGTATATTTTGAAACTGTGTTGTCATGGGCCAAATGTGACCATG
Organism: Anomaloglossus baeobatrachus; assembly: GCF_048569485.1. Lineage (NCBI taxonomy): Eukaryota > Metazoa > Chordata > Amphibia > Anura > Aromobatidae > Anomaloglossus > Anomaloglossus baeobatrachus. The sequence continues at coordinate 237,074,548 of NC_134354.1, forward strand.
TTAGATTCTTCTATAGGTCATATAGCACTCATAAGTTCTCAGGCTTCAGACTTGGCCCAGCTATTAAGATTCAATTAACATACTTTATTTGCCTTGCTGACTATCTTTTAAAAGTAATATTAAAACATGATCAGGTAAATGTAGCCAAATAAGTAAAGTTAATGACACCCAGTTCAAGAGATGGATGATTCTTATTGGTTAAGACCACGTCATTATGTACTAATACTTATGAAAACAAAGAAGTAGTGTAGTTCAGGCAAATAAAGAATAAAAGTTTCGTAACTACATATTACACTGGTGGTAACATAGGCAGACCTCACATGTACCGTTTGCTTGAAAAACGTTCCAGCTACTTTGTCTAACTTAGGAAATTGATTGACGGTGACTTCTACCTTAAGTGGTAGAAAACACACCTATTGTGGCGACGGATAGGACAGCTATAGGGAATATGGAGGAGGCTGTTATTTTTTTGATGGGTGTAATTTCACCAATTTGTTGATAATTTATGGAAAGTAGATCAGTGCATTTAATTCAAATGCATATTTTAAAAACTGTGTTGTCATGGGCTAAATTGGACCATGTTAGATTCTTCTACAGGTCATTTAGCACACATAAGTTCCCAGGCTTAAGACTTGGCTAAGCAATAAGATTCAATCAAAACGCTTTATTTGCCTTGCTGACTATCTTTTAAAAGTAATATCGAGACATGATTAGGTAAATTTAGCCAAATAAGTAATGTTATTGACACCCAGTCCATGAGATGGATTGGTCCTATTGGTTTAGACCACGTCATTATGTACTAATACTTATGATAACAAAGAAGTGGTGTAGTTCAGGCAAATAAAGAATAAATGTTTCAGAACTACATACTACACCGGTTGTAAAATAGGGAGACCTCACATTTACAGTTTGCTTGAAAACTTTGCAACTGCATTGTCTAAATTAGCAAATTGATTGATGGTGACTTCTACCTTAAGTGGTAGAAAACACACTTATTGAGGTGATGGATAGGACAGCTATAGGGGATATAGAGGAGGCTGTTATTTTTTTAATAGGTGTAATTTCACCAATATTCTCATAATTTATGTAAAGTAGATCAGTCAATTTAATTCTAATGCATATTTTGATACTGTGTTGTCATGGGCCAAATTTAACCATGTTAGATTCTTCTACAGGTCCTTTACCACACATAAGTTCCCAGGCTTCAGATTTGGCTAAGCAATAAGATTTAATCAACACGCTTTATTTGCCTTGCTGAATATCTTTTAAAAGTAATATCGAGACATGATTAGGTAAATTTAGCCAAATAAGTAATGTTAATTACACCCAGTCCAAGAGATGGATTGGTCCTATTGGTTAAGACCACGTCATTATGTACTAATACCTATGAAAACAAAGAGGTAGTGTAGTTCAGGAAAATAAAGAATAAAAGTTTCGGAACTACATACTACACCTGTTGTAAAATAGGCAGACCTCACATTTACAGTTTGCTTGAAAACTTTGCAGCTGCATTGTCTAAATTAGCAAATTGATTGATAGTGACTTCTACCTTAAGTAGTAGAAAACACCCCTATTGTGGCGATGGATAGGACAGCTATAGGGGATATGGAGGAGGCTGTTATTTTTTTGATAGGTGTAATTTCACCAATTTGTTGATACTTTATGGAAAGTAGAATAGTGCATTTAATTCTAATGTATATTTTGAACCGGTGTTGTCATGGGCCAAATGTGACCATGTTAGATTCTTCTATAGGTCCTATAGCACTCATAAGTTCTCAGGCTTCAGACTTGGCCCAGCTATTAAGATTCAATCAACATACTTTATTTGAATTGCTGACTATCTTTTAAAAGTAATATTGAAACATGATGAGGTAAATGTAGCCAAATAAGTAATGTTAATGACACCCAGTTCAAGAGATGGATGATTCTTATTGGTTAAGAACACGTCATTATGTACTAATACTTATGAAAGCAAAGCAGTAGTGTAGTTCAGGCAAATAAAGAATGGAAGTTTCGTAACTACATATTACACTGGTGATAACATAGGCAGACCTCACATGTACCGTTTGCTTGAAAAACGTTCCAGCTACTTTGTCTAACTTAGGAAATTGATTGACGGTGACTTCTACATTAAGTGGTAGAAAACACACCTATTGTGGCGATGGATAGGACAGCTATAGGGGATATGGAGGAGGCTGTTATTTTTTTGATGGGTGTAATTTCCCCAATTTGTTGATAATTTATGGAAAGTAGATCAGTGCATTTAATTCTAATGCATATTTTGAAACTGTGTTGTCATGGGCCAAATTTGACCATGTTAGATTCTTCTACAGGTCCTTTAGCACACATAAGTTCCCAGGCTTTAGACTTGGCTAAGCAATAAGATTCAATCAAAACGCTTTTTTTGCCTTGCTGACTATCTTTTAAAAGTAATATCGAGACATGATTAGGTAAATTTAGCCAAATAAGTAATGTTAATGACACCCAGTCCATGAGATGGATTGATCCTATTGGTTAAGACCACGTCATTATGTACTAATACTTATGAAAACAAAGAAGTTGTATAGTTCAGGCAAATAAAGAATAAAAGTTCTGGAACCACATACTACACCGGTTGTAAAATAGGCAGACCTCACATTTACAGTTTGCTTGAAAACTTTCCAGCTGCATTGTCTAAATTAGCAAATTGATTGATGGTGACTTCAAACTTAATTAGTAGAAAACACACCTATTATTTGCAAAGGATAGGACAGCTATAGGGGATATGAAGGAGGCTGTTATTTTTTGGATGGGTGTAATTTCACCAATTTGTTGATAATGTATGGAAAGTAGATCAGTGCATTTAATTCAAATGCATATTTTAAAAACTGTGTTGTCATGGGCAAAATTGGACCATGTTAGATTCTTCTACAGGTGCTTTAGCACACATAAGTTCCCAAGCTTCAGACTTGGCAAACTATTAAGATTCAATCAACATACTTTATTTGCCTTGCTGACTATCTTTTAAAAGTAATATTGAGACATGATCAGGTAATTGTAGAAAAATAAATAATGTTAATGACACACAGTCCAAGAGATGGATGAGTCTTATTGGTTAAGACCAGGTCATTATGTACTAATACTTATGAAAACAAAGAAGTAGTGTAGTTCAGGCAAATAAAGAATAAAAGTTTCGGAACTACATATTACACTGGTGGTAACATAGGCAGACCTCACATGTACAGTTTGCTTGAAAAACGTTCTAGCTACTTTGTCTAATTTAGGAAATTGATTGACGGTGACTTCTACCTTTAGTGGTAGAAAACACACCTATTGTGGCGATGGATAGGACAGCTATAAGGGATATGGAGGAGGCTGTTATTTTTTTGATGGGTGTAATTTCACCAATTTGTTGATAATTTATGGAAAGTAGATCAGTGCATTTAATTCAAATGCATATTTTAAAAACTGTGTTGTCATGGGCTAAATTGGACCATGTTAGATTCTTCTACAGATCATTTAGCACACATAAGTTCCCAGGCTTAAGACTTGGCTAAGCAATAAGATTCAATCAAAACGCTTTATTTGCCTTGCTGACTATCTTTTAAAAGTAATATCGAGACATGATTAGGTAAATTTAGCCAAATAAGTAATGTTAATGACACCCAGTCCATGAGATGGATTGGTCCTATTGGTTTAGACCACGTCATTATGTACTAATACTTATGATAACAAAGAAGTAGTGTAGTTCAGGCAAATAAAGAATAAAAGTTTCGGAACTACATACTACACCGGTTGTAAAATAGGCAGACCTCACATTTACAGTTTGCTTGAAAACTTTGCAGCTGCATTGTCTAAATTAGCAAATTGATTGATGGTGACTTCTACCTAAAGTGGTAGAAAACACACTTATTTAGGTGATGGATAGGACAGCTATAGGGGATATAGAGGAGGCTGTTATTTTTTTAATAGGTGTAATTTCACCAATATTCTCATAATTTATGGAAAGTAGATCAGTGCATTTAATTCTAATGCATATTTTGAAACTGTGTTGTCATGGGCCAAATTTGACCATGTTAGATTCTTCTACAGGTCCTTTAGCACACATAAGTTCCCAGGCTTTAGACTTGGCTAAGCAATAAGATTCAATCAAAACGCTTTTTTTGCCTTGCTGACTATCTTTTAAAAGTAATATCGAGACATGATTAGGTAAATTTAGCCAAATAAGTAATGTTAATGACACCCAGTCCATGAGATGGATTGATCCTATTGGTTAAGACCACGTCATTATGTACTAATACTTATGAAAACAAAGAAGTTGTATAGTTCAGGCAAATAAAGAATAAAAGTTCTGGAACCACATACTACACCGGTTGTAAAATAGGCAGACCTCACATTTACAGTTTGCTTGAAAACTTTCCAGCTGCATTGTCTAAATTAGCAAATTGATTGATGGTGACTTCAAACTTAATTAGTAGAAAACACACCTATTATTTGCAAAGGATAGGACAGCTATAGGGGATATGAAGGAGGCTGTTATTTTTTGGATGGGTGTAATTTCACCAATTTGTTGATAATGTATGGAAAGTAGATCAGTGCATTTAATTCAAATGCATATTTTAAAAACTGTGTTGTCATGGGCAAAATTGGACCATGTTAGATTCTTCTACAGGTGCTTTAGCACACATAAGTTCCCAAGCTTCAGACTTGGCAAACTATTAAGATTCAATCAACATACTTTATTTGCCTTGCTGACTATCTTTTAAAAGTAATATTGAGACATGATCAGGTAATTGTAGAAAAATAAATAATGTTAATGACACCCAGTCCAAGAGATGGATGAGTCTTATTGGTTAAGACCAGGTCATTATGTACTAATACTTATGAAAACAAAGAAGTAGTGTAGTTCAGGCAAATAAAGAATAAAAGTTTCGGAACTACATATTACACTGGTGGTAACATAGGCAGACCTCACATGTACAGTTTGCTTGAAAAACGTTCTAGCTACTTTGTCTAATTTAGGAAATTGATTGACGGTGACTTCTACCTTTAGTGGTAGAAAACACACCTATTGTGGCGATGGATAGGACAGCTATAAGGGATATGGAGGAGGCTGTTATTTTTTTGATGGGTGTAATTTCACCAATTTGTTGATAATTTATGGAAAGTGGATCAGTGCATTTAATTCAAATGCATATTTTAAAAACTGTGTTGTCATGGGCTAAATTGGACCATGTTAGATTCTTCTACAGATCATTTAGCACACATAAGTTCCCAGGCTTAAGACTTGGCTAAGCAATAAGATTCAATCAAAACGCTTTATTTGCCTTGCTGACTATCTTTTAAAAGTAATATCGAGACATGATTAGGTAAATTTAGCCAAATAAGTAATGTTAATGACACCCAGTCCATGAGATGGATTGGTCCTATTGGTTTAGACCACGTCATTATGTACTAATACTTATGATAACAAAGAAGTAGTGTAGTTCAGGCAAATAAAGAATAAAAGTTTCGGAACTACATACTACACCGGTTGTAAAATAGGCAGACCTCACATTTACAGTTTGCTTGAAAACTTTGCAGCTGCATTGTCTAAATTAGCAAATTGATTGATGGTGACTTCTACCTAAAGTGGTAGAAAACACACTTATTTAGGTGATGGATAGGACAGCTATAGGGGATATAGAGGAGGCTGTTATTTTTTTAATAGGTGTAATTTCACCAATATTCTCATAATTTATGGAAAGTAGATCAGTGCATTTAATTCTAATGCATATTTTGAAACTGTGTTGTCATGGGCCAAATTTTACCATGTTAGATTCTTCTACAGGTCCTTTAGCACACATAAGTTTCCAGGCTTCAGACTTGGCTAAGCAATAAGATTTAATCAACACGCTTTATTTGCCTTGCTGACTATCTTTTAAAAGTAATATCGAGACATGATTAGGTAAATTTAGCCAAATAAGTAATGTTAATGACACCCAGTCCATGAGATGGATTGGTCCTATTGGTTTAGACCACGTCATTATGTACTAATACCTATGAAAACAAAGATGTAGTGTTGTTCAGACAAATAAAGAATAAAAGTTTCGGAACTACATACTACATCGGTTGTAAAATAGGCAGACCTCACATTTACAGTTTGCTTGAAAACTTTGCAGCTGCATTGTCTAAATTAGCAAATTGATTGACGGTGACTTCTACCTTAAATAGTAGAAAACACACCTATTGTGGCGATGGATAGGACAGCTATAGGGGATATGGAGGAGGCTGTTATTTTTTTGATAGGTGTAATTTCACCAATTTGTTGATACTTTATGGAAAGTAAAATAGTGCATTTAATTCTAATGTATATTTTAAAACTGTGTTGTCATGGGCCAAATGTGGCCATGTTAGATTCTTCTATAGGTCCTATAGCATTCATAAGTTCTAAGGCTTCAGACTTGGCCCAGCTATTAAGATTCAATCAACATACTTTATTTGCCTTGCTGACTATCTTTTAAAAGTAATATTAAAACATGATCAGGTAAATGTAGCCAAATAAGTAATGTTAATGACACCCAGTTCAAGAGATGGATGATTCTTATTGGTTAAGACTACGTCATTATGTACTAATACTTATGAAAGCAAAGCAGTAGTGTAGTTCAGGCAAATAAAGAATGGAAGTTTCGTAACTACATATTACACTGGTGGTAACATAGGCAGACCTCACATGTACCGTTTGCTTGAAAAACGTTCCAGCTACTTTGTCTAACTTAGGAAATTGATTGACGGTGATTTTTACATTAAGTGGTAGAAAACACACCTATTGTGGCGATGGATAGGACAGCTATAGGGGATATGGAGGAGGCTGTTATTTTTTTGATGGGTGTAATTTCACCAATTTGATGATAATTTATGGAAAGTAGATCAGTGCATTTAATTCAAATGCATATTTTAAAAACTGTGTTGTCATGGGCTAAATTTAACCATGTTAGATACTTCTACAGGTCGTTTAGCACACATAAGTTCCCAATCTTCAGACTTGACAAAGCTATTAAGATTCAATCAGCATGCTTCATTAGCTTTGTTGACTATCTTTTAAAAGTAATATTGAGTCATGATCAGGTAATTGTAGCCAAATAAGTAATGTTAATGACACCCAGTCCAAGAGATAGATGAGTCTTATTGGTTAAGACCATGTCATTATGAACTAATACTTATGAATACAATGCAGTAGTGTAGTTTAGGCAAATAAAGAATGGAAGTTTCGTAACTACATATCACACAGGTTATAATATAGGCAGACCTCACATGTACAGTTTGCTTGAAAAACTTTCCAGCTACTTTGTCTAACTTAGGAAATTAGTGATGAGCGAGTACTAAAAAGCTCGGGTGCTCGAAGCTCGGGCCGAGCCTCCCAAGATACTCGTGTACTCGGCCCGAGCAACGAGCCCAATGTTATCCTATGGGAGACCCGAGTATTTTTGTGAAATGACCTCCCGGCAGCATGGAGAAACCCTAAAAATGTCACAAAAGTCTCAGAAGAGTGCTCAAATGACATGGCAACAGCATGGGGAAGACCCCTTGAAGCATTTATCACTCAAAAGTCACAGCTGTGAACAATTTTGTCCGCGTTTTACGCCATTTTTACGGACTCACCAGAAAACCTTCCAAAATGACCCCAAAATGATTTTTCATGGCGGAAATGTTAAGGGCACATACCCAATAGTGAGATAGAGCTGGTGTATGTTACTTTTTGAGATCAATACATGAAAGATTTTACGTGAAAACATTGTGTGGCACTCCGATGTCCCTGAGAAGAGACGTACATGAAGGCCTCTTGAGTCTAATGTGCCCATTTTGAGGAAGTGAGTCTTTGTAGTATTTTCCTTTGCCAGGGCAGTCCTAAATTGTGAGGTTCACCAATGCCCCTGCATACAGACGTGCATGAGGGCCTGTAAACCTGAAGTGCCCATTGGAAGGAAGTGGGTGTATTATAGTATAGCCCTTAGGCAGGGAAGCCAAACATTGGGAGGCTCCACGTTGTCCCTGGATAGAGACGTGCATGAAGGCCTGTAAACCTGAAGTGCCCATTGGAAGGAAGTGGGTGTATTATAGTATAGCCCTTAGGCAGGGAAGCCAAACATTGGGAGGCTCCACGTTGTCCCTGGATAGAGACGTGCATGAAGGCCTGTAAACCTGAAGTGCCCATTGGAAGGAAGTGGGTGTATTATAGTATAGCCCTTAGGCAGGGAAGCCAAACATTGGGAGGCTCCACGTTGTCCCTGGATAGAGACGTGCATGAAGGCCTGTAAACCTGAAGTGCCCATTGGAAGGAAGTGGGTGTATTATAGTATAGCCCTTAGGCAGGGAAGCCAAACATTGGGAGGCTCCACGTTGTCCCTGGATAGAGACGTGCATGAAGGCCTGTAAACCTGAAGTGCCCATTGGAAGGAAGTGGGTGTATTATAGTATAGCCCTTAGGCAGGGAAGCCAAACATTGGGAGGCTCCACGTTGTCCCTGGATAGAGACGTGCATGAAGGCCTGTAAACCTGAAGTGCCCATTGGAAGGAAGTGGGTGTATTATAGTATAGCCCTTAGGCAGGGAAGCCAAACATTGGGAGGCTCCACGTTGTCCCTGGATAGAGACGTGCATGAAGGCCTGTAAACCTGAAGTGCCCATTGGAAGGAAGTGGGTGTATTATAGTATAGCCCTTAGGCAGGGAAGCCAAACATTGGGAGGCTCCACGTTGTCCCTGGATAGAGACGTGCATGAAGGCCTGTAAACCTGAAGTGCCCATTGGAAGGAAGTGGGTGTATTATAGTATAGCCCTTAGGCAGGGAAGCCAAACATTGGGAGGCTCCACGTTGTCCCTGGATAGAGACGTGCATGAAGGCCTGTAAACCTGAAGTGCCCATTGGAAGGAAGTGGGTGTATTATAGTATAGCCCTTAGGCAGGGAAGCCAAACATTGGGAGGCTCCACGTTGTCCCTGGATAGAGACGTGCATGAAGGCCTGTAAACCTGAAGTGCCCATTGGAAGGAAGTGGGTGTATTATAGTATAGCCCTTAGGCAGGGAAGCCAAACATTGGGAGGCTCCACGTTGTCCCTGGATAGAGACGTGCATGAAGGCCTGTAAACCTGAAGTGCCCATTGGAAGGAAGTGGGTGTATTATAGTATAGCCCTTAGGCAGGGAAGCCAAACATTGGGAGGCTCTACGTTGTCCCTGGATAGAGACCTGTTAGGTTCTTAGTGCCTCCGTGCTTGCATTTAAAAACCGCACGTGTGTGCCTGTTGGTGGCAGCTTTCCGCTGCATTTGTGTGAGTTTTGCACAAACTTGGATATAACACACAAGTCTAGTGAATACACATCAGCACAGCATTGCAAAATGCGCAAGGGCGTTGTCAACGAACAAGGAAGTGGACGTGATGGTGGTGCAGGCAGACACCGAGGTTGTGTGCAAGCTCTAATTTCGCCACAACAAAGGGCCACATCTAGTCGCTCGCACGTCCTGTCCCAAATTCTTGGGGACCGCAGCAGTACACCCCTCTTGAACCAAGACCAGTGTCAACAGGTTGTTAGTTGGATAGCGGATAATGCTTCCAGTCAGATTGGCACCACCACAAACACTCTGTCTTCCACACGGTCAAGTGTCAGTAGCCGTGATACTGCACCGCACATTTCAGAACCTGATCCTCCTTCCTACCACCAGGCCGAGTACACGTCCACGGACATTACTGATCCCACACTTGGACACTCGGAATAGCTGTTCGTTCACGTTTCCATTCACAAATTCTGGCCTCTCGCCAGCTCCTGTTGAAGTGGGCCATGACGAGATTGTATGTACAGATGCACAAATATTTGAGCAGCCACGTTCTCACGAAGTTGGCAACGTGTCTCAACAAGGGGTGGCCGATGATGAGACACAATTGTCAGGAAGTCAGGAGGAGGAGCAGGGTGCGGAAGAGGAAGACGACGTGGTGGATGATCCAGTAACTGACCCAACCTGGCAGGAGGATATGCAGAGCGAGGACAGCAGTGCACAGGGGGAGGGAGGCGTAGCATCACAACAGGCAGTAAGAAGCAGAGTGGTGGCCCCAGGCAGACGTCAGTCAACTGTTCCCCGGAACAACACGACACAAGGTGCCTGTACAAATGTTAGGTCTTCCCGAGTCTGGCTGTAATACTATTGTATGTATTGAGGATTTCGATTGCGTTAGGGCAATGACAACCAGAGACGAGTTCTTGGTGCAAGACATTTATAATATGCAACCAGCAAATATGTACATAAACGGAACAAAAACACAGTAGAACATAAATACAGGAAATACCTTCCAGGGACTGAGCGAAAGGGAATTCCCGGTACCGCGCACCGGACTCCCCCAGGGAGACCACCAACAGCAAACCCCTATACAGGGACTGTCTGGCAATCACCCCAGAAGCCCTAAATGCGCAGCAGCCGGGACACAAAAGGGCAATAGGTAAGTCGAAAAATGTCTGTACGTGATGTGAGTCCAGAGTGGTATTAAACGGAAGGAACCGGGCAGAAGTTCCGACCAAAGACGGCAAACGGAGTCCAGGTACAGCTAGATGATACCAGATGAAGTCCAGAGTCGGTGTCGGTTGTTTTCCAAGAGGATCCGAATAACAATCAGGAACCAAAAGCAGCAGGGCAGGAGCACACAGGAAGCAGTATACTCAGGCACTGGACTAAGCTTTAGGGGCGGCTTTTAAACAGATGGACAGGAAGTAGGGCAACATAACAGAAAACTCCATGTTAACAAAGGGCAAGCTCTTTCAAAAGAAAACTGGAAAACCAGGAACTCTGACACTGGCAGTTTTTTAAGTTGGCTCCAGATGATTCTAAAAAGGCCATTTGCAACACCTGCCATGCCAGCATCAGCAGGGGTACCAAAACTAGCAGCCTGACCACCACCAGCATGATCAGGCACATGTCAGCCAAGCACCCGACTTTGTGGGAAGTACAACAGAGTCGAGGAGCAGTGCTTGCTGATGTCACTGCTACGTCTTCGCTGGTTGTGCATGCGAGCCAATCCCCTGTCCATGCTGCCTGCGAACAAGCCTCCTCCACTCCTGCACCTGCAGTTGCCTACGCAGAAAGAACACCATCATCAAGCACGTCCTTGTCCCAGCGCAACGTTCAGTTATCCATTCAGCAAACCTTTGAGCGCAGGCGCAAATACACTGCCAACACCCCACATGCCACAGTTCTAAATGCTAACATTTCGCGACTGCTTGCGCTGGAAATGTTGCCTTTTAGGCTGGTTGAGACAGAAGCATTCCGCGAACTGATGGTGGCAGCTGTCCCACGTTACTCGGTCCACAGCCGCCACTATTTCTCCCTGTGTGCCGTCCCCGCATTGCATAACTAACCACGTGTCACAAAACATCACACGTGCCCGGAACAACGCTGTTTCAGCCAAAGTCCACCTAACCACAGACACGTGGACAAGTGCATGTGGGCAAGGCCGCTACATCTCGTTGACGTCACACTGGGTTAATATTGTGCAAGCTGGGACCCAGTCTGAGCGAGGGACGGAATACGTCCTTCACACACCAAGTTTTGCAGGCCCTACCTCAGTCAGGGTTTCACACACACTCTACAGCTCCGGAATGTCATGCTCCTCAGCCTCCTCCTCCTCCTGCGCATCCTGATCCACTTTACCCTCCACACCAGTCCCAAGCTGTAAGTGTCGCTGGCGGAGGAGGGGACGGTGCGCTCTCCCACTGCTCGGGTCCGGCTGACGCAGCTCTACGGCTGCTGCTGCTCGTTGGCTCGAGCGATGGCCGGATCCCGGGGACTCGAGCGGCGCTACTCGCCCGTGAGTGAAAAGGGGTGGTTTGGGTTTTGGGGATATTGTCCGTGACGCCACCCACGGTTGTGGTGATTGTGTGGACACCACCGCTGCTCTGGACGGGGATCCCGGGAGCCTGTGACAGGGAGCAGCTTTGTTGTTATTTCTCCCCTACGTGGGTAGGGGGGTTGGTTGTCCCGGGGCCTGGTGATGGGGTAGAGATGGATGACAGGCGGGTTGCGGGGCCTGATGAAGTGCATGGTCGCAGGGGCAGCGCTGTGCCGCACGGCACGGAGGTACTCACTCAGCCCAATGATGATGACACAGTTCAGGGTAAAACAAGTGGCTGGATGGACAGGTCACTCGGACGGCTGCGGTTGTTCCTCCCTGCAGGTTAGTGATGACTGTCTCTCCCTGCACCGAAGTTAAGTGTTGGTAGTGATGGTTTCCCAACGGTAACCCGCTCCCTGACCTGGATATGGGCCGGAGGAGCCCCTTTTGCCCACAGGCGCTGGCCCTGGGAGACGGTTGCCCTTGCCGGTGGCTGTGTCTCCCCTTCACGGTTGTACGGTTGCCTTCTATCTGGACTTGGCTGTTTGGAAACCCTGAGGTCCCCTTCAATAACGGATTTGGCAAATTCACGGCGACACCAAGCCTTGCCGGGATCCGAAAGTCCTCTGCCAATGGTGCTGGCTTCGCTTTGTATACCGGTCCGGTACGGCCGGGTCACCACCCGTCCACGGTCCTTACGGCAGACTCCAATCGGCCTCCACTGCAGACGGTCACCACATCCTGCCAACCTTGCTGTCCTGTCCAGGCCACACACCCGGACCAACTTCAGGCTCTTTGCTGTCACTTTTCTCCTCTCTACTACTTTCCTCCTTCCACTTCCTTAGCTTAACTCTCACTGCCTGTGTTTTCCCTCCTCCTCGGTGGGTGGAGACCAACCGCCTGGCTCCACACCCTGGTGTGGACAACAGCCCCTGGGGAAGGCAACAAGGATTTTGTGTTTTGACTATGATATGCCTGCAGGGAGTGTGGGGTGTTTAAGTGTTGTGCTCTGTGGCCCCTGGCTTGTCCAGGGCGACACAGAAGCACTGCAGCACTGCCTCGGCGAAGCGGCAACAGGCAGTGCTGAAGCTAATCTGCATAGGTGACAAACCCCACAATGCAGAAGAGGTGTGGACAGCTCTGAAACAGCAGGCAGATCACTGGCTCACAACTCTGAACCTAAAGCCAGGAAAGGTGGTGTGTGACAATGGCCGGAACCTGGTGGCGGCTTTGAGGCGAGGCCAGCTGACACATGTTCCATGCTTGGCCCATGTGCTCAACCTCGAGGTTCAGCGGTTTCTAAAGTCATAGTCAGAGCTGTCTGATCTGCTGGTAAAAGTTCGCCGCCTGTCTGCACATTTTCGAAAGTCACCTACTGCTTCAGCCGGCCTTGCCGCCTTAAGACGCCGTTTGCATCTTCCGGCACACAGACTGGTGTGTGATGTCCCCACGCGTTGGAATTCAACTCTGCACATGTTGGTCAGGATATGTGAGCAGAAGAGGGCAGTTGTTGAGTACCTGCATCACCTAAGCCGTCGGGAAATGGGTCAAACTCCACACATAACACCTGAGGAGTGGAGATGGATGTCCGACCTATGCACCATCCGCCAAAACTTTGAGGACTACAACAAGATGGTGAGCGGCGATGACGACATTATTAGCGTCACCATACCGCTTCTCTGCCTTCTAAAATGGTCTCTGCTCAGAAAACAAACATGATGCATTGCAGGCGGAGCGCGATGAGTTTCAGCAAGAAACAGTAGTGGGTGTGGGTGATGATAACACACAGCCCAGCCTCGTCTCATCACAACGTGCAGTGGAGGACTATGACGAGGAGGAGGATGAAGACATGGAGCAACTCTCTGGCCAAATTGAGGATATGACATGCAGTCATATCCTCGGTTCAGCGTGGCTGGCCAGAGGACAGGGTAGATGATGAGGAGGAGGAGGACAGCATGTTCAGTCATCGTGTCGGTCAGGATACTGAAGTGATGGCTGTTAAGAGTCTGGCACACATGGCTGACTTTATGGTAAGCTGCCTGTCTCGTGACCCTCGCGTTAAGAACATCTTGGCCGACAATCATTACTGGTTGGTAACACTGTTAGACCCACGCTAAAAGGAGAACTTTATGTCTCTTATTCCCGAGGCGGAGAGGTCAGGCAAAATGCAGCAGTTCCAGAAGGCCATAGTCACGGAAGTAGGCAAAGCATTCCCCTCACAAAACGCTAGCGGCATAGGTCATGAATCAGTGGACAACCGAGGCGTACAGCCGAGAGAGGCACAAGTCCAATCCGCCAGAGGTAGGGGAACAGTCTTTAAGATGTGTGACAGTTTTCTCAGCCCCTCACGTACCACAGCCCCTGAGGTGCGGGGTAGTGCCACAAGAAATCCTAAGTTTGCCCAGATGCTGAAGGAGTACCTTGCAGATCGAACAACTGTACTCCGACATTCCTCTGTGCCTTACAATTATTGGGTATCCAAGCTGGACACGTGGCATGAATTGGCTCTCTACGCCTTGGAAGGCCTGGCCTGCCCTGCTGCTAGCGTTTTGTCAGAGCGTGTTTTTAGTGCCGCAGGTGGAATCATTACAGATAAACGCACCCGCCTGTCAACTGAAAATGCTGACAAGCTGACTCTGATCAAGATGAACAAGGGTTGGATTGGGCCAGACTTCACCACACCACCAGCAAATGAGAGCGGAATTTAAAGTTTGCCATGTACCTCCACTCACCCATGGGTACACACTTCTGGAGTTTGGCTAATCGCTGGACTGCTCCTCCTTCTCCTCATGCGCCACCATGATGATGACCGTTACAAATTGCAATACTTAGGCCTTTGTTTCAGGTATACCCCCAGTGGTAAATTTTTTCGCCCATTCTTTGCAGAATGGACATTACAACGACAGGAGACCCACTCCTTTGCAATGGGAACAATGTTTTGAGGCCCTCATGCACGTCTCTATCCAGGGACAACGTGGAGCCTGACGCTGCCACCGACTGCCACACACGTGCTGTTTTTAAATGCAAGCACGGACGCAATAAGAACCTAACTGGTTTTTAGGAGCGACAATTACTGAGAAGTCTGACACTATCAGACACTGCTGACTGACGTGTATTATACACTAGACTTGTGCGTTATATAATAGTTTGTGCAAAACGCGCACCTGTACCCTGCCACCGACTGCCACACACGTGCTGTTTTTAAATGCAAGCACGGACGCAATAAGAACCTAACTGGTTTTTAGGAGCGACAATTACTGAGAAGTCTGACACTATCAGACACTGCTGACTGACGTGTATTATACACTAGACTTGTGCGTTATATAATAGTTTGTGCAAAACGCGCACCTGTACCCTGCCACCGACTGCCACACACGTGCTGTTTTTAAATGCAAGCACGGACGCAATAAGAACCTAACTGGTTTTTAGGAGCGACAATTACTGAGAAGTCTGACACTATCAGACACTGCTGACTGACGTGTATTATACACTAGACTTGTGCGTTATATAATAGTTTGTGCAAAACGCGCACCTGTACCCTGCCACCGACTGCCACACACGTGCTGTTTTTAAATGCAAGCACGGACGCAATAAGAACCTAACTGGTTTTTAGGAGCGACAATTACTGAGAAGTCTGACACTATCAGACACTGCTGACTGACGTGTATTATACACTAGACTTGTGCGTTATATAATAGTTTGTGCAAAACGCGCACCTGTACCCTGCCACCGACTGCCACACACGTGCTGTTTTTAAATGCAAGCACGGACGCAATAAGAACCTAACTGGTTTTTAGGAGCGACAATTACTGAGAAGTCTGACACTATCAGACACTGCTGACTGACGTGTATTATACACTAGACTTGTGCGTTATATAATAGTTTGTGCAAAACGCGCACCTGTACCCTGCCACCGACTGCCACACACGTGCTGTTTTTAAATGCAAGCACGGACGCAATAAGAACCTAACTGGTTTTTAGGAGCGACAATTACTGAGAAGTCTGACACTATCAGACACTGCTGACTGACGTGTATTATACACTAGACTTGTGCGTTATATAATAGTTTGTGCAAAACGCGCACCTGTACCCTGACACCGACTGCCACACACGTGCTGTTTTTAAATGCAAGCACGGACGCAATAAGAACCTAACTGGTTTTTAGGAGCGACAATTACTGAGAAGTCTGACACTATCAGACACTGCTGACTGACGTGTATTATACACTAGACTTGTGCGTTATATAATAGTTTGTGCAAAACGCGCACCTGTACCCTGCCACCGACTGCCACACACGTGCTGTTTTTAAATGCAAGCACGGACGCAATAAGAACCTAACTGGTTTTTAGGAGCGACAATTACTGAGAAGTCTGACACTATCAGACACTGCTGACTGACGTGTATTATACACTAGACTTGTGCGTTATATAATAGTTTGTGCAAAACGCGCACCTGTACCCTGCCACCGACTGCCACACACGTGCTGTTTTTAAATGCAAGCACGGACGCAATAAGAACCTAACTGGTTTTTAGGAGCGACAATTACTGAGAAGTCTGACACTATCAGACACTGCTGACTGACGTGTATTATACACTAGACTTGTGCGTTATATAATAGTTTGTGCAAAACGCGCACCTGTACCCTGCCACCGACTGCCACACACGTGCTGTTTTTAAATGCAAGCACGGACGCAATAAGAACCTAACTGGTTTTTAGGAGCGACAATTACTGAGAAGTCTGACACTATCTGGACTGTTTTACACTGTGTACACCAGCCCCAGATATGATGAAGGCTGGTATACGGTCACCACTAGGAATGGCTATATATACCCTGCCTGCCTGCCTGTATACTGCTACAATAGTCCTGACAAGGACTCTTCTGGTCACTAGCCTGTATTCCGACCTGGCTATACCCTGCCTGTATATAGCAACAATAGTCCTGAGAAGGACTCTGCTACTGTACTCCGACCTGGCTATACCCTGCCTGCCTGTATACAACTAGAATAGTCCTGAGAAGGACTTCTGGTCACACTGTTTGCAGCCCTGCTCCGGAACTAACTATAAAGGGCCGCAAAGCTTTCCCTGAATCAGCGACACTCTCCCTACACTCACTGTCAGAATAGCTGTGAGCAGAGCACAGCGCGCCGGCCTATATAAAGGCTCGGTGACGCTGTGCAGGCCGGCCAATCACTGCAATTCCACAACTAACAGGGCTGTGGCATTGCAGTGGTCTGCCAGCCAATCCCTGCATGAGGGCTGGCTCTCAAAAGAGCGCCAACATGCAGAAATGAAGACCACGAGTAAAGCACGAGTATCGCGAGATTACTCGGTCCCCGCCGAGCAGCCCGAGTACAGTGATACTCGTGCGAGTACCGAGTAGTGACAAGCATGCTCGCTCATCACTATAGGAAATTGATTGACGGTGACTTCTACCTTAAGTGGTAGAAAACACACATATTGTGGCAATGGATAGGACAGATATAGAGGATATGAAGGAGGCTGTTACTTTTTTTGATAGGTGTAATTTCACCAATATGCTCGTAATTTATGGAAAGTAGATCAGTGCATTTAATTCTAATGCATACTTTGAAACTGTGTTGTAATGGTCCAAATTGGACCATGCTAGATTCTTCTACAGGTTCTTTAGCACAAGTTTCTAGGCTGTAGACTTGGCCCAGCTATTAAGATTCAATCAACATGCTTTATTTGCCTTGTTGACTATCTTTTAAAAGTAATATCGAGTCATTAATATGTAATTGTAGCCAAATAAGTAATGTTAATAACACCCAGTCCAAGAGATGTATGGGTCCTATTGGTTAAGACCACGTTTTTTTGTACAAACACTTATGAAAACAAAGAAGTAGTGTAGTTCAGGCAAATAAAGAATAAAAGTTTCGGAACTACATATTACGCTGGGTGTAAAATAAGCAGGCCTCAAATGTACAGTTTGCTTGAAAAATTTCCAGCAGCTTTGTTTAACTTGGCAAATTGATTGACGGTGACTTCTACCTTAAGTGGTAGAAAACATACCTATTGTGGCAATGGATAGGACAGCTATAGGGGATATGGAGGAGGCTGTTATTTTTTTGATTGGTGTAATTTCACCAATTTGTTGATAATTTATGGAAAGTAGATCAGTGCATTTAATTCAAATGCATATTTTAAAAACTGTGTTGTCATGGGCTAAATTGGACCATGTTAGATTCTTCTACAGGTCGTTTAGCACACATAAGTTCCCAATCTTCAGACTTGGCAAAGCTATTAAGATTCAATCAACATGCTTCATTAGCCTTGTTGACTATGTTTTAAAAGTAATATCGAGTCATGATCAGGTAATTGTAGCCAAATAAGTAATGTTAATGACACCCAGTCCAAGAGATAGATGAGTCTTATTGGTTAAGATCATGTCATTATGAACTAATACTTATGAATACAAAGCAGTAGTGTAGTTTAGACAAATAAAGAATGAAAGTTTCGAAACTACATATTACACTGGTGGGAACATAGGCAGACCTCACATGTACAGTTTGCTTTAAAAAATTTCCAGCTACTTTGTCTAACTTAGCAAATTGATTGGCGGTGACTTCTACCTTAAGTGGTAGAAAACGCACCTATTGTGGTGATGGATAGGACAGCTTGGGGGATATGGAGGAGGCTGTTATTTTTTTGATAGGTGTAATTTCATCAATATGCTCATAATTTATGGAAAGTAGATCAGTGCATTTAATTCTAATGCATATTTTTAAACTGTGTTCTCATGGGCTAAATTTGACCATGTTAGATTCTTCTACAGGTCCTTTAGCACTCATAAGTTCCCAGGCTTCAGACTTGGCTAAGCAATAAGATTCAATCAACATGCTTTATTTTTCTTGCTGACTATCTATTTTAAAGTAATATCAAGACATGATTAGGTAAATTTAGCCAAATAAGTAATGTTAATGACACCCAGTCCATGAGACAGATTGGTAATATTGGTTTAGACCACATCATAATGTACTAATACTTATGAAAACAAAGAAGTAGTGTAGTTCAGGCAAATAAAGAATAAAAGTTTCGGAACCACATACTACACCGGTTGTAAAATAGGCAGACCTCACATTTACAGTTTGCTTGAAAACTTTGCAGCAGCTTTGTCTAACTTAGCAAATTGATTGACGGTGACTTCTACCTTAAGTGGTAGAAAACACACTTATTGAAGTGATGGATAGGACAGCTATAGGGGATATAGAGGAGGCTGTTATTTTTTTAATAGGTGTAATTTCACCAATATTCTCATAATTTATGGAAAGTAGATCAGTGCATTTAATTCTAATGCATATTTTGAAACTGTGTTGTCATGGGCCAAATTTAACCATGTTAGATTCTTCTACAGGTCCTTTAGCACACATAAGTTCCCAGGCTTCAGACTTGGCTAAGCAATAGGTTCAATCAAAACGCTTTATTTGCTTTGCTGACTATCTTTTAAATGTAATATCGAGACATGATTGAGTAAATTTAGCCAAATAAGTAATGATAATGACACCCAGTCCATGAGATGGATTGGTCCTATTAGTTAAGACCACGTCATTATGTACTAATACCTATGAAAACAAAGAAGTAATGTAGTTCAGGCAAATAAAGATTAAAAGTTTTGGAACTACATACTACACCGGTTGTAAAACAGGCAGACCTCACATTTACAGTTTGCTTGAAAACTTTCCAGCTGCTTTGTCTAAATTAGCAAATTAATTGACGGTGACTTCTACCTTAAGTGGTAAAAAACACACCTATTGTGGCAATAGATAGGACAGCTATAGGGGATATGAAGGAGGCTGTTATTTTTTTGATAGGAGAAATTTTATCAATTTGATCATAATTTATGGAAAGTAGATCAATGCATTTAATTCTAATGCATATTTTGAAACTGTGTTGTCATGGGCCAAATTTAACCATGTTAGATTCTTCTACAGGTCCTTTAGCACACATAAGTTCCCAGGCTTCAGACTTGGCTAAGCAATAAGATTTAATCAGCACGCTTTATTTGCCTTGCTGACTATCTTTTAAAAGTAATATCGAGACATGATTAGGTAAATTTAGCCAAATAAGTAATGTTAATGACACCCAGTCCAAGAGATGGATTGGTCCTATTGGTTAAGACCACGTCATTATGTACTAATACCTATGAAAACAAAGAAGTAGTGTAGTTCAGGCAAATAAAGAATAAAAGTTTCGGAACTACATATTACACCGGTTGTAAAATAGGCAGACCTCACATTTACAGTTTGCTTGAAAACTTTGCAGCTGCATTGTCTAAATTAGCAAATTGATTGACGGTGACTTCTACCTTAAGTAGTAGAAAACACACCTATTGTGGCGATGGATAAGACAGCTATAGGGGATATGGTGGAGGCTGTTATTTTTTTGATAGGTGTAATTTCACCAATTTGTTGATACTTTATGGAAAGTAGAATAGTGCAATTAATTCTAATGTATATTTTGAAACTGTGTTGTCATGGGCCAAATGTGAACATGTTAGATTCTTCTATAGGTCATATAGCACTCATAAAATCTCAGGCTTCAGACTTGGCCCAGCTATTAAGATTAAATCAACATACTTTATTTGCCTTGCTGACTATCTTTTAAAAGTAATATTAAAACATGATCAGGTAAATGTAGCCAAATAAGTAATGTTAAAGACACCCAGTTCAAGAGATGGATGATTCCTATTGGTTAAGACCAGGTAATTATGTACTAATACTTATGAAAGCAAAGCAGTAGTGTAGTTCAGGCAAATAAAGAATGGAAGTTTCATAACTACATATTACACTGGTGGTAACATAGGCAGACCTCACATGTACCGTTTGCTTGAAAAACGTTCCAGCTACTTTGTCTAACTTAGGAAATTGATTGACGGTGACTTCTACATTAAGTGGTAGAAAACACACCTATTGTGGCGATGGATAGGACAGCTATAGGGGATATGGAGGAGGCTGTTATTTTTTTGATGGGTGTAATTTCCCCAATTTGTTGATAATTTATGGAAAGTAGATCAGTGCATTTAATTCAAATGCATATTTTAAAAACTGTGTTGTCATGGGCCAAATTGGACCATGTTAGATTCTTCTACAGGTCGTTTAGCACACATAAGTTCCCAAGCTTCAGACTTGGCAAACTATTAAGATTCAATCAACATACTTTATTTGCCTTGCTGACTATCTTTAAAAGTAATATTGAGACATGATCAGGTAATTGTAGAAAAATAAAAAATGTTAATGACACCCAGTCCAAGAGATGGATGAGTCTTATTGGTTAAGACCAGGTCATTATGTACTAATACTTATGAAAACAAAGAAGTAGTGTAGTTCAGGCAAATAAAGAATAAAAGTTTCGGAACTACATATTACACTGGTGGTAACATAGGAAGACCTCACATGTACAGTTTGCTTGAAAAACGTTCTAGCTACTTTGTCTAATTAAGGAAATTGATTCACGGTGACTTCTACCTTAAGTGGTAGAAAACACACTTATAGAGGTGATGGATAGGACAGCTATAGGGGATATAGAGGAGGCTGTTATTTTTTTATCGGTGTAATCTCACCAAATTCTCATAATTTATGGAAAGTAGATCAGTGCATTTAATTCTAATGCATATTTTGAAACTGTGTTGTCATGGGCCAAATTTAACCATGTTAGATTCTTCTACAGGTCCTTTAGCACACATAAGTTCCCAGGCTTCAGACTTGGCTAAGCAATAAGATTTAATCAACACGCTTTATTTGCCTTGCTGACTATCTTTTAAAAGTAGTATTGAGACATGATTAGGTAAATTTAGCCAAATAAGTAATGTTAATGACACCCAGTCCAAGAGATGGATTGGTCCTATTGGTTAAGACCACGTCATTATGTACTAATACCTATGAAAACAAAGAAGTAGTGTAGTTCAGGCAAATAAAGAATAAAAGTTTCGGAACTACATACTACACCGGTTGTAAAATAGGCAGACCTCACATTTACAGTTTGCTTGAAAACTTTGCAGCTGCATTGTCTAAATTAGCAAATTGATTGACGGTGACTTCTACCTTAAGTAGTAGAAAACACACCTATTGTGGCGATGGATAAGACAGCTATAGGGGATATGGTGGAGGCTGTTATTTTTTTGATAGGTGTAATTTCACCAATTTGTTGATACTTTATGGAAAGTAGAATAGTGCATTTAATTCTAATGTATATTTTGAAACTGTGTTGTCATGGGTCAAATGTGACCATGTTAGATTCTTCTATAGGTCATATAGCACTCATAAAATCTCAGGCTTCAGACTTGGCCCAGCTATTAAGATTAAATCAACATACTTTATTTGCCTTGCTGACTATCTTTTAAAAGTAATATTAAAACATGATCAGGTAAATGTAGCCAAATAAGTAATGTTAAAGACACCCAGTTCAAGAGATGGATGATTCCTATTGGTTAAGACCAGGTCATTATGTACTAATACTTATGAAAGCAAAGCAGTAGTGTAGTTCAGGCAAATAAAGAATGGACGTTTCATAACTACATATTACACTGGTGGTAACATAGGCAGACCTCACATGTACCGTTTGCTTGAAAAACGTTCCAGCTACTTTGTCTAACTTAGGAAATTGATTGACGGTGACTTCTACATTAAGTGGTAGAAAACACACCTATTGTGGCGATGGATAGGACAGCTATAGGGGATATGGAGGAGGCTGTTATTTTTTTGATGGGTGTAATTTCCCCAATTTGTTGATAATTTATGGAAAGTAGATCAGTGCATTTAATTCAAATGCATATTTTAAAAACTGTGTTGTCATGGGCCAAATTGGACCATGTTAGATTCTTCTACAGGTCGTTTAGCACACATAAGTTCCCAAGCTTCGGACTTGGCAAACTATTAAGATTCAATCAACATACTTTATTTGCCTTGCTGACTATCTTTAAAAGTAATATTGAGACATGATCAGGTAATTGTAGAAAAATAAATAATGTTAATGACACCCAGTCCAAGAGATGGATGAGTCTTATTGGTTAAGACCAGGTCATTATGTACTAATACTTATGAAAACAAAGAAGGAGTGTAGTTCAGGCAAATAAAGAATAAAAGTTTCGGAACTACATATTACACTGGTGGTAACATAGGAAGACCTCACATGTACAGTTTGCTTGAAAAACGTTCTAGCTACTTTGTCTAATTAAGGAAATTGATTCACGGTGACTTCTACCTTAAGTGGTAGAAAACACACTTATAGAGGTGATGGATAGGACAGCTATAGGGGATATAGAGGAGGCTGTTATTTTTTTAATAGGTGTAATTTCACCAATATTCTCATAATTTATGGAAAAGAGATCAGTGCATTTAATTCTAATGCATATTTTGAAACTGTGTTGTCATGGGCCAAATTTAACCATGTTAGATTCTTCTACAGGTCCTTTAGCACACATACAGTTAGGTCCAGAAATATTTGGACAGTGACACAAGTTTTGTTATTTTAGCTGTTTACAAAAACATGTTCAGAAATACAATTATATATATAATATGGGCTGAAAGTGCACACTCCCAGCTGCAATATGAGAGTTTTCACATCCAAATCGGAGAAAGGGTTTAGGAATCATAGCTCTGTAATGCATAGCCTCCTCTTTTTCAAGGGACCAAAAGTAATTGGACAAGGGACTCTAAGGGCTGCAATTAACTCTGAAGGCGTCTCCCTCATTAACCTGTAATCAATGAAGTAGTTAAAAGGTCTGGGGTTGATTACAGGTGTGTGGTTTTGCATTTGGAAGCTGTTGCTGTGACCAGACAACATGCGGTCTAAGGAACTCTCAATTGAGGTGAAGCAGAACATCCTGAGGCTGAATAAAAAGAAAAAATCCATCAGAGAGATAGCAGACATGCTTGGAGTAGCAAAATCAACAGTCAGGTACATTCTGAGAAAAAAGGAATTGACTGGTGAGCTTGGGAACTCAAAAAGGCCTGGGCGTCCACGGATGACAACAGTGGTGGATGATCGCCGCATACGTTCTTTGGTGAAGAAGAACCCGTTCACAACATCAACTGAAGTCCAGAACACTCTCAGTGAAGTAGGTGTATCTGTCTCTAAGTCAACAGTAAAGAGAAGACTCCATGAAAGTAAATACAAAGGGTTCACATCTAGATGCAAACCATTCATCAATTCCAAAAATAGACAGGCCAGAGTTAAATTTGCTGAAAAACACCTCATGAAGCCAGCTCAGTTCTGGAAAAGTATTCTATGGACAGATGAGACCAAGATCAACCTGTACCAGAATGATGGGAAGAAAAAAGTTTGGAGAGGAAAGGGAACGGCACATGATCCAAGGCACACCACATCCTCTGTAAAACATGGTGGAGGCAACGTGATGGCATGGGCATGCATGGCTTTCAATGGCACTGGGTCACTTGTCTTTATTGATGACATAACAGCAGACAAGAGTAGCCGGATGAATTCTGAAGTGTACCGGGATATACTTTCAGCCCAGATTCAGCCAAATGCCGCAAAGTTGATCGGACGGCGCTTCATAGTACAGATGGACAATGACCCCAAGCATACAGCCAAAGCTACCCAGGAGTTCATGAGTGCAAAAAAGTGGAACATTCTGCAATGTCCAAGTCAATCACCAGATCTTAACCCAATTAAGCATGCATTTCACTTGCTCAAATCCAGACTTAAGATGGAAAGACCCACAAACAAGCAAGACCTGAAGGCTGCGGATGTAAAGGCCTGGCAAAGCATTAAGAAGGAGGAAACCCAGCGTTTGGTGATGTCCATGGGTTCCAGACTTAAGGCAGTGATTGCCTCCAAAGGATTCGCAACAAAATCTTGAAAATAAAAATATTTTGTTTGGGTTTGGTTTATTTGTCCAATTACTTTTGACCTCCTAAAATGTGGAGTGTTTGTAAAGAAATGTGACAATTCCTACAATTTCTATCAGATATTTTTGTTCAAACCTTCAAATTAAACATTACAATCTGCACTTGAATTCTGTTGTTGAGGTTTCATTCAAATCCAAAGTGGTGCATGCAGAGCCCAACTCGCGAAAATTGTGTCACTGTCCAAATATTTCTGGACCTAACTGTAAGTTCCCAGGCTTCAGACTTGGCTAAGCAATAAGATTTAATCAACACGCTTTATTTGCCTTGCTGACTATCTTTTAAAAGTAATATTGAGACATGATTAGGTAAATTTAGCCAAATAAGTAATGTTAATGACACCCAGTCCAAGAGATGGATTGGTCCTATTGGTTAAGACCACGTCATTATGTACTAATACCTATGAAAACAAAGAAGTAGTGTAGTTCAGGCAAATAAAAAATAAAAGTTTCGGAACTACATACTACACCGGTTGTAAAATAGGCAGACCTCACATTTACAGTTTGCTTGAAAACTTTGCAGCTGCATTTTCTAAATTAGCAAATTCATTGACGTGACTTCTCACCTTAAGTAGTAGAAAACACACCTATTGTGGCGATAAATAGGACAGCTATAGGGGATATGGAGGAGGCTGTTATTTTTTTGATAGGTGTAATTTCACCAATTTGTTGATACTTTATGGAAAGTAGAATAGTGCATTTAATTCTAATGTATATTTTGAAACTGTGTTGTCATGGGCCAAATGTGACCATGTTAGATTCTTCTATAGGTCATATAGCACTCATAAGTTCTCAGGCTTCAGACTTGGCCCAGCTATTAAGATTCAATTAACATACTTTATTTGCCTTGCTGACTATCTTTTAAAAGTAATATTAAAACATGATCAGGTAAATGTAGCCAAATAAGTAAAGTTAATGACACCAGTTCAAGAGATGGATGATTCTTATTGGTTAAGACCACGTCATTATGTACTAATACTTATGAAAACAAAGAGTAGTGTAGTTCAGGCAAATAAAGAATAAAAGTTTCGTAACTACATATTACACTGGTGGTAACATAGGCAGACCTCACATGTACCGTTTGCTTGAAAAACGTTCCAGCTACTTTGTCTAACTTAGGAAATTGATTGACGGTGACTTCTACCTTAAGTGGTAGAAAACACACCTATTGTGGCGACGGATAGGACAGCTATAGGGGATATGGAGGAGGCTGTTATTTTTTTGATGGGTGTAATTTCACCAATTTGTTGATAATTTATGGAAAGTAGATCAGTGCATTTAATTCAAATGCATATTTTAAAAACTGTGTTGTCATGGGCTAAATTGGACCAAGGTTAGATTCTTCTACAGGTCATTTAGCACACATAAGTTCCCAGGCTTAAGACTTGGCTAAGCAATAAGATTCAATCAAAACGCTTTATTTGCCTTGCTGACTATCTTTTAAAAGTAATATCGAGACATGATTAGGTAAATTTAGCCAAATAAGTAATGTTATTGACACCCAGTCCATGAGATGGATTGGTCCTATTGGTTTAGACCACGTCATTATGTACTAATACTTATGATAACAAAGAAGTGGTGTAGTTCAGGCAAATAAAGAATAAATGTTTCAGAACTACATACTACACCGGTTGTAAAATAGGGAGACCTCACATTTACAGTTTGCTTGAAAACTTTGCAACTGCATTGTCTAAATTAGCAAATTGATTGATGGTGACTTCTACCTTAAGTGGTAGAAAACACACTTATTGAGGTGATGGATAGGACAGCTATAGGGGATATAGAGGAGGCTGTTATTTTTTTAATAGGTGTAATTTCACCAAATATTCTCATATTTATGTAAAGTAGATCAGTCAATTTAATTCTAATGCATATTTTGATACTGTGTTGTCATGGGCCAAATTTAACCATGTTAGATTCTTCTACAGGTCCTTTACCACACATAAGTTCCCAGGCTTCAGATTTGGCTAAGCAATAAGATTTAATCAACACGCTTTATTTGCCTTGCTGAATATCTTTTAAAAGTAATATCGAGACATGATTAGGTAAATTTAGCCAAATAAGTAATGTTAATTACACCCAGTCCAAGAGATGGATTGGTCCTATTGGTTAAGACCACGTCATTATGTACTAATACCTATGAAAACAAAGAGGTAGTGTAGTTCAGGAAAATAAAGAATAAAAGTTTCGGAACTACATACTACACCTGTTGTAAAATAGGCAGACCTCACATTTACAGTTTGCTTGAAAACTTTGCAGCTGCATTGTCTAAATTAGCAAATTGATTGACAGTGACTTCTACCTTAAGTAGTAGAAAACACCCCTATTGTGGCGATGGATAGGACAGCTATAGGGGATATGGAGGAGGCTGTTATTTTTTTGATAGGTGTAATTTCACCAATTTGTTGATACTTTATGGAAAGTAGAATAGTGCATTTAATTCTAATGTATATTTTGAAACTGTGTTGTCATGGGCCAAATGTGACCATGTTAGATTCTTCTATAGGTCCTATAGCACTCATAAGTTCTCAGGCTTCAGACTTGGCCCAGCTATTAAGATTTAATCAACATACTTTATTTGCCTTGATGACTATCTTTTAAAAGTAATATTAAAACATGATCAGGTAATAGTAGCCAAATAATTAATGTTAATGACACCCAGTTCAAGAGATGGATGATTCTTATTGGTTAAGACCACTTCATTATGTACTAATACTTATGAAAGCAAAGCAGTAGTGTAGTTCAGGCAAATAAAGAATGGAAGTTTCGTAACTACATATTACACTGGTGGTAACATAGGCAGACCTCACATGTACCGTTTGCTTGAAAAACGTTCCAGCTACTTTGTCTAACTTAGGAAATTGATTGATGGTGACTTCTATATTAAGTGGTAGAAAACACACCTATTGTTGCGATGGATAAGACAGCTATAGGGGATATGGAGGAGGCTGTTATTTTTTTGATGGGTGTAATTTCACCATTTTGTTGATAATTTATGGAAAGTAGATCAGTGCATTTAATTCTAATGCATATTTTGAAACTGTGTTGTCATGGGCCAAATTTGACCATGTTAGATTCTTCTACAGGTCCTTTAGCACACATAAGTTCCCAGGCTTCAGACTTGGCTAAGCAATAAGATTCAATCAAAATGCTTTTTTTGCCTTGCTGACTATCTTTTAAAAGTAATATCGAGACATGATTAGGTAAATTTAGCCAAATAAGTAATGTTAATGACACCCAGTCCATGAGATGGATTGGTCCTATTGGTTTAGACCACGTCATTATGTACTAATACTTATGATAACAAAGAAGTAGTGTAGTTCAGGCAAATAAAAAATAAAAGTTTCGAAACTACATACTACACCGGTTGTAAAATAGGCAGACCTCACATTTACAGTTTGCTTGAAAACTTTGCAGCTGCATTGTCTAAATTAGCAAATTGATTGACGGTGACTTCTACCTTAAGTAGTAGAAAACACACTTATTGAGGTGATGGATAGGACAGCTATAGGGGATATAGAGGAGGCTGTTATTTTTTTAATAGGTGTAATTTCACCAATATTCTCATAATTTATGGAAAGTAGATCAGTGCATTTAATTCTAATGCATATTTTGAAACTGTGTTGTCATGGGCCAAATTTAACCATGTTAGATTCTTCTAAAGGTCTTTTAGCACACATAAGTTCCCAGGCTTCAGACTTGGCTAAGCAATAAGATTTAATCAACACGCTTTATTTGCCTTGCTGACTATCTTTTAAAAGTAATATCGAGACATGATTAGGTAAATTTAGCCAAATAAGTAATGTTAATGACACTCAGTCCATGAGATGGATTGGTCCTATTGGTTTAGACCACGTCATTATGTACTAATACTTATGATAACAAAGAAGTAATGTAGTTCAGGCAAATAAAGAATAAATGTTTCGGAACTACATACTACACCAGTTGTAAAATAGGCAGACCTCACATTTACAGTTTGCTTGAAAACTTTGCAGCTGCATTGTCTAAATTAGCAAATTGATTGACGGTGACTTCTACCTTAAGTAGTAGAAAACACACCTATTTTGGCGATGGATAGGACAGCTATAGGGGATATGGAGGAGGCTGTTATTTTTTTGATAGGTGTAATTTCACCAATTTGTTAAAACTTTATGGAAAGTAGAATAGTGCATTTAATTCTAATGTATATTTTGAAACAGTGTTGTCATGGGCCAAATGTGACCATGTTAGATTCTTCTATAGGTCCTATAGCACTCATAAGTTCTCAGGCTTCAGACTTGGCACAGCTATTAAGATTCAATCAACATACTTTATTTGCCTTGCTGACTATCTTTTAAAAGTAATATTGAAACATGATCAGGTAAATGTAGCCAAATAAGTAATGTTAATGACACCCAGTTCAAGAGATGGATGATTCTTATTGGTTAAGACCACGTCATTATGTACTAATACTTATGAAAGCAAAGCAGTAGTGTAGTTCAGGCAAATAAAGAATGGAAGTTTCGTAACTACATATTACACTGGTGGTAACATAGGCAGACCTCACATGTACCGTTTGCTTGAAAAACGTTCCAGCTACTTTGTCTAACTTAGGAAATTGATTGACGGTGACTTCTACATTAAGTGGTAGAAAACACACCTATTGTGGCGATGGATAGGACAGCTATAGGGGATATGGAGGAGGCTGTTATTTTTTTTGATGGGTGTAATTTCACCAATTTGTTGATAATTTATGGAAAGTAGATCAGTGCATTTAATTCTAATGCATATTTTGAAACTGTGTTGTCATGGGCCAAATTTGACCATGTTAGATTCTTCTACAAGTCCTTTAGCACACATAAGTTCCCAGGCTTCAGACTTGGCTAAGCAATAAGATTCAATCAAAACGCTTTTTTTTTGCCTTGCTGACTATCTTTTAAAAGTAATATCGAGACATGATTAGGTAAATTTAGCCAAATAAGTAATGTTAATGACACCCAGTCCATGAGATGGATTGGTCCTATTGGTTAGACCACGTCATTATGTACTAATACTTATGATAACAAAGAAGTAGTGTAGTTCAGTCAAATAAAGAATAAAAGTTTCGGAACTACCGTGTTTCCCCGAAAGTAAGACCCTGTCTTACATTAATTTTACCCCAAAAAGTCCCACCCTGTCTTACTTTCAGGGGAAGTCTTACATTAGCCGAAAAAAAATGTCAATTTCCCAAAACAGTGCCGTATCCCACTGCACACAGCCCCATACCCCATAACAGTGCCGTATCCCACTGCACATAGCCCCGTATCCCACTGCACACAACCCCATAACCCATAACAGTGCCGTATCCCACTGCACACAGCCCCATACCCCATAACAGTGCCGTATCTCACTGCACACAGCCCCACACCCCATACCAGTGCCGTATCCCACTGCACACAGCCCCATACCCCATAACAGTGCCGTATCCCACTGCACACAGCCCCATACCCCATAACAGTGCCGTATCCCACTGCACACAGCCCCATACCCCATAACAGTGCCGTATCCAACTGCACACAGCCCCATACCCCATAACAGTGCCGTATCACACTGCACACAGTCCTACACCCCATAACAGTGCCGTATCCCACTGAACACAGCCCCATACCCTATAAAGTACATGTTTCCCCTACTTGGTTTTTAAATGCTGGACATTTTCCTCTGCGGTGCAGCTGTGGGTGCGGAAGGCCTGTGCTGCAGGGAACGCTGTGCCAATCAGCAGGGAAACAGCGGTGACGTGGGGCTGGGGCGGCCAATTACAGCCCGAGCTGCTGGGCCAATCAGCGCTCGAGCCGGGGGCCGGCGGTGACGTGAAGAGCAGGGGCGGCCAATGAGCTGTTGAGCTGGGCGGATTGCGGGGTTAACACGGCGAGTTAACCCCATGAGCGCTGGACCCGCCCAGCTGCACCTGAGGACACCTCTGGAGCCTGGGGACCCAATGGGGGACAGCGGCGGCCCAAAGGTAAGGGCCTTACATTTCACAGCGGCCCCCCAACCCTGCCTTACATTCGGGGGAGGCCTTGAAGGACCCCCCGTAACCCCCACCCTGTCTTACTTTCGGGGGGGTCCTACTTTCGGGGAAACACGGTACATACTACACCGGTTGTAAAATAGGCAGACCTCACATTTACAGTTTGCTTGAAAACTTTGCAGCTGCATTGTCTAAATTAGCAAATTGATTGACGATGACTTCTACCTTAAGTGGTAGAAAACACACTTATTGAGGTGATGGATAGGACAGCTATAGGGGATATAGAGGAGACTGTTATTTTTTTATCGGTGTAATCTCACCAATATTCTCATAATTTATGGAAAGTAGATCAGTGCATTTAATTCTAATGCATATTTTGAAACTGTGTTGTCATGGGCCAAATTTAACCATGTTAGATTCTTCTACAGGTCCTTTAGCACACATAAGTTCCCAGGCTTCAGACTTGGCTAAGCAATAAGATTTAATCAACACGCTTTATTTGCCTTGCTGACTATCTTTTAAAAGTAATATTGAGACATGATTAGGTAAATTTAGCCAAATAAGTAATGTTAATGACACCCAGTCCAAGAGATGGATTGGTCCTATTGGTTAAGACCACGTCATTATGTACTAATACCTATGAAAACAAAGAAGTAGTGTAGTTCAGGCAAATAAAGAATAAAAGTTTCGGAACTACATACTACACCGGTTGTAAAATAGGCAGACCTCACATTTACAGTTTGCTTGAAAACTTTGCAGCTGCATTGTCTAAATTAGCAAATTGATTGACGGTGACTTCTACCTTAAGTAGTAGAAAACACACCTATTGTGGCGATGGATAAGACAGCTATAGGGGATATGGTGGAGGCTGTTATTTTTTTGATAGGTGTAATTTCACCAATTTGTTGATACTTTATGGAAAGTAGAATAGTGCATTTAATTCTAATGTATATTTTGAAACTGTGTTGTCATGGGCCAAATGTGACCATGTTAGATTCTTCTATAGGTCATATAGCACTCATAAAATCTCAGGCTTCAGACTTGGCCCAGCTATTAAGATTAAATCAACATACTTTATTTGCCTTGCTGACTATCTTTTAAAAGTAATATTAAAACATGATCAGGTAAATGTAGCCAAATAAGTAATGTTAAAGACACCCAGTTCAAGAGATGGATGATTGCTATTGGTTAAGACCAGGTCATTATGTACTAATACTTATGAAAGCAAAGCAGTAGTGTAGTTCAGGCAAATAAAGAATGGAAGTTTCATAACTACATATTACACTGGTGGTAACATAGGCAGACCTCACATGTACCGTTTGCTTGAAAAACGTTCCAGCTACTTTGTCTAACTTAGGAAATTGATTGACGGTGACTTCTACATTAAGTGGTAGAAAACACACCTATTGTGGCGATGGATAGGACAGCTATAGGGGATATGGAGGAGGCTGTTATTTTTTTGATGGGTGTAATTTCCCCAATTTGTTGATAATTTATGGAAAGTAGATCAGTGCATTTAATTCAAATGCATATTTTAAAAACTGTGTTGTCATGGGCCAAATTGGACCATGTTAGATTCTTCTACAGGTCGTTTAGCACACATAAGTTCCCAAGCTTCAGACTTGGCAAACTATTAAGATTCAATCAACATACTTTATTTGCCTTGCTGACTATCTTTAAAAGTAATATTGAGACATGATCAGGTAATTGTAGAAAAATAAAAAATGTTAATGACACCCAGTCCAAGAGATGGATGAGTCTTATTGGTTAAGACCAGGTCATTATGTATTAATACTTATGAAAACAAAGAAGTAGTGTAGTTCAGGCAAATAAAGAATAAAAGTTTCGGAACTACATATTACACTGGTGGTAACATAGGAAGACCTCACATGTACAGTTTGCTTGAAAAACGTTCTAGCTACCTTGTCTAATTAAGGAAATTGATTCACGGTGACTTCTACCTTAAGTGGTAGAAAACACACTTATAGAGGTGATGGATAGGACAGCTATAGGGGATATAGAGGAGGCTGTTATTTTTTTATCGGTGTAATCTCACCAAATTCTCATAATTTATGGAAAGTAGATCAGTGCATTTAATTCTAATGCATATTTTGAAACT
This sequence comes from Anomaloglossus baeobatrachus, assembly GCF_048569485.1. Classification (NCBI taxonomy): domain Eukaryota; kingdom Metazoa; phylum Chordata; class Amphibia; order Anura; family Aromobatidae; genus Anomaloglossus; species Anomaloglossus baeobatrachus. The sequence continues at coordinate 237,107,369 of NC_134354.1, forward strand.
GTGTTGTCATGGGCCAAATTTAACCATGTTAGATTCTTCTACAGGTCCTTTAGCACACATAAGTTCCCAGGCTTCAGACTTGGCTAAGCAATAAGATTTAATCAACACGCTTTATTTGCCTTGCTGACTATCTTTTAAAAGTAGTATTGAGACATGATTAGGTAAATTTAGCCAAATAAGTAATGTTAATGACACCCAGTCCAAGAGATGGATTAGTCCTATTGGTTAAGACCACGTCATTATGTACTAATACCTATGAAAACAAAGAAGTAGTGTAGTTCAGGCAAATAAAGAATAAAAGTTTCGGAACTACATATTACACCGGTTGTAAAATAGGCAGACCTCACATTTACAGTTTGCTTGAAAACTTTGCAGCTGCATTGTCTAAATTAGCAAATTGATTGACGGTGACTTCTACCTTAAGTAGTAGAAAACACACCTATTGTGGCGATGGATAAGACAGCTATAGGGGATATGGTGGAGGCTGTTATTTTTTTGATAGGTGTAATTTCACCAATTTGTTGATACTTTATGGAAAGTAGAATAGTGCAATTAATTCTAATGTATATTTTGAAACTGTGTTGTCATGGGCCAAATGTGACCATGTTAGATTCTTCTATAGGTCATATAGCACTCATAAAATCTCAGGCTTCATACTTGGCCCAGCTATTAAGATTAAATCAACATACTTTATTTGCCTTGCTGACTATCTTTTAAAAGTAATATTAAAACATGATCAGGTAAATGTAGCCAAATAAGTAATGTTAAAGACACCCAGTTCAAGAGATGGATGATTCCTATTGGTTAAGACGAAGTCATTATGTACTAATACTTATGAAAGCAAAGCAGTAGTGTAGTTCAGGCAAATAAAGAATGGAAGTTTCATAACTACATATTACACTGGTGGTAACATAGGCAGACCTCACATGTACCGTTTGCTTGAAAAACGTTCCAGCTACTTTGTCTAACTTAGGAAATTGATTGACGGTGACTTCTACATTAAGTGGTAGAAAACACACCTATTGTGGCGATGGATAGGACAGCTATAGGGGATATGGAGGAGGCTGTTATTTTTTTGATGGGTGTAATTTCCCCAATTTGTTGATAATTTATGGAAAGTAGATCAGTGCATTTAATTCAAATGCATATTTTAAAAACTGTGTTGGCATGGGCCAAATTGGACCATGTTAGATTCTTCTACAGGTCGTTTAGCACACATAAGTTCCCAAGCTTCAGACTTGGCAAACTATTAAGATTCAATCAACATACTTTATTTGCCTTGCTGACTATCTTTAAAAGTAATATTGAGACATGATCAGGTAATTGTAGAAAAATAAAAAATGTTAATGACACCCAGTCCAAGAGATGGATGAGTCTTATTGGTTAAGACCAGGTCATTATGTACTAATACTTATGAAAACAAAGAAGTAGTGTAGTTCAGGCAAATAAAGAATAAAAGTTTCGGAACTACATATTACACTGGTGGTAACATAGGAAGACCTCACATGTACAGTTTGCTTGAAAAACGTTCTAGCTACTTTGTCTAATTAAGGAAATTGATTCACGGTGACTTCTACCTTAAGTGGTAGAAAACACACTTATAGAGGTGATGGATAGGACAGCTATAGGGGATATAGAGGAGGCTGTTATTTTTTTATCGGTGTAATCTCACCAAATTCTCATAATTTATGGAAAGTAGATCAGTGCATTTAATTCTAATGCATATTTTGAAACTGTGTTGTCATGGGCCAAATTTAACCATGTTAGATTCTTCTACAGGTCCTTTAGCACACATAAGTTCCCAGGCTTCAGACTTGGCTAAGCAATAAGATTTAATCAACACGCTTTATTTGCCTTGCTGACTATATTTTAAAAGTAGTATTGAGACATGATTAGGTAAATTTAGCCAAATAAGTAATGTTAATGACACCCAGTCCAAGAGATGGATTGGTCCTATTGGTTAAGACCACGTCATTATGTACTAATACCTATGAAAACAAAGAAGTAGTGTAGTTCAGGCAAATAAAGAATAAAAGTTTCGGAACTACATACTACACCGGTTGTAAAATAGGCAGACCTCACATTTACAGTTTGCTTGAAAACTTTGCAGCTGCATTGTCTAAATTAGCAAATTGATTGACGGTGACTTCTACCTTAAGTAGTAGAAAACACACCTATTGTGGCGATGGATAAGACAGCTATAGGGGATATGGTGGAGGCTGTTATTTTTTTGATAGGTGTAATTTCACCAATTTGTTGATACTTTATGGAAAGTAGAATAGTGCATTTAATTCTAATGTATATTTTGAAACTGTGTTGTCATGGGTCAAATGTGACCATGTTAGATTCTTCTATAGGTCATATAGCACTCATAAAATCTCAGGCTTCAGACTTGGCCCAGCTATTAAGATTAAATCAACATACTTTATTTGCCTTGCTGACTATCTTTTAAAAGTAATATTAAAACATGATCAGGTAAATGTAGCCAAATAAGTAATGTTAAAGACACCCAGTTCAAGAGATGGATGATTCCTATTGGTTAAGACCACGTCATTATGTACTAATACTTATGAAAGCAAAGCAGTAGTGTAGTTCAGGCAAATAAAGAATGGAAGTTTCATAACTACATATTACACTGGTGGTAACATAGGCAGACCTCACATGTACCGTTTGCTTGAAAAACGTTCCAGCTACTTTGTCTAACTTAGGAAATTGATTGACGGTGACTTCTACATTAAGTGGTAGAAAACACACCTATTGTGACGATGGATAGGACAGCTATAGGGGATATGGAGGAGGCTGTTATTTTTTTGATGGGTGTAATTTCCCCAATTTGTTGATAATTTATGGAAAGTAGATCAGTGCATTTAATTCAAATGCATATTTTAAAAACTGTGTTGTCATGGGCCAAATTGGACCATGTTAGATTCTTCTACAGGTCGTTTAGCACACATAAGTTCCCAAGCTTCGGACTTGGCAAACTATTAAGATTCAATCAACATACTTTATTTGCCTTGCTGACTATCTTTAAAAGTAATATTGAGACATGATCAGGTAATTGTAGAAAAATAAATAATGTTAATGACAACCAGTCCAAGAGATGGATGAGTCTTATTGGTTAAGACCAGGTCATTATGTACTAATACTTATGAAAACAAAGAAGGAGTGTAGTTCAGGCAAATAAAGAATAAAAGTTTCGGAACTACATATTACACTGGTGGTAACATAGGAAGACCTCACATGTACAGTTTGCTTGAAAAACGTTCTAGCTACTTTGTCTAATTAAGGAAATTGATTCACGGTGACTTCTACCTTAAGTGGTAGAAAACACACTTATAGAGGTGATGGATAGGACAGCTATAGGGGATATAGAGGAGGCTGTTATTTTTTTAATAGGTGTAATTTCACCAATATTCTCATAATTTATGGAAAAGAGATCAGTGCATTTAATTCTAATGCATATTTTGAAACTGTGTTGTCATGGGCCAAATTTAACCATGTTAGATTCTTCTACAGGTCCTTTAGCACACATACAGTTAGGTCCAGAAATATTTGGACAGTGACACAAGTTTTGTTATTTTAGCTGTTTACAAAAACATGTTCAGAAATACAATTATATATATAATATGGGCTGAAAGTGCACACTCCCAGCTGCAATATGAGAGTTTTCACATCCAAATCGGAGAAAGGGTTTAGGAATCATAGCTCTGTAATGCATAGCCTCCTCTTTTTCAAGGGACCAAAAGTAATTGGACAAGGGACTCTAAGGGCTGCAATTAACTCTGAAGGCGTCTCCCTCATTAACCTGTAATCAATGAAGTAGTTAAAAGGTCTGGGGTTGATTACAGGTGTGTGGTTTTGCATTTGGAAGCTGTTGCTGTGACCAGACAACATGCGGTCTAAGGAACTCTCAATTGAGGTGAAGCAGAACATCCTGAGGCTGAATAAAAAGAAAAAATCCATCAGAGAGATAGCAGACATGCTTGGAGTAGCAAAATCAACAGTCAGGTACATTCTGAGAAAAAAGGAATTGACTGGTGAGCTTGGGAACTCAAAAAGGCCTGGGCGTCCACGGATGACAACAGTGGTGGATGATCGCCGCATACGTTCTTTGGTGAAGAAGAACCCGTTCACAACATCAACTGAAGTCCAGAACACTCTCAGTGAAGTAGGTGTATCTGTCTCTAAGTCAACAGTAAAGAGAAGACTCCATGAAAGTAAATACAAAGGGTTCACATCTAGATGCAAACCATTCATCAATTCCAAAAATAGACAGGCCAGAGTTAAATTTGCTGAAAAACACCTCATGAAGCCAGCTCAGTTCTGGAAAAGTATTCTATGGACAGATGAGACCAAGATCAACCTGTACCAGAATGATGGGAAGAAAAAAGTTTGGAGAGGAAAGGGAACGGCACATGATCCAAGGCACACCACATCCTCTGTAAAACATGGTGGAGGCAACGTGATGGCATGGGCATGCATGGCTTTCAATGGCACTGGGTCACTTGTCTTTATTGATGACATAACAGCAGACAAGAGTAGCCGGATGAATTCTGAAGTGTACCGGGATATACTTTCAGCCCAGATTCAGCCAAATGCCGCAAAGTTGATCGGACGGCGCTTCATAGTACAGATGGACAATGACCCCAAGCATACAGCCAAAGCTACCCAGGAGTTCATGAGTGCAAAAAAGTGGAACATTCTGCAATGTCCAAGTCAATCACCAGATCTTAACCCAATTAAGCATGCATGTCACTTGCTCAAATCCAGACTTAAGATGGAAAGACCCACAAACAAGCAAGACCTGAAGGCTGCGGATGTAAAGTCCTGGCAAAGCATTAAGAAGGAGGAAACCCAGCGTTTGGTGATGTCCATGGGTTCCAGACTTAAGGCAGTGATTGCCTCCAAAGGATTCGCAACAAAATCTTGAAAATAAAAATATTTTGTTTGGGTTTGGTTTATTTGTCCAATTACTTTTGACCTCCTAAAATGTGGAGTGTTTGTAAAGAAATGTGACAATTCCTACAATTTCTATCAGATATTTTTGTTCAAACCTTCAAATTAAACATTACAATCTGCACTTGAATTCTGTTGTTGAGGTTTCATTTCAAATCCAATGTGGTGGCATGCAGAGCCCAACTCGCGAAAATTGTGTCACTGTCCAAATATTTCTGGACCTAACTGTAAGTTCCCAGGCTTCAGACTTGGCTAAGCAATAAGATTTAATCAACACGCTTTATTTGCCTTGCTGACTATCTTTTAAAAGTAATATTGAGACATGATTAGGTAAATTTAGCCAAATAAGTAATGTTAATGACACCCAGTCCAAGAGATGGATTGGTCCTATTGGTTAAGACCACGTCATTATGTACTAATACCTATGAAAACAAAGAAGTAGTGTAGTTCAGGCAAATAAAAAATAAAAGTTTCGGAACTACATACTACACCGGTTGTAAAATAGGCAGACCTCACATTTACAGTTTGCTTGAAAACTTTGCAGCTGCATTTTCTAAATTAGCAAATTCATTGACGGTGACTTCTGCCTTAAGTAGTAGAAAACACACCTATTGTGGCGATAAATAGGACAGCTATAGGGGATATGGAGGAGGCTGTTATTTTTTTGATAGGTGTAATTTCACCAATTTGTTGATACTTTATGGAAAGTAGAATAGTGCATTTAATTCTAATGTATATTTTGAAACTGTGTTGTCATGGGCCAAATGTGACCATGTTAGATTCTTCTATAGGTCATATAGCACTCATAAGTTCTCAGGCTTCAGACTTGGCCCAGCTATTAAGATTCAATCAACATACTTTATTTGCCTTGCTGACTATCTTTTAAAAGTAATATTAAAACATGATCAGGTAAATGTAGCCAAATAAGTAAAGTTAATGACACCCAGTTCAAGAGATGGATGATTCTTATTGGTTAAGACCACGTCATTATGTACTAATACTTATGAAAACAAAGAAGTAGTGTAGTTCAGGCAAATAAAGAATAAAAGTTTCGTAACTACATATTACACTGGTGGTAACATAGGCAGACCTCACATGTACCGTTTGCTTGAAAAACGTTCCAGCTACTTTGTCTAACTTAGGAAATTGATTGACGGTGACTTCTACCTTAAGTGGTAGAAAACACACCTATTGTGGCGACGGATAGGACAGCTATAGGGGATATGGAGGAGGCTGTTATTTTTTTGATGGGTGTAATTTCACCAATTTGTTGATAATTTATGGAAAGTAGATCAGTGCATTTAATTCAAATGCATATTTTAAAAACTGTGTTGTCATGGGCTAAATTGGACCATGTTAGATTCTTCTACAGGTCATTTAGCACACATAAGTTCCCAGGCTTAAGACTTGGCTAAGCAATAAGATTCAATCAAAACGCTTTATTTGCCTTGCTGACTATCTTTTAAAAGTAATATCGAGACATGATTAGGTAAATTTAGCCAAATAAGTAATGTTATTGACACCCAGTCCATGAGATGGATTGGTCCTATTGGTTTAGACCACGTCATTATGTACTAATACTTATGATAACAAAGAAGTGGTGTAGTTCAGGCAAATAAAGAATAAATGTTTCAGAACTACATACTACACCGGTTGTAAAATAGGGAGACCTCACATTTACAGTTTGCTTGAAAACTTTGCAACTGCATTGTCTAAATTAGCAAATTGATTGATGGTGACTTCTACCTTAAGTGGTAGAAAACACACTTATTGAGGTGATGGATAGGACAGCTATAGGGGATATAGAGGAGGCTGTTATTTTTTTAATAGGTGTAATTTCACCAATATTCTCATAATTTATGTAAAGTAGATCAGTCAATTTAATTCTAATGCATATTTTGATACTGTGTTGTCATGGGCCAAATTTAACCATGTTAGATTCTTCTACAGGTCCTTTACCACACATAAGTTCCCAGGCTTCAGATTTGGCTAAGCAATAAGATTTAATCAACACGCTTTATTTGCCTTGCTGAATATCTTTTAAAAGTAATATCGAGACATGATTAGGTAAATTTAGCCAAATAAGTAAAGTTAATTACACCCAGTCCAAGAGATGGATTGGTCCTATTGGTTAAGACCACGTCATTATGTACTAATACCTATGAAAACAAAGAGGTAGTGTAGTTCAGGAAAATAAAGAATAAAAGTTTCGGAACTACATACTACACCTGTTGTAAAATAGGCAGACCTCACATTTACAGTTTGCTTGAAAACTTTGCAGCTGCATTGTCTAAATTAGCAAATTGATTGACAGTGACTTCTACCTTAAGTAGTAGAAAACACCCCTATTGTGGCGATGGATAGGACAGCTATAGGGGATATGGAGGAGGCTGTTATTTTTTTGATAGGTGTAATTTCACCAATTTGTTGATACTTTATGGAAAGTAGAATAGTGCATTTAATTCTAATGTATATTTTGAAACTGTGTTGTCATGGGCCAAATGTGACCATGTTAGATTCTTCTATAGGTCATATAGCACTCATAAGTTCTCAGGCTTCAGACTTGGCCCAGCTATTAAGATTTAATCAACATACTTTATTTGCCTTGATGACTATCTTTTAAAAGTAATATTAAAACATGATCAGGTAAATGTAGCCAAATAATTAATGTTAATGACACCCAGTTCAAAAAATGGATGATTCTTATTGGTTAAGACCACGTCATTATGTACTAATACTTATGAAAGCAAAGCAGTAGTGTAGTTCAGGCAAATAAAGAATGGAAGTTTCGTAACTACATATTAAACTGGTGGTAAAAAAGGCAGACCTCACATGTACCGTTTGCTTGAAAAACGTTCCAGCTACTTTGTCTAACTTAGGAAATTGATTGACGGTGACTTCTACATTAAGTGGTAGAAAACAAACCTATTGTGGCGATGGATAGGACAGCTATAGGGGATATGGAGGAGGCTGTTATTTTTTTGATGGGTGTAATTTCACCAATTTGTTGATAATTTATGGAAAGTAGATCAGTGCATTTATTTCTAATGCATATTTTGAAACTGTTGTCATGGGCCAAATTTGACCATGTTAAATTCTTCTACAGGTCCGTTAGCACACATAAGTTCCCAGGCTTCAGACTTGGCTAAGCAATAAGATTTAATCAACACGCTTTATTTGCCTTGCTGACTATCTTTTAAAAGTAATATCGAGACATGATTAGGTAAATTTAGCCAAATAAGTATTGTTAATGACACCCAGTCCAAGAGATGGATTGGTCCTATTGGTTAAGACCACGTCATTATGTACTAATACCTATGAAAACAAAGAAGTAGTGTAGTTCAGGCAAATAAAGAATAAAAGTTTCGGAACTACATACTACACCGGTTGTAAAATAGGCAGACCTCACATTTACAGTTTGCTTGAAAACTTTGCAGCTGCATTATCTAAATTAGCAAATTGATTGACGGTGACTTCTACCTTAAGTGGTAGAAAACACACCTATTGTGGCGATGGATAAGACAGCTATAGGGGATATGGAGGAGGCAGGTTTTTTTTTTGCTGGGTGTAATTTCACCAATTTGTTGATAATTTATGGAAAGTAGATCAGTCCATTTAATTCTAATGCATATTTTGAAACTGTGTTGTCATGGGCCAAATTTAACCATGTTAGATTCTTCTATAGGTCCTTTAGCACACATAGGTTCCCAGGCTTCAGACTTGGCTAAGCATTAAGATTTAATCAACACGCTTTATTTGCCTTGCTGACTATCCTTTAAAAGTAATATCAAGACATGATTACGTAATTGTAGCCAAATAAGTAACGATAATGACACCCAGTCCAAGAGTTGGATGGGTCCTATTGGTTAAGACCACGTCATTATGTACTAATACCTATGAAAACAAAGAAGTAATGTAGTTCAGGCAAATAAAGAATAAAAGTTTTGGAACTACATACTACACTGGTTGTAAAACAGGCAGACCTCACATTTACAGTTTGCTTGAAAACTTTCCAGCTGCATTGTCTAAATTAGCAAATTGATTGATGGCGACTTCAAACTTAAGTGGTAGAAAACACACCTATTGTGGCGATGGATAGGACAGCTATAGGGGATATGGAGAAGGCTGTTATTTTTTTGATGGGTGTAATTTTACCAATTTGTTGATACTTTATGGAAAGTAGAATAGTGCATTTAATTCTAATGTATATTTTGAAACTGTGTTGTCATGGGCCAAATGTGACCATGTTAGATTCTTCTATAGGTCATATAGCACTCATAAGTTCTCAGGCTTCAGACTTGGCCCAGCTATTAAGATTCAATCAACATACTTTATTTGCCTTGCTGACTATCTTTTAAAAGTAATATTAAAACATGATCAGGTAATAGTAGCCAAATAAGTAATGTTAATGACACCCAGTTCAAGAGATGGATGATTCTTATTGGTTAAGACCACTTCATTATGTACTAATACTTATGAAAGCAAAGCAGTAGTGTAGTTCAGGCAAATAAAGAATGGAAGTTTCGTAACTACATATTACACTGGTGGTAACATAGGCAGACCTCACATGTACCGTTTGCTTGAAAAACGTTCCAGCTACTTTGTCTAACTTAGGAAATTGATTGATGGTGACTTCTATATTAAGTGGTAGAAAACACACCTATTGTTGCGATGGATAAGACAGCTATAGGGGATATGGAGGAGGCTGTTATTTTTTTGATGGGTGTAATTTCACCATTTTGTTGATAATTTATGGAAAGTAGATCAGTGCATTTAATTCTAATGCATATTTTGAAACTGTGTTGTCATGGGCCAAATTTGACCATGTTAGATTCTTCTACAGGTCCTTTAGCACACATAAGTTCCCAGGCTTCAGACTTGGCTAAGCAATAAGATTCAATCAAAATGCTTTTTTTGCCTTGCTGACTATCTTTTAAAAGTAATATCGAGACATGATTAGGTAAATTTAGCCAAATAAGTAATGTTAATGACACCCAGTCCATGAGATGGATTGGTCCTATTGGTTTAGACCACGTCATTATGTACTAATACTTATGATAACAAAGAAGTAGTGTAGTTCAGGCAAATAAAAAATAAAAGTTTCGGAACTACATACTACACCGGTTGTAAAATAGGCAGACCTCACATTTACAGTTTGCTTGAAAACTTTGCAGCTGCATTGTCTAAATTAGCAAATTGATTGACGGTGACTTCTACCTTAAGTAGTAGAAAACACACCTATTGTGGCGATAGATAGGACAGCTATAGGGGATATAGAGGAGGCTGTTATTTTTTTAATAGGTGTAATTTCACCAATATTCTCATAATTTATGGAAAGTAGATCAGTGCATTTAATTCTAATGCATATTTTGAAACTGTGTTGTCATGGGCCAAATTTAACCATGTTAGATTCTTCTACAGGTCCTTTAGCACACATAAGTTCCCAGGCTTCAGACTTGGCTAAGCAATAAGATTTAATCAACATGCTTTATTTGCCTTGCTGACTATCATCTGAAAGTAATATCGAGACATGATTAGGTAAATTTAGCCAAATAAGTAATGTTAATGACACCGAGTCCAAGAGATGGATTGGTCCTATTGGTTAAGACCACGTCATTATGTACTAATACCTATGAAAACAAACAAGTAGTGTAGTTCAGGCAAATAAAGAATAAAAGTTTCGGAACTACATACTACACCGGTTGTAAAATAGGCAGACCTCACATTTACAGTTTGCTTGAAAACTTTGCAGCTGCATTGTCTAAATTAGCAAATTAATTGACGGTGACTTCTACCTTAAGTGGTAGAAAACACACTGATTGAGGTGATGGATAGGACAGCTATAGGGGATATAGAGGAGGCTGTTATTTTTTAATAGGTGTAATTTCACCAATTTGTTGATACTTTATGGAAAGTAGAATAGTGCATTTAATTCTAATGTATATTTTGAAACTGTGTTGTCATGGGCCAAATGTGACCATGTTAGATTCTTCTATAGGTCCTATAGCACTCATAAGTTCTCAGGCTTCAGACTTGGCCCAGCTATTAAGATTCAATCAACATACTTTATTTGCCTTGATGACTATCTTTTAAAAGTAATATTAAAACATGATCAGGTAAATGTAGCCAAATAAGTAATGTTAATGACACCCAGTTCAAAAAATGGATGATTCTTATTGGTTAAGACCACGTCATTATGTACTAATACTTATGAAAGCAAAGCAGTAGTGTAGTTCAGGCAAATAAAGAATGGAAGTTTCGTAACTACATATTAAACTGGTGGTAAAAAAGGCAGACCTCACATGTACCGTTTGCTTGAAAAACGTTCCAGCTACTTTGTCTAACTTAGGAAATTGATTGACGGTGACTTCTACATTAAGTGGTAGAAAACAAACCTATTGTGGCGATGGATAGGACAGCTATAGGGGATATGGAGGAGGCTGTTATTTTTTTGATGGGTGTAATTTCACCAATTTGTTGATAATTTATGGAAAGTAGATCAGTGCATTTAATTCAAATGCATATTTTAAAAACTGTGTTGTCATGGGCTAAATTGGACCATGTTAGATTCTTCTACAGGTCATTTAGCACACATAAGTTCCCAGGCTTAAGACTTGGCTAAGCAATAAGATTCAATCAAAACGCTTTATTTGCCTTGCTGACTATCTTTTAAAAGTAATATCGAGACATGATTAGGTAAATTTAGCCAAATAAGTATTGTTAATGACACCCAGTCCATGAGATGGATTGGTCCTATTGGTTTAGACCACGTCATTATGTACTAATACTTATGATAACAAAGAAGTAGTGTAGTTCAGGCAAATAAAGAATAAAAGTTTCGGAACTACATACTACACCGGTTGTAAAATAGGCAGACCTCACATTTACAGTTTGCTTGAAAACTTTGCAGCTGCATTGTCTAAATTAGCAAATTGATTGACGGTGACTTCTACCTTAAGTAGTAGAAAACACACCTATTGTGGCGATGGATAGGACAGCTATAGGGGATATGGAGGAGGCTGTTATTTTTTGATAGGTGTAATTTCACCAATTTGTTGATACTTTATGGAAAGTAGAATAGTGCATTTAATTCTAATGTATATTTTGAAACTGTGTTGTCATGGGCCAAATGTGACCATGTTAGATTCTTCTATAGGTCATATAGCACTCATAAGTTCTCAGGCTTCAGACTTGGCCCAGCTATTAAGATTCAATCAACATACTTTATTTGCCTTGCTGACTATCTTTTAAAAGTAATATTAAAACATGATCAGGTAAATGTAGCCAAATAAGTAATGTTAATGACACCCAGTTCAAGAGATGGATGATTCTTATTGGTTAAGACCACTTCATTATGTACTAATACTTATGAAAGCAAAGCAGTAGTGTAGTTCAGGCAAATAAAGAATGGTGGGTGAAGAGTGAGCGGGTTGCTGCTAGCGATCGTCTGGAATGTCACAGATGATCTATGTACACCGGTCTGCTCTAACCCGTGTGGGTTGTATGGCAGGGATCACACGGCTCGGTGTACCTGTTGCACGGGGAAGCACAGAGGTGCCCACGCACGTGTGCCAGTGGAAGTCACGAGAATATGGCACGAGGGTAGCACAGAGGTGCCCACGCACGTGTGCTTTCAATAACCAGGTGAGTCCAGTGGAGACTCGAGGAGCTCACCTGGGACAGGAACACGGCCTGTAGAAGGAGCTACTGCCGGAGCAGCAAGGCAGGGACACGGCCTGCAAACCAGGGGCTGCCTAAGCAGCAAGGGCCAAGCCCACAGAGGAAGATAATGCCTGAGCAGTGGCGTGGCAGCACGCTGCCAGACATCCAAACATAGAAGGACGGTCGCGCGCCGCCATGATGGCAGGAGGAGCTTTTAAGGAGGTGTAGCTCCAGCCAAGGGCGGGCGCGAGGCGGAGATGACGGACTTGACCCAATCAGGATCCACGACATCCCAGCCTGGCCAGTCAGGATTCACCACGTCACCAGCCTTGTCATCAAGCCGTGTGACGTCAGTGGGCGAATCAGGATCCACCAAGCATAGCACATGCTCACCCTCCTGCCTCTGGGAAATAGAGGCGGGATCCTCGGTCTCACAATGTGTAGAGATAACGGGAGTCTCACTGCTTCCCTGAGCAGCAAACCTCTGCACATTGCGCAACCTCACAGACCTTCGAGGCTGCTGAGCAGGAGGAGCTGCGGCAGGAAAGGAATGGGAGACCGTCTCATTTCTTGCAACAGGAGTACCACTAGGTGTCACCCTTGTGCTGCCTCTCTGAGGAGGTTTCTCCTTCACTCTGCGCAGTCTGGCAGACCTTCGGCGCTGCTGAGGAGGAGCACTCGTGGCAGGCAAGGGGACTGTCTCATTCCTTGCCACAGGAGAGCCACGAGGTGTAACATTACCCCCCCGTCTAGGCCCTCCCCCCTGCCCATGCTCAAAGGCCGCTATCAAACCCGGGGCGTGGATATGATCCTCCAATTCCCAGGATCTATGCTCCGGACCACGGCCGACCCACTCCACAAGGTAGTACCTCCTGCCCCGTATAACTTTTGTCTCCACAAGCTTCGCCACCTCAGAGTCGTCGGGCGGGGGGTCAGTTTGAGGCGTCAGGGACCCCGAGAACTTATTAAGTCGTACGGGTTTCAGGAGGGACACGTGAAAGGTGTTGGCTATAGCCCAGCGTGGAGGGAGCTGGAGTCGGTATGCCACCGGGTTCACCTGCTCTAGCACTTTAAACGGACCCAGGTACCTAGGGGCGAACTTGGCTGCCTGTACCCGTAGGTTAACATTCTTAGAGGACAGCCACACTAGGTCACCAGGGGCGAAGGATGGTGCAGGGCGGCGGCGCTCATCAGCCGTTGTCACCATCCGGTCTTTAGCCCTCTTAAGGGCCTCTTGGGTGTTATCCCAGATCTCCCGGGCCTCGGTCGCCCAATCCTCCACTCTAGGATCGGGTGACGTTATGGGCATAGGAACCGGGATTCTGGGATGTTGTCCGTTATTGAGCAGGAACGGAGTCTGACCAGAGGATTCATGGACCGAATTATTAATGGCAAATTCGGCCCAAGGAAGGAGGTTAGCCCAGTTGTCGTGGTGCGCGGAGATAAAATGGCGGAGGTAAGTTACCAAGGTCTGATTGGTCCTCTCTACCAGTCCATTGGTTTCGGGATGGTATGCGGAGGAGATGTTCAGCTCTATCTGCAGGAGCTTACAGAGCTCTCTCCAGAAGCGAGACGCGAACTGGGGACCCCGGTCGCTCACCACCTTGTCAGGCATGCCATGCAGCCTAAATACATGCCTAATGAATAAGGTGGCGAGAGCACGTGACGTCGGGAGTCGTGGGAGAGGCACCAAGTGGACCATTTTAGAGAAGTGGTCCGTGATGACCCATACGACCTTGTGACCTGCTGACTTGGGCAGATCTCCCAGGAAGTCCATTCCCACCACTTCCCAGGGACGATCCGGCACTGGCAGTGGGTGAAGAAGACCTGCCGGTCTCTGCCGGGACGGCTTATTCCGTGCACACGACATACAGGCTCCCACATACTCCTGTATGTCCTGGGGTAGTCTCGGCCACCAATAGTGCCTAGTCACAAGGTCTCTGGTCCTTTTGACCCCAAAGTGACCCCCGACCTTGGAGGCATGGGCCCACGATAGCACCTCATTCCGTAGTTCAGGGGGAACGAGGGTCTTGCCAGGTGGCACCTGGTCCAAAGAAGTGGGAGTGACCATCCTCAAGCTGTCCGGGGGTAGTATAAGACGAGGCTCCTCCTCGTCCTCCTCCAACACAACCATACAACGTGACAAGGCATCGGCCCGTACGTTCTTCTCACCGGCCAGGTGGCGGATAATAAAGCGGAACCGGGAGAAGAACAAGGACCAACGGGCCTGCCTTGGGTTCAGGCGTTGTGCTGTCTGGAGGTATGTGAGATTTTTATGGTCGGAAAATACTTCAAATGGATGCTTCGCACCCTCCAGGAGATGCCGCCATTCCTGGAATGCTAGTTTCATCGCCAGTAACTCCCTATCCCCTATGGAGTAGTTCCTCTCGGCCGGAGAAAAGGTTTTGGAGAAAAAGAAACATGGATGCTTCCTTCCTCGTTCGTCTTTCTGGTACAGGACTGCACCAGCACCGACCGAAGAGGCGTCTACCTCTAGTAGAAAGGGTTTGGAGATGTCTGGACGATGAAGGATGGGAGCTCTGGAGAAGTAAGTTTTGAGAGTGTGAAATGCCTCTACCGTTTCCCGTGTCCATGCTTTGGGATTAGCGCCCTTGCGGGTAAGGGCAATGATGGGTGCTGCCACCGTCGAGAAGTTGGGAATGAACTGGCGATAATAATTGATAAACCCCAAGAATCGCTGGATCGCTTTCAGCGAGCGGGGCTCAGGCCATTTCATCACTGTCTCCAACTTCCCCGGATCCATTGCTAACCCCTGACTGGACACGATATACCCCAGGAACGGCAAGGATTCACGTTCAAAAACGCACTTTTCTAGTTTAGCATATAACGAATGAGTGCGGAGCCTCTTAAGTACTCGGATGACATCCCTCCGATGGGTGGCAAGATCGGGGGAGAAGATAAGGATATCATCCAGGTATGCAACCACGGAAAGATACAAATCCCGGAAAACATCATTCACAAAGTCTTGAAATACGGCGGGGGCATTGCAGAGTCCGAAGGGCATTACGAGATACTCGTAGTGACCGTCCCTGGTGTTGAAGGCGGTCTTCCACTCATCGCCCTCTCGGACTCGCACTAGATTATACGCCCCGCGTAGATCCAGCTTCGTGAAGATCTTTGCCCCGCGGAATCGATCAAATAACTCCGTAATGAGGGGCAAAGGGTATTTGTTTTTGATCGTGATTGCATTTAATCCCCTGTAATCGATACAGGGGCGTAGATCCCCTTCCTTCTTTTGCACGAAGAAGAACCCCGCACCGGCCGGTGAAATAGACTTGCGAATGAACCCTTTTGCCAGGCTGTCCTGAATATATTTGGACATAGCCTCCGTCTCTGGAGCAGAGAGGGGATACACTCTGCCCCTAGGGGGCTCGGAGCCTGGCTTCAGGTCTATTCGGCAATCGTATGGCCGGTGGGGAGGAAGGGTATCTGCGGCCCTCTTGGAGAAGACGTCCCTGTAGGCCTCATAAGGTGTCGGTAAACCTGGCTCCCCTGTATTCCCTGAGGACCCAACCGACCTAATGGTAGCGGGTGGTTCGGTAGTCACGAGGTGCTCCCTACAGGATCCTGCCCATGATGAGATCTCCCCTGTTGCCCAGTTGAGTATAGGAGCATGCTGTCTCAACCAGGGGAGGCCCAGTAGGATCTCATCCGTCCCCCCTGGAAGCACCAGGAAGGACACCTGCTCATGGTGTCCTGGTGATACTTCCATCCTGAGAGGGATGGTGATCTGGGTGATGGGATCGACTAGTAGGGACCCGTTGACTACCCGAACCCTGAGTGGCTTGGGCAAGAGAACCAGGGGAACTGAGTATCGGGTTGCCAGGGAGGTCGAAATGAAATTGCCATCAGCGCCTGAGTCCAGGCAGGCCAGAGCAGAGAAGAGAGTAGTGCCAAACTGCAACTGGGCGCTGATAGTCAACCTAGAGGGAGAAGCAGCGTCTAGGAACCCCCCTCTGATGGAAACTAGACGCTGTCTTTTCCCGACGGTTTGGGACATCGGGTAGCTATGTGTCCCCTCTGCCCACAGGAAAAGCAGATGACACCAGACCGAGAACCTGGGGTAGAGGAGACCGCTTTGGACACCTCCATTGACTCCACGGAGTCGCCTACAGAGCTGGCTGGGAGACCTGTCTGGTGGAAGACGGGAGCCAGACGCTTTTTAGGCCGTGAGGACGTGGGTGCTGAAGAGACCTCGAGCCTCCGCTCCGCCTGGCGGATGTCTATGCGAGAGGCAACCACAATCAAGGACTCTAAAGTAGCAGGCACCTCACGCGTGGCCAGTGCGTCTTTGACGAACCCTGCCAGGCCCTCCCAGAACACAGGGACAAGGACCTTATCGGGCCAGTCCAGCTCTGCGGCAAGTGTCCTAAAGTGTACGGCAAAGTCCCCGACTGAAGTGGACCCTTGCCGAAGTCGTAGGATTCGCAGCGCGGAGTCGTGGGTGACTTGAGGCCCGAGGAACACCATTCTCATGGCCCCAAGATAAGATGCTAAGTTAGTCACCACCCGATCTCCGCGCTCCCACAACGGCGTAGACCACTTCAGCGCTCTCCCTGTGAGCAGGGACTGGACGAAGGCTACCTTCGCCTTCTCGGTAGCGTAAAGATTCGCGGACAGCTCTAAGTAGGTGGTAACTTGGTTTATAAACCCACGGCACTCAGAGCTGTCCCCGCTAAAGCGCTCTGGAAGCGCAAGGCGAGGAGACCTTCCGCCCAATAGCACAGCCTGGGTAGCCGCCTGGGTGGCGACTGTCGTCAGAGTAGTCTTGTCGGAGGAAGACTGCTCCACTGCTGCCAAACGTGATTCCAACTGCTGCACATAACGCAGCAACTGCTGCTGCTCTTCAGCCATAGCCAGACCTTTGGCGCGACCGTAATGTTACGAGGGGGACCCGGGGAAGCGTGCCAAGATGGGGAATGGACAGCTTCCGCCGGTCAAGGTCCACTGTGCGGTGTAAGGGACCGCTGCTATGGTGGGTGAAGAGTGAGCGGGTTGCTGCTAGCGATCGTCTGGAATGTCACAGATGATCTATGTACACCGGTCTGCTCTAACCCGTGTGGGTTGTATGGCAGGGATCACACGGCTCGGTGTACCTGTTGCACGGGGAAGCACAGAGGTGCCCACGCACGTGTGCCAGTGGAAGTCACAAGAATATGGCACGAGAGTAGCACAGAGGTGCCCACGCACGTGTGCTTTCAATAACCAGGTGAGTCCAGTGGAGACTCGAGGAGCTCACCTGGGACAGGAACACGGCCTGTAGAAGGAGCTACTGCCGGAGCAGCAAGGCAGGGACACGGCCTGCAAACCAGGGGCTGCCTAAGCAGCAAGGGCCAAGCCCACAGAGGAAGATAATGCCTGAGCAGTGGCGTGGCAGCACGCTGCCAGACATCCAAACATAGAAGGACGGTCGCGCGCCGCCATGATGGCAGGAGGAGCTTTTAAGGAGGTGTAGCTCCAGCCAAGGGCGGGCGCGAGGCGGAGATGACGGACTTGACCCAATCAGGATCCACGACATCCCAGCCTGGCCAGTCAGGATTCACCACGTCACCAGCCTTGTCATCAAGCCGTGTGACGTCAGTGGGCGAATCAGGATCCACCAAGCATAGCACATGCTCACCCTCCTGCCTCTGGGAAATAGAGGCGGGATCCTCGGTCTCACAATGTGTAGAGATAACGGGAGTCTCACTGCTTCCCTGAGCAGCAAACCTCTGCACATTGCGCAACCTCACAGACCTTCGAGGCTGCTGAGCAGGAGGAGCTGCGGCAGGAAAGGAATGGGAGACCGTCTCATTTCTTGCAACAGGAGTACCACTAGGTGTCACCCTTGTGCTGCCTCTCTGAGGAGGTTTCTCCTTCACTCTGCGCAGTCTGGCAGACCTTCGGCGCTGCTGAGGAGGAGCACTCGTGGCAGGCAAGGGGACTGTCTCATTCCTTGCCACAGGAGAGCCACGAGGTGTAACAGATGGTGACTTCTATATTAAGTGGTAGAAAACACACCTATTGTGGCGATGGATAAGACAGCTATAGGGGATATGGAGGAGGCTGTTATTTTTTTGATGGGTGTAATTTCACCAATTTGTTGATAATTTATGGAAAGTAGATCAGTGCATTTAATTCTAATGCATATTTTGAAACTGTGTTGTCATGGGCCAAATTTGACCATGTTAGATTCTTCTACAGGTCCTTTAGCACACATAAGTTCCCAGGCTTCAGACTTGGCTAAGCAATAAGATTCAATCAAAATGCTTTATTTGCCTTGCTGACTATCTTTTAAAAGTAATATCGAGACATGATTAGGTAAATTTAGCCAAATAAGTAATGTTAATGACACCCAGTCCATGAGATGGATTGGTCCTATTGGTTTAGACCACGTCATTATGTACTAATACTTATGATAACAAAGAAGTAGTGTAGTTCAGGCAAATAAAAAATAAAAGTTTCGGAACTACATACTACACCGGTTGTAAAATAGGCAGACCTCACATTTACAGTTTGCTTGAAAACTTTGCAGCTGCATTGTCTAAATTAGCAAATTGATTGACGGTGACTTCTACCTTAAGTAGTAGAAAACACACCTATTGTGGCGATAGATAGGACAGCTATAGGGGATATAGAGGAGGCTGTTATTTTTTTAATAGGTGTAATTTCACCAATATTCTCATAATTTATGGAAAGTAGATCAGTGCATTTAATTCTAATGCATATTTTGAAACTGTGTTGTCATGGGCCAAATTTAACCATGTTAGATTCTTCTACAGGTCCTTTAGCACACATAAGTTCCCAGGCTTCAGACTTGGCTAAGCAATAAGATTTAATCAACATGCTTTATTTGCCTTGCTGACTATCTTTTAAAAGTAATATTGAGACATGATGAGGTAATTGTAGAAAAATAAATAATGTTAATGACACCCAGTCCAAGAGATGGATGAGTCTTATTGGTTAAGACCAGGTCATTATGTACTAATACTTATGAAAACAAAGAAGTAGTGTAGTTCAGGCAAATAAAGAATAAAAGTTTTGGAACTACATATTACACTGGTGGTAACATAGGCAGACCTCTTATGTACAGTTTGCTTGAAAAACGTTCTAGCTACTTTGTCTAATTTAGAATATTGCTTGACGGTGACTTCTACCTTAAGTGGTAGAAAACTCACCTATTGTGGAGATGGATAGGACAGCTATAGGGGATATGGAGGAGGCTGTTTTTTTTTTGATGGGTGTAATTTCACCAATTTGTTGATAATTTATGGAAAGTAGATCAGTGCATTTAATTCAAATGCATATTTTAAAAAGTGTGTTGTCATGGGCTAAATTGGACCATGTTAGATTCTTCTACAGGTCATTTAGCACACATAAGTTCCCAGGCTGAAGACTTGGCTAAGCAATAAGATTCAATCAAAACGCTTTACTTGCCTTGCTGACTATCTTTTAAAAGTAATATCGAGACATGATTAGGTAAATTTAGCCAAATAAGTAATGTTAATGACACCCAGTCCATGAGATAGATTGGTCCTATTGGTTTAGACCACTATATTATGTACTAATACTTATGATAACAAAGAAGTAGTGTAGTTCAGGCAAATAAAGAATAAAAGTTTCGGAACTACATACTACACCGGTTGTAAAATAGGCAGACCTCACATTTACAGTTTGCTTGAAAACTTTGCAGCTGCATTTTCTAAATTAGCAAATTGATTGACGGTGACTTCTACCTTAAGTAGTAGAAAACACACCTATCGTGGCGATGGATAGGACAGCTATAGGGGATATGGAGGAGGCTGTTATTGGTGTAATTTCACCAATTTGTTGATACTTTATGGAAGGTAGAATAGTGCATTTAATTCTAATGTATATTTTGAAACTGTGTTGTCATGGGCCAAATTTGACCATGTTAGATTCTTCTATAGGTCCTATAGCACTCATAAGTTCTCAGGCTTCAGACTTGGCCCAGCTATTAAGATTCAATCAACATACTTTATTTGCCTTGCTGACTATCTTTTAAAAGTAATATTGAAACATGATCAGGTAAATGTAGCCAAATAAGTAATGTTAATGACACCCAGTTCAAGAGATGGATGATTCTTATTGGTTAAGATCACGTCATTATGTACTAATACTTATGAAAGCAAAGCAGTAGTGTAGTTCAGGCAAATAAAGAATGGAAGTTTCGTAACTACATATTACACTGGTGGTAACATAGGCAGACCTCACATGTACCGTTTGCTTGAAAAACATTCCAGCTACTTTGTCTAACTTAGGAAATTGATTGACGGTGACTTCTACCTTAAGTGGTAGAAAACACACCTATTGTGGCGACGGATAGGACAGCTATAGGAGATATGGAGGAGGCTGTTATTTTTTTGATTGGTGTAATTTCACCAATTTGTTGATAATTTATGGAAAGTAGATCAGTGCATTTATTTCTAATGCATATTTTGAAACTGTTGTCATGGGCCAAATTTGACCATGTTAAATTCTTCTACAGGTCCGTTAGCACACATAAGTTCCCAGGCTTCAGACTTGGCTAAGCAATAAGATTTAATCAACACGCTTTATTTGCCTTGCTGACTATCTTTTAAAAGTAATATCGAGACATGATTAGGTAAATTTAGCCAAATAAGTATTGTTAATGACACCCAGTCCAAGAGATGGATTGGTCCTATTGGTTAAGACCACGTCATTATGTACTAATACCTATGAAAACAAAGAAGTAGTGTAGTTCAGGCAAATAAAGAATAAAAGTTTCGGAACTACATACTACACCGGTTGTAAAATAGGCAGACCTCACATTTACAGTTTGCTTGAAAACTTTGCAGCTGCATTATCTAAATTAGCAAATTGATTGACGGTGACTTCTACCTTAAGTGGTAGAAAACACACCTATTGTGGCGATGGATAAGACAGCTATAGGGGATATGGAGGAGGCTGTTTTTTTTTGATGAGTGTAATTTCACCAATTTGTTGATAATTTATGGAAAGTAGATCAGTCCATTTAATTCTAATGCATATTTTGAAACTGTGTTGTCATGGGCCAAATTTAACCATGTTAGATTCTTCTATAGGTCCTTTAGCACACATAGGTTCCCAGGCTTCAGACTTGGCTAAGCATTAAGATTTAATCAACACGCTTTATTTGCCTTGCTGACTATCCTTTAAAAGTAATATCAAGACATGATTAGGTAATTGTAGCCAAATAAGTAACGATAATGACACCCAGTCCAAGAGTTGGATTGGTCCTATTGGTTAAGACCACGTCATTATGTACTAATACCTATGAAAACAAAGAAGTAATGTAGTTCAGGCAAATAAAGAATAAAAGTTTTGGAACTACATACTACACTGGTTGTAAAACAGGCAGACCTCACATTTACAGTTTGCTTGAAAACTTTCCAGCTGCATTGTCTAAATTAGCAAATTGATTGATGGCGACTTCAAACTTAATTAGTAGAAAACACACCTATTATGGCAATGGATAGGACAGCTATAGGGGATATGGAGGAGGCTGTTATTTTTTTGATGGGTGTAATTTCACCAATTTGTTGATAATTTATGGAAAGTAGATCAGTGCATTTAATTCAAATGCATATTTTAAAAACTGTGTTGTCATGGGCCAAATTGGACCACGTTAGATTCTTCTACAGGTCCTATAGCACTCATAAGTTCTCAGGCTTCAGACTTGGCCCAGCTATTAAGATTCAATCAACATACTTTATTTGCCTTGCTGACTATCTTTTAAAAGTAATATTAAAACATGATCAGGTAAATGTAGCCAAATAAGTAATGTTAATGACACCCAGTTCAAGAGATGGATGATTCTTATTGGTTAAGACCATGTCATTATGTACTAATACTTATGAAAGCAAATCAGTAGTGTAGTTCAGGCAAATAAAGAATGGAAGTTTCATAACTACATATTACACAGGTGGTAACATAGGCAGACCTCACATGTACTGTTTGCTTGAAAAACGTTTCAGCTACTTTGTCTAACTTAGGAAATTGATTGACGGTGACTTCTACCTTAAGTGGTAGAAAACACACCTATTGTGGCGATGGATAGGACAGCTATAGGGGATATGGAGGAGGCTGTTATTTTTTTGATGGGTGTAATTTCACCAATTTGTAGATAATTTATGGAAAGTAGATCAGTGCATTTAATTCAAATGCATATTTTAAAAACTGTGTTGTCATGGGCTAAATTGGACCATGTTAGATTCTTCTACAGGTCATTTAGCACACATAAGTTCCCAGGCTTAAGACTTGGCTAAGCAATAAGATTCAATCAAAACGCTTTATTTGCCTTGCTGACTATCTTTTAAAAGTAATATCGAGACATGATTAGGTAAATTTAGCCAAATAAGTATTGTTAATGACACCCAGTCCATGAGATGGATTGGTCCTATTGGTTTAGACCACGTCATTATGTACTAATACTTATGATAACAAAGAAGTAGTGTAGTTCAGGCAAATAAAGAATAAAAGTTTCGGAACTACATACTACACCGGTTGTAAAATAGGCAGACCTCACATTTACAGTTTGCTTGAAAACTTTGCAGCTGCATTGTCTAAATTAGCAAATTGATTGACGGTGACTTCTACCTTAAGTAGTAGAAAACACACCTATTGTGGCGATGGATAGGACAGCTATAGGGGATATGGAGGAGGCTGTTATTTTTTTGATAGGTGTAATTTCACCAATTTGTTGATACTTTATGGAAAGTAGAATAGTGCATTTAATTCTAATGTATATTTTGAAACTGTGTTGTCATGGGCCAAATGTGACCATGTTAGATTCTTCTATAGGTCATATAGCACTCATAAGTTCTCAGGCTTCAGACTTGGCCCAGCTATTAAGATTCAATCAACATACTTTATTTGCCTTGCTGACTATCTTTTAAAAGTAATATTGAAACATGATCAGGTAAATGTAGCCAAATAAGTAATGTTAATGACACCCAGTTCAAGAGATGGATGATTCTTATTGGTTAAGACCACTTCATTATGTACTAATACTTATGAAAGCAAATCAGTAGTGTAGTTCAGGCAAATAAAGAATGGAAGTTTCGTAACTACATATTACACAGGTGGTAACATAGGCAGACCTCACATGTACCGTTTGCTTGAAAAACGTTCCAGCTACTTTGTCTAACTTAGGAAATTGATTGACGGTGACTTCTACATTAAGTGGTAGAAAACACACCTATTGTGGCGATGGATAAGACAGCTATAGGGGATATGGAGGAGGCTGTTATTTTTTTGATGGGTGTAAGTTCACCAATTTGTTGATAATTTATGGAAAGTAGATCAGTGCATTTAATTCTAATGCATATTTTGAAACTGTGTTGTCATGGGCCAAATTTGACCATGTTAGATTCTTCTACAGGTCCTTTAGCACACATAAGTTCCCAGGCTTCAGACTTGGCTAAGCAATAAGATTCAATCAAAATGCTTTTTTTGCCTTGCTGACTATCTTTTAAAAGTAATATCGAGACATGATTAGGTAAATTTAGCCAAATAAGTAATGTTAATGACACCCAGTCCATAAGATGGATTGGTCCTATTGGTTTAGACCACGTCATTATGTACTATTACTTATGATAACAAAGAAGTAGTGTAGTTCAGGCAAATAAAAAATAAAAGTTTCGGAACTACATACTACACCGGTTGTAAAATAGGCAGACCTCACATTTACAGTTTGCTTGAAAACTTTGCAGCTGCATTGTCTAAATTAGCAAATTGATTGACGGTGACTTCTACCTTAAGTAGTAGAAAACACACCTATTGTGGCGATAGATAGGACAGCTATAGGGGATATAGAGGAGGCTGTTATTTTTTTAATAGGTGTAATTTCACCAATATGCTCATAATTTATGGAAAGTAGATCAGTGCATTTAATTCTAATGCATATTTTGAAACTGTGTTGTCATGGGCCAAATTTAACCATGTTAGATTCTTCTACAGGTCCTTTAGCACACATAAGTTCCCAGGCTTCAGACTTGGCTAAGCAATAAGATTTAATCAACATGCTTTATTTGCCTTGCTGACTATCATCTAAAAGTAATATCGAGACATGATTAGGTAAATTTAGCCAAATAAGTAATGTTAATGACACCGAGTCCAAGAGATGGATTGGTCCTATTGGTTAAGACCACGTCATTATGTACTAATACCTATGAAAACAAACAAGTAGTGTAGTTCAGGCAAATAAAGAATAAAAGTTTCGGAACTATATACTACACCGGTTGTAAAATAGGCAGACCTCACATTTACAGTTTGCTTGAAAACTTTGCAGCTGCATTGTCTAAATTAGCAAATTAATTGACGGTGACTTCTACCTTAAGTGGTAGAAAACACACTGATTGAGGTGATGGATAGGACAGCTATAGGGGATATAGAGGAGTCTGTTATTTTTTAATAGGTGTAATTTCACCAATTTGTTGATACTTTATGGAAAGTAGAATAGTGCATTTAATTCTAATGTATATTTTGAAACTGTGTTGTCATGGGCCAAATGTGACCATGTTAGATTCTTCTATAGGTCATATAGCACTCATAAGTTCTCAGGCTTCAGACTTGGCCCAGCTATTAAGATTCAATCAACATACTTTATTTGCCTTGATGACTATCTTTTAAAAGTAATAATAAAACATGATCAGGTAAATGTAGCCAAATAAGTAATGTTAATGACACCCAGTTCAAAAAATGGATGATTCTTATTGGTTAAGACCACGTCATTATGTACTAATACTTATGAAATCAAAGCAGTAGTGTAGTTCAGGCAAATAAAGAATGGAAGTTTCGTAACTACATATTACACTGGTGGTAACATAGGCAGACCTCACATGTACCGTTTGCTTGAAAAACGTTCCAGCTACTTTGTCTAACTTAGGAAATTGATTGACGGTGACTTCTACCTTAAGTGGTAGAAAACACACCTATTGTGGCGATGGATAGGACAGCTATAGGGGATATGGAGGAGGCTGTTATTTTTTTGATGGGTGTAATTTCACCAATTTGTTGATAATTTATGGAAAGTAGATCAGTGCATTTAATTCAAATGCATATTTTAAAAACTGTGTTGTCATGGGCTAAATTGGACCATGTTAGATTCTTCTACAGGTCATTTAGCACACATAAGTTCCCAGGCTTAAGACTTGGCTAAGCAATAAGATTCAATCAAAACGCTTTATTTGCCTTGCTGTCTATCTTTTAAAAGTAATATCGAGACATGATTAGGTAAATTTAGCCAAATAAGTATTGTTAATGACACCCAATCCATGAGATGGATTGGTCCTATTGGTTTAGACCACGTCATTATGTACTAATACTTATGATAACAAAGAAGTAGTGTAGTTCAGGCAAATAAAGAATAAAAGTTTCGGAACTACATACTACACCGGTTGTAAAATAGGCAGACCTCACATTTACAGTTTGCTTGAAAACTTTGCAGCTGCATTGTCTAAATTAGCAAATTGATTGACGGTGACTTCTACCTTAAGTGGTAGAAAACACACCTATTGTGGCGATGGATAGGACAGCTATAGGGGATATGGAGGAGGCTGTTATTTTTTTGATAGGTGTAATTTCACCAATTTGTTGATACTTTATGGAAAGTAGAATAGTGCATTTAATTCTAATGTATATTTTGAAACTGTGTTGTCATGGGCCAAATGTGACCATGTTAGATTCTTCTATAGGTCATATAGCACTCATAAGTTCTCAGGCTTCAGACTTGGCCCAGCTATTAAGATTCAATCAACATACTTTATTTGCCTTGCTGACTATCTTTTAAAAGTAATATTAAAACATGATCAGGTAAATGTAGCCAAATAAGTAATGTTAATGACACCCAGTTCAAGAGATGGATGATTCTTATTGGTTAAGACCACTTCATTATGTACTAATACTTATGAAAGCAAAGCAGTAGTGTAGTTCAGGCAAATAAAGAATGGAAGTTTCGTAACTACATATTACACTGGTGGTAACATAGGCAGACCTCACATGTACCGTTTGCTTGAAAAACGTTCCAGCTACTTTGTCTAACTTAGGAAATTGATTGATGGTGACTTCTATATTAAGTGGTAGAAAACACACCTATTGTGGCGATGGATAAGACAGCTATAGGGGATATGGAGGAGGCTGTTATTTTTTTGATGGGTGTAATTTCACCAATTTGTTGATAATTTATGGAAAGTAGATCAGTGCATTTAATTCTAATGCATATTTTGAAACTGTGTTGTCATGGGCCAAATTTGACCATGTTAGATTCTTCTACAGGTCCTTTAGCACACATAAGTTCCCAGGCTTCAGACTTGGCTAAGCAATAAGATTCAATCAAAATGCTTTTTTTGCCTTGCTGACTATCTTTTAAAAGTAATATCGAGACATGATTAGGTAAATTTAGCCAAATAAGTAATGTTAATGACACCCAGTCCATAAGATGGATTGGTCCTATTGGTTTAGACCACGTCATTATGTACTAATACTTATGATAACAAAGAAGTAGTGTAGTTCAGGCAAATAAAAAATAAAAGTTTCGGAACTACATACTACACCGGTTGTAAAATAGGCAGACCTCACATTTACAGTTTGCTTGAAAACTTTGCAGCTGCATTGTCTAAATTAGCAAATTGATTGACGGTGACTTCTACCTTAAGTAGTAGAAAACACACCTATTGTGGCGATAGATAGGACAGCTATAGGGGATATAGAGGAGGCTGTTATTTTTTTAATAGGTGTAATTTCACCAATATTCTCATAATTTATGGAAAGTAGATCAGTGCATTTAATTCTAATGCATATTTTGAAACTGTGTTGTCATGGGCCAAATTTAACCATGTTAGATTCTTCTACAGGTCCTTTAGCACACATAAGTTCCCAGGCTTCAGACTTGGCTAAGCAATAAGATTTAATCAACATGCTTTATTTGCCTTGCTGACTATCATCTAAAAGTAATATCGAGACATGATTAGGTAAATTTAGCCAAATAAGTAATGTTAATGACACCGAGTCCAAGAGATGGATTGGTCCTATTGGTTAAGACCACGTCATTATGTACTAATACCTATGAAAACAAACAAGTAGTGTAGTTCAGGCAAATAAAGAATAAAAGTTTCGGAACTATATACTACACCGGTTGTAAAATAGGCAGACCTCACATTTACAGTTTGCTTGAAAACTTTGCAGCTGCATTGTCTAAATTAGCAAATTAATTGACGGTGACTTCTACCTTAAGTGGTAGAAAACACACTGATTGAGGTGATGGATAGGACAGCTATAGGGGATATAGAGGAGGCTGTTATTTTTTAATAGGTGTAATTTCACCAATTTGTTGATACTTTATGGAAAGTAGAATAGTGCATTTAATTCTAATGTATATTTTGAAACTGTTTTGTCATGGGCCAAATGTGACCATGTTAGATTCTTCTATAGGTCCTATAGCACTCATAAGTTCTCAGGCTTCAGACTTGGCCCAGCTATTAAGATTCAATCAACATACTTTATTTGCCTTGATGACTATCTTTTAAAAGTAATATTAAAACATGATCAGGTAAATGTAGCCAAATAAGTAATGTTAATGACACCCAGTTAAAAAAATGGATGATTCTTATTGGTTAAGACCACGTCATTATGTACTAATACTTATGAAAGCAAAGCAGTAGTGTAGTTCAGGCAAATAAAGAATGGAAGTTTCGTAACTACATATTACACTGGTGGTAACATAGGCAGACCTCACATGTACCGTTTGCTTAAAAAACGTTCCAGCTACTTTGTCTAACTTAGGAAATTGATTGACGGTGACTTCTACCTTAAGTGGTAGAAAACACACCTATTGTGGCGATGGATAGGACAGCTATAGGGGATATGGAGGAGGCTGTTATTTTTTTGATCGGTGTAATTTCACCAATTTGTTGATAATTTATGGAAAGTAGATCAGTGCATTTAATTCAAATGCATATTTTAAAAACTGTGTTGTCATGGGCTAAATTGGACCATGTTAGATTCTTCTACAGGTCATTTAGCACACATAAGTTCCCAGGCTTAAGACTTGGCTAAGCAATAAGATTCAATCAAAACGCTTTATTTGCCTTGCTGTCTATCTTTTAAAAGTAATATCGAGACATGATTAGGTAAATTTAGCCAAATAAGTATTGTTAATGACACCCAGTCCATGAGATGGATTGGTCCTATTGGTTTAGACCACGTCATTATGTACTAATACTTATGATAACAAAGAAGTAGTGTAGTTCAGGCAAATAAAGAATAAAAGTTTCGGAACTACATACTACACCGGTTGTAAAATAGGCAGACCTCACATTTACAGTTTGCTTGAAAACTTTGCAGCTGCATTGTCTAAATTAGCAAATTGATTGACGGTGACTTCTACCTTAAGTAGTAGAAAACACACCTATTGTGGCGATGGATAGGACAGCTATAGGGGATATGGAGGAGGCTGTTATTTTTTTGATAGGTGTAATTTCACCAATTTGTTGATACTTTATGGAAAGTAGAATAGTGCATTTAATTCTAATGTATATTTTGAAACTGTGTTGTCATGGGCCAAATGTGACCATGTTAGATTCTTCTATAGGTCATATAGCACTCATAAGTTCTCAGGCTTCAGACTTGGCCCAGCTATTAAGATTCAATCAACATACTTTATTTGCCTTGCTGACTATCTTTTAAAAGTAATATTAAAACATGATCAGGTAAATGTAGCCAAATAAGTAATGTTAATGACACCCAGTTCAAGAGATGGATGATTCTTATTGGTTAAGACCACTTCATTATGTACTAATACTTATGAAAGCAAAGCAGTAGTGTAGTTCAGGCAAATAAAGAATGGAAGTTTCGTAACTACATATTACACTGGTGGTAACATAGGCAGACCTCACATGTACCGTTTGCTTGAAAAACGTTCCAGCTACTTTGTCTAACTTAGGAAATTGATTGATGGTGACTTCTATATTAAGTGGTAGAAAACACACCTATTGTGGCGATGGATAAGACAGCTATAGGGGATATGGAGGAGGCTGTTATTTTTTTGATGGGTGTAATTTCACCAATTTGTTGATAATTTATGGAAAGTAGATCAGTGCATTTAATTCTAATGCATATTTTGAAACTGTGTTGTCATGGGCCAAATTTGACCATGTTAGATTCTTCTACAGGTCCTTTAGCACACATAAGTTCCCAGGCTTCAGACTTGGCTAAGCAATAAGATTCAATCAAAATGCTTTTTTTGCCTTGCTGACTATCTTTTAAAAGTAATATCGAGACATGATTAGGTAAATTTAGCCAAATAAGTAATGTTAATGACACCCAGTCCATGAGATGGATTGGTCCTATTGGTTTAGACCACGTCATTATGTACTAATACTTATGATAACAAAGAAGTAGTGTAGTTCAGGCAAATAAAAAATAAAAGTTTCGGAACTACATACTACACCGGTTGTAAAATAGGCAGACCTCACATTTACAGTTTGCTTGAAAACTTTGCAGCTGCATTGTCTAAATTAGCAAATTGATTGACGGTGACTTCTACCTTAAGTAGTAGAAAACACACCTATTGTGGCGATAGATAGGACAGCTATAGGGGATATAGAGGAGGCTGTTATTTTTTTAATAGGTGTAATTTCACCAATATTCTCATAATTTATGGAAAGTAGATCAGTGCATTTAATTCTAATGCATATTTTGAAACTGTGTTGTCATGGGCCAAATTTAACCATGTTAGATTCTTCTACAGGTCCTTTAGCACACATAAGTTCCCAGGCTTCAGACTTGGCTAAGCAATAAGATTTAATCAACATGCTTTGTTTGCCTTGCTGACTATCATCTAAAAGTAATATCGAGACATGATTAGGTAAATTTAGCCAAATAAGTAATGTTAATGACACCGAGTCCAAGAGATGGATTGGTCCTATTGGTTAAGACCACGTCATTATGTACTAATACCTATGAAAACAAACAAGTAGTGTAGTTCAGGCAAATAAAGAATAAAAGTTTCGGAACTACATACTACACCGGTTGTAAAATAGGCAGACCTCACATTTACAGTTTGCTTGAAAACTTTGCAGCTGCATTGTCTAAATTAGAAAATTAATTGACGGTGACTTCTACCTTAAGTGGTAGAAAACACACTGATTGAGGTGATGGATAGGACAGCTATAGGGGATATAGAGGAGGCTGTTATTTTTTAATAGGTGTAATTTCACCAATTTGTTGATACTTTATGGAAAGTAGAATAGTGCATTTAATTCTAATGTATATTTTGAAACTGTGTTGTCATGGGCCAAATGTGACCATGTTAGATTCTTCTATAGGTCCTATAGCACTCATAAGTTCTCAGGCTTCAGACTTGGCCCAGCTAATAAGATTCAATCAACATACTTTATTTGCCTTGATGACTATCTTTTAAAAGTAATATTAAAA
This sequence comes from Anomaloglossus baeobatrachus, assembly GCF_048569485.1. Classification (NCBI taxonomy): domain Eukaryota; kingdom Metazoa; phylum Chordata; class Amphibia; order Anura; family Aromobatidae; genus Anomaloglossus; species Anomaloglossus baeobatrachus. The sequence goes on from NC_134354.1 coordinate 237,138,443, forward strand.
CATGATCAGGTAAATGTAGCCAAATAAGTAATGTTAATGACACCCAGTTCAAAAAATGGATGATTCTTATTGGTTAAGACCACGTCATTATGTACTAATACTTATGAAAGCAAAGCAGTAGTGTAGTTCAGGCAAATAAAGAATGGAAGTTTCGTAACTACATATTACACTGGTGGTAACATAGGCAGACCTCACATGTACCGTTTGCTTGAAAAACGTTCCAGCTACTTTGTCTAACTTAGTAAATTGATTGACGGTGACTTCTACCTTAAGTGGTAGAAAACACACCTATTGTGGCGATGGATAGGACAGCTATAGGGGATATGGAGGAGGCTGTTATTTTTTTGATGGGTGTAAGTTCACCAATTTGTTGATAATTTATGGAAAGTAGATCAGTGCATTTAATTCTAATGCATATTTTGAAACTGTGTTGTCATGGGCTAAATTGGACCATGTTAGATTCTTCTACAGGTCATTTAGCACACATAAGTTCCCAGGCTTAAGACTTGGCTAAGCAATAAGATTCAATCAAAACGCTTTATTTGCCTTGCTGTCTATCTTTTAAAAGTAATATCGAGACATGATTAGGTAAATTTAGCCAAATAAGTATTGTTAATGACACCCAGTCCATGAGATGGATTGGTCCTATTGGTTTAGACCACGTCATTATGTACTAATACTTATGATAACAAAGAAGTAGTGTAGTTCAGGCAAATAAAGAATAAAAGTTTCGGAACTACATACTACACCGGTTGTAAAATAGGCAGACCTCACATTTACAGTTTGCTTGAAAACTTTGCAGCTGCATTGTCTAAATTAGCAAATTGATTGACGGTGACTTCTACCTTAAGTAGTAGAAAACACACCTATTGTGGCGATGGATAGGACAGCTATAAAGGATATGGAGGAGGCTGTTATTTTTTTGATAGGTGTAATTTTACCAATTTGTTGATACTTTATGGAAAGTAGAATAGTGCATTTAATTCTAATGTATATTTTGAAACTGTGTTGTCATGGGCCAAATGTGACCATGTTAGATTCTTCTATAGGTCATATAGCACTCATAAGTTCTCAGGCTTCAGACTTGGCCCAGCTATTAAGATTCAATCAACATACTTTATTTGCCTTGCTGACTATCTTTTAAAAGTAATATTAAAACATGATCAGGTAAATGTAGCCAAATAAGTAATGTTAATGACACCCAGTTCAAGAGATGGATGATTCTTATTGGTTAAGACCACTTCATTATGTACTAATACTTATGAAAGCAAAGCAGTAGTGTAGTTCAGGCAAATAAAGAATGGAAGTTTCGTAACTACATATTACACTGGTGGTAACATAGGCAGACCTCACATGTACCGTTTGCTTGAAAAACGTTCCAGCTACTTTGTCTAACTTAGGAAATTGATTGATGGTGACTTCTATATTAAGTGGTAGAAAACACACCTATTGTGGCGATGGATAAGACAGCTATAGGGGATATGGAGGAGGCTGTTATTTTTTTGATGGGTGTAATTTCACCAATTTGTTGATAATTTATGGAAAGTAGATCAGTGCATTTAATTCTAATGCATATTTTGAAACTGTGTTGTCATGGGCCAAATTTGACCATGTTAGATTCTTCTACAGGTCCTTTAGCACACATAAGTTCCCAGGCTTCAGACTTGGCTAAGCAATAAGATTCAATCAAAATGCTTTTTTTGCCTTGCTGACTATCTTTTAAAAGTAATATCGAGACATGATTAGGTAAATTTAGCCAAATAAGTAATGTTAATGACACCCAGTCCATAAGATGGATTGGTCCTATTGGTTTAGACCACGTCATTATGTACTAATACTTATGATAACAAAGAAGTAGTGTAGTTCAGGCAAATAAAAAATAAAAGTTTCGGAACTACATACTACACCGGTTGTAAAATAGGCAGACCTCACATTTACAGTTTGCTTGAAAACTTTGCAGCTGCATTGTCTAAATTAGCAAATTGATTGACGGTGACTTCTACCTTAAGTAGTAGAAAACACACCTATTGTGGCGATAGATAGGACAGCTATAGGGGATATAGAGGAGGCTGTTATTTTTTTAATAGGTGTAATTTCACCAATATTCTCATAATTTATGGAAAGTAGATCAGTGCATTTAATTCTAATGCATATTTTGAAACTGTGTTGTCATGGGCCAAATTTAACCATGTTAGATTCTTCTACAGGTCCTTTAGCACACATAAGTTCCCAGGCTTCAGACTTGGCTAAGCAATAAGATTTAATCAACATGCTTTATTTGCCTTGCTGACTATCATCTAAAAGTAATATCGAGACATGATTAGGTAAATTTAGCCAAATAAGTAATGTTAATGACACCGAGTCCAAGAGATGGATTGGTCCTATTGGTTAAGACCACGTCATTATGTACTAATACCTATGAAAACAAACAAGTAGTGTAGTTCAGGCAAATAAAGAATAAAAGTTTCGGAACTATATACTACACCGGTTGTAAAATAGGCAGACCTCACATTTACAGTTTGCTTGAAAACTTTGCAGCTGCATTGTCTAAATTAGCAAATTAATTGACGGTGACTTCTACCTTAAGTGGTAGAAAACACACTGATTGAGGTGATGGATAGGACAGCTATAGGGGATATAGAGGAGGCTGTTATTTTTTAATAGGTGTAATTTCACCAATTTGTTGATACTTTATGGAAAGTAGAATAGTGCATTTAATTCTAATGTATATTTTGAAACTGTTTTGTCATGGGCCAAATGTGACCATGTTAGATTCTTCTATAGGTCCTATAGCACTCATAAGTTCTCAGGCTTCAGACTTGGCCCAGCTATTAAGATTCAATCAACATACTTTATTTGCCTTGATGACTATCTTTTAAAAGTAATATTAAAACATGATCAGGTAAATGTAGCCAAATAAGTAATGTTAATGACACCCAGTTAAAAAAATGGATGATTCTTATTGGTTAAGACCACGTCATTATGTACTAATACTTATGAAAGCAAAGCAGTAGTGTAGTTCAGGCAAATAAAGAATGGAAGTTTCGTAACTACATATTACACTGGTGGTAACATAGGCAGACCTCACATGTACCGTTTGCTTGAAAAACGTTCCAGCTACTTTGTCTAACTTAGGAAATTGATTGACGGTGACTTCTACCTTAAGTGGTAGAAAACACACCTATTGTGGCGATGGATAGGACAGCTATAGGGGATATGGAGGAGGCTGTTATTTTTTTGATGGGTGTAATTTCACCAATTTGTTGATAATTTATGGAAAGTAGATCAGTGCATTTAATTCAAATGCATATTTTAAAAACTGTGTTGTCATGGGCTAAATTGGACCATGTTAGATTCTTCTACAGGTCATTTAGCACACATAAGTTCCCAGGCTTAAGACTTGGCTAAGCAATAAGATTCAATCAAAACGCTTTATTTGCCTTGCTGTCTATCTTTTAAAAGTAATATCGAGACATGATTAGGTAAATTTAGCCAAATAAGTATTGTTAATGACACCCAGTCCATGAGATGGATTGGTCCTATTGGTTTAGACCACGTCATTATGTACTAATACTTATGATAACAAAGAAGTAGTGTAGTTCAGGCAAATAAAGAATAAAAGTTTCGGAACTACATACTACACCGGTTGTAAAATAGGCAGACCTCACATTTACAGTTTGCTTGAAAACTTTGCAGCTGCATTGTCTAAATTAGCAAATTGATTGACGGTGACTTCTACCTTAAGTAGTAGAAAACACACCTATTGTGGCGATGGATAGGACAGCTATAGGGGATATGGAGGAGGCTGTTATTTTTTTGATAGGTGTAATTTCACCAATTTGTTGATACTTTATGGAAAGTAGAATAGTGCATTTAATTCTAATGTATATTTTGAAACTGTGTTGTCATGGGCCAAATGTGACCATGTTAGATTCTTCTATAGGTCATATAGCACTCATAAGTTCTCAGGCTTCAGACTTGGCCCAGCTATTAAGATTCAATCAACATACTTTATTTGCCTTGCTGACTATCTTTTAAAAGTAATATTAAAACATGATCAGGTAAATGTAGCCAAATAAGTAATGTTAATGACACCCAGTTCAAGAGATGGATGATTCTTATTGGTTAAGACCACTTCATTATGTACTAATACTTATGAAAGCAAAGCAGTAGTGTAGTTCAGGCAAATAAAGAATGGAAGTTTCGTAACTACATATTACACTGGTGGTAACATAGGCAGACCTCACATGTACCGTTTGCTTGAAAAACGTTCCAGCTACTTTGTCTAACTTAGGAAATTGATTGATGGTGACTTCTATATTAAGTGGTAGAAAACACACCTATTGTGGCGATGGATAAGACAGCTATAGGGGATATGGAGGAGGCTGTTATTTTTTTGATGGGTGTAATTTCACCAATTTGTTGATAATTTATGGAAAGTAGATCAGTGCATTTAATTCTAATGCATATTTTGAAACTGTGTTGTCATGGGCCAAATTTGACCATGTTAGATTCTTCTACAGGTCCTTTAGCACACATAAGTTCCCAGGCTTCAGACTTGGCTAAGCAATAAGATTCAATCAAAATGCTTTTTTTGCCTTGCTGACTATCTTTTAAAAGTAATATCGAGACATGATTAGGTAAATTTAGCCAAATAAGTAATGTTAATGACACCCAGTCCATGAGATGGATTGGTCCTATTGGTTTAGACCACGTCATTATGTACTAATACTTATGATAACAAAGAAGTAGTGTAGTTCAGGCAAATAAAAAATAAAAGTTTCGGAACTACATACTACACCGGTTGTAAAATAGGCAGACCTCACATTTACAGTTTGCTTGAAAACTTTGCAGCTGCATTGTCTAAATTAGCAAATTGATTGACGGTGACTTCTACCTTAAGTAGTAGAAAACACACCTATTGTGGCGATAGATAGGACAGCTATAGGGGATATAGAGGAGGCTGTTATTTTTTTAATAGGTGTAATTTCACCAATATTCTCATAATTTATGGAAAGTAGATCAGTGCATTTAATTCTAATGCATATTTTGAAACTGTGTTGTCATGGGCCAAATTTAACCATGTTAGATTCTTCTACAGGTCCTTTAGCACACATAAGTTCCCAGGCTTCAGACTTGGCTAAGCAATAAGATTTAATCAACATGCTTTATTTGCCTTGCTGACTATCATCTAAAAGTAATATCGAGACATGATTAGGTAAATTTAGCCAAATAAGTAATGTTAATGACACCGAGTCCAAGAGATGGATTGGTCCTATTGGTTAAGACCACGTCATTATGTACTAATACCTATGAAAACAAACAAGTAGTGTAGTTCAGGCAAATAAAGAATAAAAGTTTCGGAACTACATACTACACCGGTTGTAAAATAGGCAGACCTCACATTTACAGTTTGCTTGAAAACTTTGCAGCTGCATTGTCTAAATTAGAAAATTAATTGACGGTGACTTCTACCTTAAGTGGTAGAAAACACACTGATTGAGGTGATGGATAGGACAGCTATAGGGGATATAGAGGAGGCTGTTATTTTTTAATAGGTGTAATTTCACCAATTTGTTGATACTTTATGGAAAGTAGAATAGTGCATTTAATTCTAATGTATATTTTGAAACTGTGTTGTCATGGGCCAAATGTGACCATGTTAGATTCTTCTATAGGTCCTATAGCACTCATAAGTTCTCAGGCTTCAGACTTGGCCCAGCTAATAAGATTCAATCAACATACTTTATTTGCCTTGATGACTATCTTTTAAAAGTAATATTAAAACATGATCAGGTAAATGTAGCCAAATAAGTAATGTTAATGACACCCAGTTCAAAAAATGGATGATTCTTATTGGTTAAGACCACGTCATTATGTACTAATACTTATGAAAGCAAAGCAGTAGTGTAGTTCAGGCAAATAAAGAATGGAAGTTTCGTAACTACATATTACACTGGTGGTAACATAGGCAGACCTCACATGTACCGTTTGCTTGAAAAACGTTCCAGCTACTTTGTCTAACTTAGTAAATTGATTGACGGTGACTTCTACCTTAAGTGGTAGAAAACACACCTATTGTGGCGATGGATAGGACAGCTATAGGGGATATGGAGGAGGCTGTTATTTTTTTGATGGGTGTAAGTTCACCAATTTGTTGATAATTTATGGAAAGTAGATCAGTGCATTTAATTCTAATGCATATTTTGAAACTGTGTTGTCATGGGCTAAATTGGACCATGTTAGATTCTTCTACAGGTCATTTAGCACACATAAGTTCCCAGGCTTAAGACTTGGCTAAGCAATAAGATTCAATCAAAACGCTTTATTTGCCTTGCTGTCTATCTTTTAAAAGTAATATCGAGACATGATTAGGTAAATTTAGCCAAATAAGTATTGTTAATGACACCCAGTCCATGAGATGGATTGGTCCTATTGGTTTAGACCACGTCATTATGTACTAATACTTATGATAACAAAGAAGTAGTGTAGTTCAGGCAAATAAAGAATAAAAGTTTCGGAACTACATACTACACCGGTTGTAAAATAGGCAGACCTCACATTTACAGTTTGCTTGAAAACTTTGCAGCTGCATTGTCTAAATTAGCAAATTGATTGACGGTGACTTCTACCTTAAGTAGTAGAAAACACACCTATTGTGGCGATGGATAGGACAGCTATAAAGGATATGGAGGAGGCTGTTATTTTTTTGATAGGTGTAATTTTACCAATTTGTTGATACTTTATGGAAAGTAGAATAGTGCATTTAATTCTAATGTATATTTTGAAACTGTGTTGTCATGGGCCAAATGTGACCATGTTAGATTCTTCTATAGGTCATATAGCACTCATAAGTTCTCAGGCTTCAGACTTGGCCCAGCTATTAAGATTCAATCAACATACTTTATTTGCCTTGCTGACTATCTTTTAAAAGTAATATTAAAACATGATCAGGTAAATGTAGCCAAATAAGTAATGTTAATGACACCCAGTTCAAGAGATGGATGATTCTTATTGGTTAAGACCACTTCATTATGTACTAATACTTATGAAAGCAAAGCAGTAGTGTAGTTCAGGCAAATAAAGAATGGAAGTTTCGTAACTACATATTACACTGGTGGTAACATAGGCAGACCTCACATGTACCGTTTGCTTGAAAAACGTTCCAGCTACTTTGTCTAACTTAGGAAATTGATTGATGGTGACTTCTATATTAAGTGGTAGAAAACACACCTATTGTTGCGATGGATAAGACAGCTATAGGGGATATGGAGGAGGCTGTTATTTTTTTGATGGGTGTAATTTCACCAATTTGTTGATAATTTATGGAAAGTAGATCAGTGCATTTAATTCTAATGCATATTTTGAAACTGTGTTGTCATGGGCCAAATTTGACCATGTTAGATTCTTCTACAGGTCCTTTAGCACACATAAGTTCCCAGGCTTCAGACTTGGCTAAGCAATAAGATTCAATCAAAATGCTTTTTTTGCCTTGCTGACTATCTTTTAAAAGTAATATCGAGACATGATTAGGTAAATTTAGCCAAATAAGTAATGTTAATGACACCCAGTCCATGAGATGGATTGGTCCTATTGGTTTAGACCACGTCATTATGTACTAATACTTATGATAACAAAGAAGTAGTGTAGTTCAGGCAAATAAAAAATAAAAGTTTCGGAACTACATACTACACCGGTTGTAAAATAGGCAGACCTCACATTTACAGTTTGCTTGAAAACTTTGCAGCTGCATTGTCTAAATTAGCAAATTGATTGACGGTGACTTCTACCTTAAGTAGTAGAAAACACACCTATTGTGGCGATAGATAGGACAGCTATAGGGGATATAGAGGAGGCTGTTATTTTTTTAATAGGTGTAATTTCACCAATATTCTCATAATTTATGGAAAGTAGATCAGTGCATTTAATTCTAATGCATATTTTGAAACTGTGTTGTCATGGGCCAAATTTAACCATGTTAGATTCTTCTACAGGTCCTTTAGCACACATAAGTTCCCAGGCTTCAGACTTGGCTAAGCAATAAGATTTAATCAACATGCTTTATTTGCCTTGCTGACTATCTTCTAAAAGTAATATCGAGACATGATTAGGTAAATTTAGCCAAATAAGTAATGTTAATGACACCGAGTGCAAGAGATGGATTGGTCCTATTGGTTAAGACCACGTCATTATGTACTAATACCTATGAAAACAAACAAGTAGTGTAGTTCTGGCAAATAAAGAATAAAAGTTTCGGAACTACATACTACACCGGTTGTAAAATAGGCAGACCTCACATTTACAGTTTGCTTGAAAACTTTGCAGCTGCATTGTCTAAATTAGAAAATAAATTGACGGTGACTTCTACCTTAAGTGGTAGAAAACACACTGATTGAGGTGATGGATAGGACAGCTACAGGGGATATAGAGAAGGCTGTTATTTTTTAATAGTTGTAATTTCACCAATTTGTTGATACTTTATGGAAAGTAGAATAGTGCATTTAATTCTAATGTATATTTTGAAACTGTGTTGTCATGGGCCAAATGTGACCATGTTAGATTCTTCTATAGGTCCTATAGCACTCATAAGTTCTCAGGCTTCAGACTTGGCCCAGCTATTAAGATTTAATCAACATACTTTATTTGCCTTGATGACTATCTTTTAAAAGTAATATTAAAACATGATCAGGTAAATGTAGCCAAATAAGTAATGTTAATGACACCCAGTTCAAAAAATGGATGATTCTTATTGGTTAAGACCACGTCATTATGTACTAATACTTATGAAAGCAAAGCAGTAGTGTAGTTCAGGCAAATAATGAATGGAAGTTTCGTAACTACATATTAAACTGGTGGTAAAATAGGCAGACCTCACATGTACCGTTTGCTTGAAAAACGTTCCAGCTACTTTGTCTAACTTAGGAAATTGATTGACGGTGACTTCTACATTAAGTGGTAGAAAACAAACCTATTGTGGCGATGGATAGGACAGCTATAGGGGATATGGAGGAGGCTGTTATTTTTTTGATGGGTGTAATTTCACCAATTTGTTGATAATTTATGGAAAGTAGATCAGTGCATTTAATTCAAATGCATATTTTAAAAACTGTGTTGTTATGGGCTAAATTGGACCATGTTAGATTCTTCTACAGGTCCTTTAGCACACATAAGTTCCCAGGCTTCAGACTTGGCTAAGCAATAAGATTTAATCAACATGCTTTATTTGCCTTGCTGACTATCTTCTAAAAGTAATATCGAGACATGATTAGGTAAATTTAGCCAAATAAGTAATGTTAATGACACCGAGTCCAAGAGATGGATTGGTCCTATTGGTTAAGACCACGTCATTATGTACTAATACCTATGAAAACAAACAAGTAGTGTAGTTCAGGCAAATAAAGAATAAAAGTTTCGGAACTACATACTACACCGGTTGTAAAATAGGCAGACCTCACATTTACAGTTTGCTTGAAAACTTTGCAGCTGCATTGTCTAAATTAGAAAATAAATTGACGGTGACTTCTACCTTAAGTGGTAGAAAACACACTGATTGAGGTGATGGATAGGACAGCTATAGGGGATATAGAGAAGGCTGTTATTTTTTACTAGGTGTAATTTCACCAATTTGTTGATACTTTATGGAAAGTAGAATAGTGCATTTAATTCTAATGTATATTTTGAAACTGTGTTGTCATGGGCCAAATGTGACCATGTTAGATTCTTCTATAGGTCATATAGCACTCATAAGTTCTCAGGCTTCAGACTTGGCCCAGCTATTAAGATTCAATCAACATACTTTATTTGCCTTGCTGACTATCTTTTAAAAGTAATATTAAAACATGATCAGGTAAATGTAGCCAAATAAGTAATGTTAATGACACCCAGTTCAAGAGATGGATGATTCTTATTGGTTAAGACCACTTCATTATGTACTAATACTTATGAAAGCAAAGCAGTAGTGTAGTTCAGGCAAATAAAGAATGGAAGTTTCGTAACTACATATTACACTGGTGGTAACATAGGCAGACCTCACATGTACCGTTTGCTTGAAAAACGTTCCAGCTACTTTGTCTAACTTAGGAAATTGATTGACGGTGACTTCTACCTTAAGTGGTAGAAAACACACCTATTGTGGCGACGGATAGGACAGCTATAGGGGATATGGAGGAGGCTGTTATCTTTTTGATGGGTGTAATTTCACCAATTTGTTGATAATTTATGGAAAGTAGATCAGTGCATTTAATTCAAATGCATATTTTAAAAACTGTGTTGTCATGGGCTAAATTGGACCATGTTAGATTCTTCTACAGGTCATTTAGCACACATAAGTTCCCAGGCTTAAGACTTGACTAAGCAATAAGATTCAATCAAAATGCTTTATTTGCCTTGCTGACTATCTTTTAAAAGTAATATCGAGACATGATTAGGTAAATTTAGCCAAATAAGTAATGTTAATGACACCCAGTCCATGAGATGTATTGATCCTATTGGTTAAGACCACGTCATTATGTACTAATACTTATGAAAACAAAGAAGTAGTGTAGTTCAGGCAAATAAAGAATAAAAGTTCTGGAACCACATACTACACCGGTTGTAAAATAGGCAGACCTCACATTTACAGTTTGCTTGAAAACTTTACAGCTGCATTGTCTAAATTAGCAAATTGATTGATGGTGACTTCAAACTTAATTAGTAGAAAACACACCTATTATGGCGATGGATAAGACAGCTACAGGGGATATGGAGGAGGCTGTTATTTTTTTGATGGGTGTAATTTCACCAATTTGTTGATAATTTATGGAAAATAGATCAGTGCATTTAATTCAAATGCATATTTTAAAAACTATGTTGTCATGGGCCAAATTGGACCATGTTAGATTCTTCTACAGGTCGTTTAGCACACATAAGTTCCCAAGCTTCAGACTTGGCAAACTATTAAGATTCAATCAACATACTTTATTTGCCTTGCTGACTATCTTTTAAAAGTAATATTGAGACATGATGAGGTAATTGTAGAAAAATAAATAATGTTAATGACACCCAGTCCAAGAGATGGATGAGTCTTATTGGTTAAGACCAGGTCATTATGTACTAATACTTATGAAAACAAAGAAGTAGTGTAGTTCAGGCAAATAAAGAATAAAAGTTTTGGAACTACATATTACACTGGTGGTAACATAGGCAGACCTCACATGTACAGTTTGCTTGAAAAACGTTCTAGCTACTTTGTCTAATTTAGGAAATTGATTGACGGTGACTTCTACCTTAAGTTGTAGAAAACACACCTATTGTTGCGATGGATAGGACAGCTATAGAGGATATGGAGGAGGCTGTTATTTTTTTGATGGGTGTAATTTCACCAATTTGTTGATAATTTATGGAAAGTAGATCAGTGCATTTAACTCAAATGCATATTTTAAAAACTGTGTTGTCATGGGCTAAATTGGACCATGTTAGATTCTTCTACAGGTCATTTAGCACACATAAGTTCCCAGGCTTAAGACTTGGCTAAGCAATAAGATTCAATCAAAACGCTTTATTTGCCTTGCTGACTATCTTTTAAAAGTAATATCGAGACATGATTAGGTAAATTTAGCCAAATAAATAATGTTAATGACACCCAGTCCAAGAGATGGATGAGTCTTATTGGTTAAGACCAGGTCATTATGTACTAATACTTATGAAAACAAAGAAGTAGTGTAGTTCAGGCAAATAAAGAATAAAAGTTTTGGAACTACATATTACACTGGTGGTAACATAGGCAGACCTCTTATGTACAGTTTGCTTGAAAAACGTTCTAGCTACTTTGTCTAATTTAGAATATTGCTTGACGGTGACTTCTACCTTAAGTGGTAGAAAACACACCTATTGTGGAGATGGATAGGACAGCTATAGAGGATATGGAGGAGGCTGTTATTTTTTTGATGGGTGTAATTTCACCAATTTGTTGATAATTTATGGAAAGTAGATCAGTGCATTTAATTCAAATGCATATTTTAAAAAGTGTGTTGTCATGGGCTAAATTGGACCATGTTAGATTCTTCTACAGGTCATTTAGCACACATAAGTTCCCAGGCTGAAGACTTGGCTAAGCAATAAGATTCAATCAAAACGCTTTACTTGCCTTGCTGACTATCTTTTAAAAGTAATATCGAGACATGATTAGGTAAATTTAGCCAAATAAGTAATGTTAATGACACCCAGTCCATGGGATAGATTGGTCCTATTGGTTTAGACCACTATATTATGTACTAATACTTATGATAACAAAGAAGTAGTGTAGTTCAGGCAAATAAAGAATAAAAGTTTCGGAACTACATACTACACCGGTTGTAAAATAGGCAGACCTCACATTTACAGTTTGCTTGAAAACTTTGCACTTGCATTGTCTAAATTAGCAAATTGAATGACGGTGACTTCTACCTTAAGTGGTAGAAAACACACTTATTGAGGTTATGGATAGGACAGCTATAGGGTATATAGAGGAAACTGTTATTTTTTTAATAGGTGTAATTTCACCAATATTCTCATAATTTATGGAAAGTAGATCAGTGCATTTAATTCTAATGCATATTTTGAAACTGTGTTGTCATGGGCCAAATTTAACCATGTTAGATTCTTCTACAGGTTCTTTAGCACACATAAGTTCCCAGGCTTCAGACTTGGCTAAGCAATAAGATTTAATCAACACGCTTTATTTGCCTTGCTGACTATCTTTTAAAAGTAATATCGAGACATGATTAGGTAAATTTAGCCAAATAAGTAATGTTTATGACACCCAGTCCAAGAGATGGATTGGTCCTATTGGTTAAGACCACGTCATTATGTACTAATACCTATGAAAACAAAGAAGTAGTGTAGTTCAGGCAAATAAAGAATAAAAGTTTCGGAACTACATACTACACCGGTTGTAAAATAGGCAGACCTCACATTTACAGTTTGCTTGAAAACTTTGCAGCTGCATTGTCTAAATTAGCAAATTGATTGACGGTGACTTCTACCTTAAGTAGTACAAAACACACCTATTGTAGAGATGGATAGGACAGCTATAGGGGATATGGAGGAGGCTGTTTTTTTTTTTGATAGGTGTAATTTCACCAATTTGTTGATACTTTATGGAAAGTGGAATAGTGCATTTAATTCTAATGTATATTTTGAAACTGTGTTGTCATGGGCCAAATGTGACCATGTTAGATTCTTCTATAGGTCCTATAGCACCCATAAGTTCTCAGGCTTCAGACTTGGCCCAGCTATTAAGATTCAATCAACATACTTTATTTGCCCTGCTGACTATCTTTTAAAAGTAATATTGAAACATGATCAGGTAAATGTAGCCAAATAAGTAATGTTAATGACACCAAGTTCAAGAGATGGATGATTCTTATTGGTTAAGACCACGTCATTATGTACTAATAGTTATGAAAGCAAAGCAGTAGTGTAGTTCAGGCAAATAAAGAATGGAAGTTTCGTAACTACATATTACACTGGTGGTAACATAGGCAGACCTCACATGTACCTTTGCTTGAAAAACGTTCCAGCTACTTTGTCTAATTTAGGAAATTGATTTACGGTGACTTCTACATTAAGTGGTAGAAAACACACCTATTGTGGAGATGGATAGGACAGCTATAGGGGATATGGAGGAGGCTGTTATTTTTTTGATGGTTGTAATTTCACCAATTTGTTAATAATTTATGGAAAGTAGATCAGTGCATTTATTTCTAATGCATATTTTTAAACTGTGTTGTCATGGGCCAAATTTGACCATGTTAGATTCTTCTACAGGTCCTTTAGCACACATAAGTTCCCAGGCTTCAGACTTGGCTAAGCAATAAGATTCAATCAAAGTGCTTTTTTTGCCTTGCTGACTATCTTTTAAAAGTAATATCGAGACATGATTAGGTAAATTTAGCCAAATAAGTAATGTTAATGACACCCAGTCCATGAGATGGATTGATCCTATTGGTTAAGACCACGTCATTATGTACTAATACTTATGAAAACAAAGAAGTAGTGTAGTTCAGGCAAATAAAGAATAAAAGTTCTGGAACCACATACTACACCGGTTGTAAAATAGGCAGACCTCACATTTACAGTTTACTTGAAAACTTTCCAGCTGCATTGTCTAAATTAGCAAATTGATTGATGGTGACTTCAAACTTAATTAGTAGAAAACACACCTATTATGGCGATGGATAGGACAGCTATAGGGGATATGGAGGAGGCTGTTATTTTTTGGATGGGTGTAACTTCACCAATTTGTTGATAATTTATGGAAAGTAGATCAGTGCATTTAATTCAAATGCATATTTTAAAAACTGTGTTGTCATGGGCCAAATTGGACCATGTTAGACTCTTCTACAGGTCGTTTAGCACACATAAGTTCCCAAGCTTCAGACTTGGCAAACATTTAAGATTCAATCAACATACTTTATTTGCCTTGCTGACTATCTTTTAAAAGTAATATTGAGACATGATCAGGTAATTGTAGCCAAATAAATAATGTTAATGACACCCAGTCCAAGAGATGGATGAGTCTTATTGGTTAAGACCACATCATTATGTACTAATACTTATGAAAACAAAGACGTAGTGTAGTTCAGGCAAATATAGAATAAAAGTTTCGGAACTACATATTACACTGGTGGTAACATAGGCAGACCTCACATGTACAGTTTGCTTGAAAAACGTTCTAGCTACTTTGTCTAATTTAGGAAATTGATTGACGGTGACTTCTACCTTAAGTTGTAGAAAACACACCTATTGTTGCGATGGATAGGACAGCTATAGAGGATATGGAGGAGGCTGTTATTTTTTTGATGGGTGTAATTTCACCAATTTGTTGATAATTTATGGAAAGTAGATCAGTGCATTTAACTCAAATGCATATTTTAAAAACTGTGTTGTCATGGGCTAAATTGGACCATGTTAGATTCTTCTACAGGTCATTTAGCACACATAAGTTCCCAGGCTTAAGACTTGGCTAAGCAATAAGATTCAATCAAAACGCTTTATTTGCCTTGCTGACTATCTTTTAAAAGTAATATCGAGACATGATTAGGTAAATTTAGCCAAATAAATAATGTTAATGACACCCAGTCCAAGAGATGGATGAGTCTTATTGGTTAAGACCAGGTCATTATGTACTAATACTTATGAAAACAAAGAAGTAGTGTAGTTCAGGCAAATAAAGAATAAAAGTTTTGGAACTACATATTACACTGGTGGTAACATAGGCAGACCTCTTATGTACAGTTTGCTTGAAAAACGTTCTAGCTACTTTGTCTAATTTAGAATATTGCTTGACGGTGACTTCTACCTTAAGTGGTAGAAAACACACCTATTGTGGAGATGGATAGGACAGCTATAGAGGATATGGAGGAGGCTGTTATTTTTTTGATGGGTGTAATTTCACCAATTTGTTGATAATTTATGGAAAGTAGATCAGTGCATTTAATTCAAATGCATATTTTAAAAAGTGTGTTGTCATGGGCTAAATTGGACCATGTTAGATTCTTCTACAGGTCATTTAGCACACATAAGTTCCCAGGCTGAAGACTTGGCTAAGCAATAAGATTCAATCAAAACGCTTTACTTGCCTTGCTGACTATCTTTTAAAAGTAATATCGAGACATGATTAGGTAAATTTAGCCAAATAAGTAATGTTAATGACACCCAGTCCATGGGATAGATTGGTCCTATTGGTTTAGACCACTATATTATGTACTAATACTTATGATAACAAAGAAGTAGTGTAGTTCAGGCAAATAAAGAATAAAAGTTTCGGAACTACATACTACACCGGTTGTAAAATAGGCAGACCTCAAATTTACAGTTTGCTTGAAAACTTTGCACTTGCATTGTCTAAATTAGCAAATTGAATGACGGTGACTTCTACTTTAAGTGGTAGAAAACACACTTATTGAGGTTATGGATAGGACAGCTATAGGGTATATAGAGGAAACTGTTATTTTTTTAATAGGTGTAATTTCACCAATATTCTCATAATTTATGGAAAGTAGATCAGTGCATTTAATTCTAATGCATATTTTGAAACTGTGTTGTCATGGGCCAAATTTAACCATGTTAGATTCTTCTACAGGTTCTTTAGCACACATAAGTTCCCAGGCTTCAGACTTGGCTAAGCAATAAGATTTAATCAACACGCTTTATTTGCCTTGCTGACTATCTTTTAAAAGTAATATCGAGACATGATTAGGTAAATTTAGCCAAATAAGTAATGTTTATGACACCCAGTCCAAGAGATGGATTGGTCCTATTGGTTAAGACCACGTCATTATGTACTAATACCTATGAAAACAAAGAAGTAGTGTAGTTCAGGCAAATAAAGAATAAAAGTTTCGGAACTACATACTACACCGGTTGTAAAATAGGCAGACCTCACATTTACAGTTTGCTTGAAAACTTTGCAGCTGCATTGTCTAAATTAGCAAATTGATTAGTAGTAGAAAACACACCTATTGTGGCGATGGATAGGACAGCTATAGGGGACATGGAGGAGACTGTTATTTTTTTGATAGGTGTAATTTCACCAATTTGTTGATACTTTATGGAAAGTAGAATAGTGCATTTAATTCTAATGTATATTTTGAAACTCTGTTGTCATGGGCCAAATGTGACCATGTTAGATTCTTCTATAGGTCCTATAGCACTCATAAGTTCTCAGGCTTCAGACTTGGCATAGCTAGTAAGAGTCAATCAACATACTTTATTTGCCTTGCTGACTATCTTTTAAAAGTAATATTGAAACATGATTAGGTAAATAGTTACGGGGGGACCGGCAGATTAGGACCAGGGGGTATATATCCTAATCGCCAGTCGGGGCCCACCGTGCTCCAGATGACAATGGAGCTGCTGGCACCTGAGGGTTAGGCGGAGACTATAGAGCTGGATGGCTCTGAGATAACCCAGGAACTCTGGGAACCGGTCACGTGTGTTGGGACACGTCAGACCGGACGACAACCCGATTAGCGTTTTGGTGCACCTAGCGCTACACCAACCACGTGTGCAGGAAACACGTCAGGCCGGGTGGTAACCAGGTAGCGTTGACCGGAAGACCGCCACGAAAGCGCCCTGTCGGCCACGTGTGTAGGACACGTCAGGCCGAGCGGTCCTCCGATTAGCGTTTCTGGCCACCTCTCGACTGGCCACGTGTGTGTAGGACACGTCAGGCCAGATATGTACACCAGTAGCGTTGACCGGGAAGCCGAGGAAAATAAGGAACACCCTGTTAACTCCACAGGGGTCCTGGAGTACGCTGTCCGTGCGTGTAGGGGGCACAACCGGACAGGTGGCGCAGCAGGTGCGTTGTTCGTGTGCGTAGGGGGCACAATCGGACAGGTGGCGCAGCAGGTGCGTTGTCTGTGTACGTAGGGGGCACAATCAGACAGATGGCGCAGCAAGTGCGTTGTCCGTGTGCGTAGGGGGCACAGCAGCCGCAGCCCAGTTAACGCCACTGGGCTGCTATAGCAAGACTGGAACGGCAGGAGGGAAGCACGGCGCCTGACCCTGATGTGCCGAGCCACGAATCTTGGCGTGACAGGCACCGTTCGCCTAACCCTACCTACCGCTTCTCAACATAGGCTTATGCCGCAATGAGGCTCTAACATGGAGGTGTGCTCTGACTGAGCAAAAGTGAAGACTGCGCCCCTCCATGTTGTTTCCAGCCCCTTTTATAACCTGGGTCCGCCCCAAACCCAGGGTGGAACCACCAAAGTCCAATAGCAAAGTGCCATGTCATCAGTGACGTCACATGCAACCTATCCGGAACCGCCACATCATTGATGACCTCATGGCAGCCACGCCCCAAACACTTCACCAGTCATCGTCTGACGACCAATACTGAGGTGCCAGATCATAGGAGCGGGCCTCTGCGAGCCAGTCCGGAGTTGCCACGTCATCAGGACACCTGACACTCTCTGCCCTATCAGGGCCTGCCACCTCACGGACATGCTCAGTGAGGTCCTTACCGGACCTAGCCTCTGGTGCACTAAGTGCCTGAGCATGCCCAGTAGCCTGAGCAACAGGCTCAGAAAGCAGACTATCAGTTGGAGCATGCTCAGTAGGCACATCCCAGAACTTAGACAGCACGAAGTCCAAGTACCTGTGCAAAGAGGCTGTTAGGGTTAATTGTGGGAGCATGCTCAGTAGCCTGAACTGAGGACTTAGTCTAAGACATAACACAATCAGGCTGAGCATGCTCACTAGGCAAAACACCGGGCTTAAACTCTGGCTGGGGTAAATCGGCGCACGCATGCGCACTAGCCGCCTCTCCACACTTAGACGTGGTGGAAGGAACAGCCAACTGGACGACCCGAGGCACGGCCAAGAACGGTAGCCGGCGCCTGGGCGCAACAGGAACCGCAGCAGGCTGATTGCGGCTATGGCGGCGCCGGTTCGTAACAGTACCCACCCTCTAGCGGCCCTCTCATTCGAATAGTCTATAGTCACCAGAGGTACCACTGAGCGACGGGCGGAAGATGGAGACATGCAGTGGGAGCTACAAGACTCGCTCCACCGCGTAATCACCCCAGACGACCAGTCGATATGTGGGGAATGTTGCTTTAACCAAGGAATACCCAGCAGAATATCATCTGCACCCTTAGGGAGAACCAGAAATGAAATGGTCTCCCTATGCCCAGATGACATGGCAAGGGTAATGGGCATTGTCCGCTGGTGAATTACCTTGGGCAACAAGGACCCATCCACCACACGGACTCTCACTGGCCTTGGCATTTGCACCAGCAAGATGGCATGCCGCCGGGCAAAAGAGGAGGAGATGAAACTATCCCCAGCACCTGTGTCCACACTTGCCCTTGTGGACCATGTTGACCCCTTAAAGGAAATGGACGAAGGAAACGTCACCCTAATGGATGACGCAGAGTCCAGTCTACCTCCAGCTATGGTCACCAATCGTGGTCGCTTATCCTGACGCTTTGGGCAACGGTTGGCACAATGACCATACTGCCCACAAGCGAAACAGGAAATGCCCTTGCGACTCGAAGACCTAGCAACACCAATCCTAGAGATGTCCATAGGGACATAGATGTCCTCTAAGGGAGGTGCAGTAGGAGAGACCACTACAGTGGCTGAACGACCCTCTGACCTGCGCTCCAGCTGACGTTCGGAGGTCCGCAGGTCAATGCGTGTAGCCAGAGTCATGAGGCCCTCAAGGGTAGTTGGTACCTCACGCGACGCTAATGCGTACTTCACGTGCGAGGCTAATCCCCTCCAGAACAGTGGAATGAGAGTCCTTTCTGACCACCCCAGTTCTGCTGCAAGTGTCCGGAAATTCACAGCATATTGACTTGAGGAGGTACGCCCCTGTTTCAAAGTCAGTAGCTGTAGGGCCGAGTCGTGAGTGACCTGAGGCCCCAGGAACACTTGTCGCAAGGACTCCAAAAACTCCTTAGAGTCCTGTACTACGGGGTCATTCCTCTCCCACAATGGTGTAGCCCACTCCAGTGCTCTATCAGAGAGCAAGGAGATGATAAACCCCACCTTCGACCTCTCTGTAGGAAACCGTGCAGCCAACAGCTCTAGATGGACTGAGCACTGGTTCACGAATCCCCTACATGCCTTGCTGTTCCCCGTAAACTTGTTGGGCAGCGAGAGGTGAGGGAGGGTAGGAGTAGGCTTGGTGACGGACACCATTGCAGCCGCTTGAGCCACCACATCATCTATATCAGCAGCAAGAGCAGACTTCTCCAGAGACCTCACTCTGGCATCAAGCTGCAGCATGAACTGACGTAGATGCTCCATCTCCGCCATGCCAGCCAGACCCTGGCGCAGTCTTACTGTTACGGGGGGACCGGCAGATTAGGACCAGGGGGTATATATCCTAATCGCCAGTCGGGGCCCACCGTGCTCCAGATGACAATGGAGCTGCTGGCACCAGAGGGTTAGGCGGAGACTATAGAGCTGGATGGCTCTGAGATAACCCAGGAACTCTGGGAACCGGTCACGTGTGTTGGGACACGTCAGACCGGACGACAACCCGATTAGCGTTTTGGTGCACCTAGCGCTACACCAACCACGTGTGCAGGAAACACGTCAGGCCGGGTGGTAACCAGGTAGCGTTGACCGGAAGACCGCCACGAAAGCGCCCTGTCGACCACGTGTGTAGGACACGTCAGGCCGAGCGGTCCTCCGATTAGCGTTTCTGGCCACCTCTCGACTGGCCACGTGTGTGTAGGACATGTCAGGCCAGATGTGTACACCAGTAGAGTTGACCGGGAAGCCGAGGAAAATAAGGAACACCCTGTTAACTCCACAGGGGTCCTGGAGTACGCTGTCTGTGCGCGTAGGGGGCACAACCGGACAGGTGGCGCAGCAGGTGCGTTGTCCGTGTGCGTAGGGGGCACAATCGGACAAATGGTGCAGCAGGTGCGTTGTCCGTGTACGTAGGGGGCACAATCAGACAGGTGGCGCAGCAGGTGCGTTGTCTGTGTGCGTAGGGGGCACAATCGGACAGGAAGCACAGCAGCTGCAGCCCAGTTAACGCCACTGGGCTGCTATAGCAAGACTGGAATGGCAGGAGGGAAGCACAGCGCCTGACCCTGATGTGCCGAGCCACGAATCTTGGCGTGACAGGCACCGTTCGCCTAACCCTACCTACCACTTCGAAACATAGGCTTATGCCGCAATGAGGCTCTAACATGGAGGTGTGCTCTGACTGAGCAAAAGTGAAGACTGCGCCCCTCCATGTTGTCTCCAGCCCCTTTTATAACCTGGGTCCGCCCCAAACCCAGGGTGGAACCACCAAAGTCCAATAGCAAAGTGCCATGTCATCAGTGACGTCACATGCGACCTATCTGGAACCGCCACATCATTGATGACCTCATGGCAGCCACGCCCCAAACACTTCACCAGTCATCGTCTGACAACCAATACTGAGGTGCCAGATCATAGGGGCGGGCCTCTGCGAGCCAGTCCGGAGTTGCCACGTCATCAGGACACCTGACACCCTCTGCCCTATCAGGGCCTGCCACCTCACGGACATGCTCAGTGAGGTCCTTACCGGACCTAGTCTCTGGTGCACTAAGTGCCTGAGCATGCCCAGTAGCCTGAGCAACAGGCTCAGAAAGCAGACTATCAGTTTGAGCATGCTCAGTAGGCACATCCCAGCACTTAGACACAGCACAAAGTCCAAGTACCTGTGCAAAGAGGCTGTTAGGGTTAATTGTGGGAGCATGCTCAGTAGCCTGAACTTAGGACTTAAGGCCCTGTCACACACAGAGATAAATCTTTGGCAGATCTGTGGTTGCAGTGAAATTGTGGACAATCAGTGCCAGGTTTGTGGCTGTGTACAAATGGAATAATATGTCCATGATTTCACTGCAACCACAGATCTGCCAAAGATTTATCTCTGTGTGTGACGGGGCCTTTAGTCTCAGACATAACACAATCAGGCTGAGCTTGCTCACTAGGCAAAACACCAGGCTTAAACTCTGGCTGGGGTAAATCGGCGCACGCATGCGCACTAGCCGCCTCTCCACACTTAGACGTGGTGGAAGGAATAGCCAACTGGACGACCCGAGGCACGGCCAAGAACGGCAGCCTGGGCGAAACAGGAACCGCAGCAGGCTGATTGCGGCTATGGCGGCGCCGGTTCGTAACATAAATGTAGCCAAATAAGTAATGTTAATGACACCCAGTTCAAGAGATGGATGATTCTTATTGGTTAAGACCACGTCATTATGTACTAATACTTATGAAAGCAAAGCAGTAGTGTAGTTCAGGCAAATAAAGAATGGAAGTTTCGTATCTACATATTACACTGGTGGTAACATAGGCAGACCTCACATGTACCGTTTGCTTGAAAAACGTTCCAGCTACTTTGTCTAACTTAGGAAATTGATTGACGGTGACTTCTACATTAAGTGGTAGAAAACACACCTATTGTGGCGATGGATAGGACAGCTATAGGGGATATGGAGGAGGCTGTTATTTTTTTGATGGGTGTAATTTCACCAATTTGTTGATCATTTATGGAAAGTAGATCAGTGCATTTAATTCTAATGCATATTTTGAAACTGTGTTGTCATGGGCCAAATTTGACCATGTTAGATTCTTCTACAGGTCCTTTAGCACACATAAGTTCCCAGGCTTCAGACTTGGCTAAGCAATAAGATTCAATCAAAACGCTTTTTTTGCCTTGCTGACTATCTTTTAAAAGTAATATCGAGATATGATTAGGTAAATTTAGCCAAATAAGTAATGTTAATGACACCCAGTCCATGAGATGGAGTGATCCTACTGGTTAAGACCACGTCATTATGTAATAATACTTATGAAAACACAGAAGTAGTGTAGTTCAGGCAAATAAAGAATAAAAGTTCTGGAACCACATACTACACCGGTTGCAAAATAGGCAGACCTCACATTTACAGTTTGCTTGAAAACTTTACAGCTGCATTGTCTAAATTAGCAAATTGATTGATGGTGACTTCAAACTTAATTAGTAGAAAACACACCTAATATGGCGATGGATAGGACAGCTATAGGGGATATGGAGGAGGCTGTTATTTTTTAGATGGGTGTAACTTCATTAATTTGTTGATAATTTATGGAAAGTAGATCAGTGCATTTAAATCAAATGCATATTTTAAAAACTGTGTTGTCATGGACCAAATTGGACCATGTTAGATTCTTCTACAGGTCGTTTAGCACACATAAGTTCCCAAGCTTCAGACTTGGCAAACTATTAAGATTCAATCAACATACTTTATTTGCCTTGCTGACTATCTTTTAAAAGTAATATTGAGACATGATCAGGTAATTGTAGCCAAATAAGTAATGTTAATGACACCCAGTCCATGAGATGGATTGGTCCTATTGGTTTAGACCACGTCATTATGTACTAATACTTATGATAACAAAGAAGTTGTTTAGTTCAGGCTAATATGGAATAAAAGTTTCGGAACTACATACTACACCGGTTATAAAATAGGCAGACCTCACATTTACAGTTTGCTTGAAAACTTTGCAGCTGCATTGTCTAAATTAGCAAATTGATTGACGGTGACTTCTACCTCAAGTGGTAGAAAACACACTTATTGAGGTTATGGATAGGACAGCTATAGGGGATATAGAGGAGGCTGTTATTTTTTTAATAGGTGTAATTTCACCAATATTCTCATAATTTATGGAAAGTAGATCAGTGCATTTAATTCTAATGCATATTTTGAAACTGTGTTGTCATGGGCCAAATTTAACCATGTTAGATTCTTCTACAGGTCCTTTAGCACACATAAGTTCCCAGGCTTCAGACTTCTCTAAGCAATAAGATTTAATCAAAACGCTTTTTTTCCCTTGCTGACTATCTTTTAAAAGTAATATCGAGACATGATTAGGTAAATTTAGCCAAATAAGTAATGTTAATGACACCCAGTCCATGAGATGGATTGATCCTATTGGTTAAGACCACGTCATTATGTACTAATACTTATGAAAACAAAGAAGTAGTGTAGTTCAGGCAAATAAAGAATAAAAATTCTGCAACCACATACTACACCAGTTGTAAAATAGGCAGACCTCACATTTACAGTTTGCTTGAAAACTTTCCAGCTGCATTGTCTAAATTAGCAAATTGATTGATGGTGACTTCAAACTTAATTAGTAGAAAACACACCTATTATGGCGATGGATAGGACAGCTATAGGGGATATGGAGGAGGCTGTTATTTTTTTGATGGGTGTAATTTCACCAATTTGTTGATAATTTATGGAAAGTAGATCAGTGCATTTAATTCAAATGCATATTTTAAAAACTGTTGTAATGGGCCAAATTGGACCATGTTAGATTCTTCTACAGGTCGTTTAGCACACATAAGTTCCCAAGCTTCAGACTTGGCAAACTATTAAGATTCAATCAACATACTTTATTTGCCTTGCTGACTATCTTTTAAAAGTAATATTGAGACATGATCAGGTAATTGTAGAAAAATAAATAATATTAATGACACCCAGTCCAAAAGATGGATGAGTCTTATTGGTTAAGACCAGGTCATTATGTACTAATACTTATGAAAACAAAGAAGTAGTGTAGTTCAGGCAAATAAAGAATAAAAGTTTTGGAACTACATATTACACTGGTGGTAACATAGGCAGACCTCACATGTACAGTTTGCTTTAAAAACGTTCTAGCTACTTTGTCTATTTTAGGAAATTGATTGACGGTGACTTCTACCTTAAGTGGAAGAAAACACACCTATTGTGGCGATGGATAGGACAGCTATAAGGGATATGGAGGAGGCTGTTATTTTTTTGATGGGTGTAATTTCACCAATTTGTTGATAATTTATGGAAAGTAGATCAGTGCATTTAATTCAAATGCATATTTTAAAAACTGTGTTGTCATGGGCTAAATTGGACCATGTTAGATTCTTCTACAGGTCATTTAGCACACATAAGTTCCCAGGCTTAAGACTTGGCTAAGCAATAAGATTCAATCAAAACGCTTTATTTGCCTTGCTGACTATCTTTTAAAAGTAATATCGAGACATGATTAGGTAAATTTAGCCAAATAAGTAATGTTAATGACACCCAGTCCATGAGATGGATTGGTCCTATTGGTTTGGACCACGTCCTTATGTACTAATACTTATGATAACAAAAAAGTAGTGTAGTTCAGGCACATAAAGAATAAAAGTTTTGGAACTACATATTACACTGGTGGTAACATAGGCAGACCTCACATGTACAGTTTGCTTGAAAAACGTTCTAGCTACTTTGTCTAATTTAGGAAATTGATTGACAGTGACTTCTACCTTAAGTGGTAGAAAACACACCTATTGTGGCGATGGATAGGACAGCTATAGGGGATATGGAGGAGGCTGTTATTTTTTTGATGGGTGTAATTTCACCAATTTGTTGATAATTTATGGAAAGTATATCAGTGCATTTAATTCAAATGCATATTTTAAAAACTGTGTTGTCATGGGCTAAATTGGACCATGTTAGATTCTTCTACAGGTCCTTTAGCACACATAAGTTCCCAGGCTTCAGACTTGGCTAAGCAATAAGATTTAATCAACACGCTTTATTTGCCTTGCTGACTATCTTTTAAAAGTAATATCGAGACATGATTAGGTAAATTTAGCCAAATATGTAATGTTAATGACACCCAGTCCAAGAGATGGATTGTTCCTATTGGTTAAGACCACGTCATTATGTACTAAAACCTATGAAAACAAAGAAGTAGTGTAGTTCAGGCAAATAAAGAATAAAAGTTTCGGAACTACATACTACACCGGTTGTAAAATAGGCAGACCTCACATTTACAGTTTGCTTGAAAACTTTGCAGCTGCATTGTCTAAATTAGCAAATTGATTGACAGTGACTTCTACCTTAAGTAGTAGAAAACACACCTATTGTGGCGATGGATAGGACAGCTATAGGGGATATGGAGGAGGCTGTTATTTTTTTGATGGGTGTAATTTCACCAATTGGTTGATAATTTATGGAAAGTAGATCAGTGCATTTAATTCAAATGCATATTTTAAAAACTGTGTTGTCATGGGCTAAATTGGACCATGTTAGATTCTTCTACAGGTCCTTTAGCACACATAAGTTCCCAGGCTTCAGACTTGGCTAAGCAAAAAGATTTAATCAACACGCTTTATTTGCCTTGCTGACTATCTTTTAAAAGTAATATCGAGACATGATTAGGTAAATTTAGCCAAATAAGTAATGTTAATGACACCCAGTCCAAGAGATGGATTGTTCCTATTGGTTAAGACCACGTCATTATGTACTAAAACCTATGAAAACAAAGAAGTAGTGTAGTTCAGGCAAATAAAGAATAAAAGTTTCGGAACTACATACTACACCGGTTGTAAAATAGGCAGACCTCACATTTACAGTTTGCTTGAAAACTTTGCAGCTGCATTGTCTAAATTAGCAAATTGATTGACAGTGACTTCTACCTTAAGCAGTAGAAAACACACCTATTGTGGCAATGGATAGGACAGCTATAGGGGATATGGAGGAGGCTGTTATTTTTTTGATAGGTGTAATTTCACCAATTTGTTGATACTTTATGGAAAGTAGAATAGTGCATTTAATTCTAATGTATATTTTGAAACTGTGTTGTCATGGGCCAAATGTGACCATGTTAGATTCTTCTATAGGTCCTATAGCACTCATAAGTTCTCAGGCTTCAGACTTGGCCCAGCTATTAAGATTCAATCAACATACTTTATTTGCCTTGCTGACTATCTTTTAAAAGTAATATTGAAACATGATCAGGTAAATGTAGCCAAATAATTAATGTTAATGACACCCAGTTCAAGAGATGGATGATTATTATTGGTTAAGACCACGTCATTATGTACTAATACTTATGAAAGCAAAGCAGTAGCGTAGTTCAGGCAAATAAAGAATGAAAGTTTCGTAACTACATATTACACTGGTGATTACATAGGCAGACCTCACATGTACCGTTTGCTTGAAAAACGTTCCAGCTACTTTGTCTAACTTAGGAAATTGATTGACGGTGACTTCTACATTAAGTGGTAGAAAACACACCTATTGTGGCGATGGATAGGACAGCTATAGGGGATATGGAGGAGGCTGTTATTTTTTTGATGGGTGTAATTTCACCAATTTGTTAATAATTTATGGAAAGTAGATTAGTGCATTTAATTCTAATGTATATTTTGAAACTGTGTTGTCATGGGCAAAATGGGACCATGTTAGATTCTTCTATAGGTCCTATAGCACTCATAAGTTCTCAGGCTTCAGACTTGGCCCAGCTATTAAGATTCAATCAACATACTTTATTTGCCTTGCTGACTATCTTTTAAATGTAATATCGAGACATGATTAGGTAAATTTCGCAAAATAAGTAATGTTAATGACACCCAGTCCAAGAGATGGATTGGTCCTATTGGTTAAGACCACGTCATTATGTACTAATACCTATGAAAACAAAGAAGTAGTGTAGTTCAGGCAAATAAAGAATAAAAGTTTCGGAACTACATATTACACGGGTGGTAACATAGGCAGACCTCACATGTACCGTTTGCTTGAAAAACGTTCCAGCTACTTTGTCCAACTTAGGAAAATGATTGACGGTGACTTCTACCTTAAGTGGTAGAAAACACACCTATTGTGGCGATGGATAGGACAGCTATAGGGGATATGGAGGAGGCTGTTATTTTTTTGATGGGTGTAATTTCACCAATTTGTTGATAATTTATGGAAAGTAGATCAGTGCATTTAATTCAAATGCATATTTTAAAAACTGTGTTGTCATGGGCTAAATTGGACCATGTTAGATTCTTCTACAGGTCCTTTAGCACACATAAGTTCCCAGGCTTCAGACTTGGCTAAGCAATAAGATTTAATCAACACGCTTTATTTGCCTTGCTGACTATCTTTTAAAAGTAATATCGAGACATGATTAGGTAAATTTAGCCAAATATGTAATGTTAATGACACCCAGTCCAAGAGATGGATTGTTCCTATTGGTTAAGACCACGTCATTATGTACTAAAACCTATGAAAACAAAGAAGTAGTGTAGTTCAGGCAAATAAAGAATAAAAGTTTCGGAACTACATACTACACCGGTTGTAAAATAGGCAGACCTCACATTTACAGTTTGCTTGAAAACTTTGCAGCTGCATTGTCTAAATTAGCAAATTGATTGACGGTGACTTCTACCTTAAGTGGTAGAAAACACACTTATTGAGGTGATGGATAGGACAGCTATAGGGGATATAGAGGAGGCTGTTATTTTTTTAATAGGTGTAATTTCACCAATATTCTCATAATTTATGGAAAGTAGATCAGTGCATTTAATTCTAATGCATATTTTGAAACTGTGTTGTCATGGGCCAAATTTAACCATGTTAGATTCTTCTACAGGTCCTTTAGCACACATAAGACTTGGCTAAGCAATAAGATTTAATCAACACGCTTTATTTGCCTTGCTGACTATCTTTTAAAAGTAATATCGAGACATGATTAGGTAAATTTAGCCAAATAAGTAATTTTAATGACACCCAGTCCAAGAGATGGATTGTTCCTATTGGTTAAGACCACGTCATTATGTACTAAAACCTATGAAAACAAAGAAGTAGTGTAGTTCAGGCAAATAAAGAATAAAAGTTTCGGAACTACATACTACACCGGTTGTAAAATAGGCAGACCTCACATTTACAGTTTGCTTGAAAACTTTGCAGCTGCATTGTCTAAATTAGCAAATTGATTGACAGTGACTTCTACCTTAAGCAGTAGAAAACACACCTATTGTGGCGATGGATAGGACAGCTATAGGGGATATGGAGGAGGCTGTTATTTTTTTGATAGGTGTATTTCACCAATTTGTTGATACTTTATGGAAAGTAGAATAGTGCATTTAATTCTAATGTATATTTTGAAACTGTGTTGTCATGGGCCAAATGTGACCATGTTAGATTCTTCTATAGGTCCTATAGCACTCATAAGTTCTCAGGCTTCAGACTTGGCCCAGCTATTAAGATTCAATCAACATACTTTATTTGCCTTGCTGACTATCTTTTAAAAGTAATATTGAAACATGATCAGGTAAATGTAGCCAAATAATTAATGTTAATGACACCCAGTTCAAGAGATGGATGATTATTATTGGTTAAGACCACGTCATTATGTACTAATACTTATGAAAGCAAAGCAGTAGCGTAGTTCAGGCAAATAAAGAATGAAAGTTTCGTAACTACATATTACACTGGTGATTACATAGGCAGACCTCACATGTACCGTTTGCTTGAAAAACGTTCCAGCTACTTTGTCTAACTTAGGAAATTGATTGACGGTGACTTCTACATTAAGTGGTAGAAAACACACCTATTGTGGCGATGGATAGGACAGCTATAGGGGATATGGAGGAGGCTGTTATTTTTTTGATGGGTGTAATTTCACCAATTTGTTAATAATTTATGGAAAGTAGATCAGTGCATTTAATTCTAATGTATATTTTGAAACTGTGTTGTCATGGGCAATATGGGACCATGTTAGATTCTTCTATAGGTCCTATAGCACTCATAAGTTCTCAGGCTTCAGAGTTGGCCCAGCTATTAAGATTCAATCAACATACTTTATTTGCCTTGCTGACTATCTTTTAAATGTAATATCGAGACATGATTAGGTAAATTTCGCAAAATAAGTAATGTTAATGACACCCAGTCCAAGAGATGGATTGGTCCTATTGGTTAAGACCACGTCATTATGTACTAATACCTATGAAAACAAAGAAGTAGTGTAGTTCAGGCAAATAAAGAATAAAAGTTTCGGGAACTACATATTACACGGGTGGTAACATAGGCAGACTTCACATGTACCGTTTGCTTGAAAAACGTTCCAGCTACTTTGTCTAACTTAGGAAAATGATTGACGGTGACTTCTACCTTAAGTGGTAGAAAACACACCTATTGTGGCGATGGATAGGACAGCTATAGGGGATATGGAGGAGGCTGTTATTTTTTTGATAGGTGTAATTTCACCAATTTGTTGATAATTTATGGAAAGTAGATCAGTGCATTTAATTCAAATGCATATTTTGAAACTGTGTTGTCATGGGCCAAATTTGACCATGTTAGGTTCTTCTACAGGTCCTTTAGCACACATAAGTTCCCAGGCTTCAGACTTGGCTAAGCAGAAAGATTCAATCAAAACACTTTTTTTGCCTTGCTGACTATCTTTTAAAAGTAATATCGAGACATGATTAGGTAAATTTAGCCAAATAAGTAATGTTAATGACACCCAGTCCATGAGATGGATTGATCCTATTGGATAAGACCACGTCATTATGTACTAATACTTATGAAAACAAAGAAGTAGTGTAGTTCAGGCAAATAAAGAATAAAAGTTCTGGAACCACATACTACACCGGTTGTAAAATAGGCAGACCTCACATTTACAGTTTGCTTGAAAACTTTCCAGCTGCATTGTCTAAATTAGCAAATTGATTGATGGTGACTTCAAACTTAATTAGTAGAAAACACACCTATTATGGCGATGGATAGGACAGCTATAGGGGATATGGAGGAGGCTGTTATTTTTTTGATGGGTGTAATTTCACCAATTTGTTGATAATTTATGGAAAGTAGATCAGTGCATTTAATTCAAATGCATATTTTAAAAACTGTGTTGTCATGGGCCAAATTGGACCATGTTAGATTCTTCTACAGATCGTTTATCACACATAAGTTACCAAGCTTCAGACTTGGAAAACTATTAAGATTCAATCAACATACTTTATTTGCCTTGCTGACTATCTTTTAAAAGTAATATTGAGACATGATCAGGTAATTGTAGAAAAATAAATAATGTTAATGACACCCAGTCCAAGAGATGGTCTTATTGGTTAAGACCAGGTCATTATGTACTAATACTTATGAAAACAAAGAAGTAGTGTAGTTCAGGCAAATAAAGAATAAAAGTTTCGGAACTACATATTACACTGGTGGTAACATAGGCAGACCTCACATGTACAGTTTGCTTGAAAAACGCTCTAGCTACTTTGTCTAATTTAGGAAATTGATTGACGGTGACTTCTACCTTAAGTGGTAGAAAACACACCTATTGTGGCGATGGATAGGACAGCTATAGAAGATATGGAGGAGGCTGTTATTTTTTTGATGGGTGTAATTTCACCAATTTGTTGATAATTTATGGAAAGTAGATCAGTGCATTTAATTCAAATGCAAATTTTAAAAACTGTGTTGTCATGGGCTAAATTGGACCATGTTAGATTCTTCTACAGGTCATTTAGCACACATAAGTTCCCAGGCTTAAGACTTGGCTAAGCAATAAGATTCAATCAAAACGCTTTATTTGCCTTGCTAACTATCTTTTAAAAGTAATATCGAGACGTGATTAGGTAAATTTAGCCAAATAGGTAATGTTAATGACACCCAGTCCATGAGATGGATTGGTCCTATTGGTTTAGACCACGTCATTATGTACTAATACTTATGATAACAAAGAAGTAGTGTAGTTCAGGCAATAAAGAATAAAAGTTTCGGAACTACTTACTACACCGGTTGTAAAATAGGCAGACCTCACATTTACAGTTTGCTTGAAAACTTTGCAGCTGCATTGTCTAAATTAGCAAATTGATTGACGGTGACTTCTACCTTAAGTGGTAGAAAACACACTTATTGAGGTGATGGATAGGACCGCTATAGGGGATATAGAGGAGGCTGTTATTTTTTTAAAAGGAGTATTTTCACCAATATTCTCATAATTTATGGAAAGTAGATCAGTGCATTTAATTCTAATGCATATTTTGAAACTGTGTTGTCATGGGCCAAATTTAACCATGTTAGATTCTTCTACAGGTCCTTTAGCACACATAAGTTCCCAGGCTTCAGATTTGGCTAAGCAATAAGGTTTAATCAACACGCTTTATTTGCCTTGCTTACTATCTTTTAAAAGTAATATCGAGACATGATTAGGTAAATTTAGCCAAATAAGTAATGTTAATGACACCCAGTCCATGAGATGGATTGGTCGTTTTGGTTAAGACCACGTCATTATGTACTAATACCTATGAAAACAAAGAAGTAGTGTAGTTCAGGCAAATTAAGAATAAAAGTTTCGGAACTACATGCTACACCGGTTGTAAAATAGGCAGACCTCACATTTACAGTTTGCTTGAAAACTTTGCAGCTGCATTGTCTAAATTAACAAATTGATCGATGGTGACTTCTACTGTTACGAACCGACGCCGCCATAGCCGCAAGCAGCCTGCTGCGGTTCCTGTTGTGCCCAGGCGCCGGCTGCCGTTCTTGGCCGTGCCTCGGGTCGTCCAGTTGGCTGTTCCTTCCACCACGTCTAAGTGTGGAGAGGCGGCTAGTGCGTATGCGTGCGCTGATTTACCCCAGCCAGAGTTTAAGCCCGGTGTTTTGCCTAGTGAGCATGCTCAGCCTGATTGTGTTATGTCTGAGACTAAGTCCTCAGTTCAGGCTTCTGAGCATGCTCCCACAATTAACCCTAACAGCCTCTTTGCACAGGTACTTGGACTTCGTGCTTTGTCTAAGTTCTGGGATGTGCCTACTGAGCATGCTCAAACTGATAGTCTGCTTTCTGAGCCTGTTGCTCAGGCTACTGGGCATGCTCAGGCACTTAGTGCACCAGAGGCTAGGTCCGGTAAGGACCTCACTGAGCATGTCCGTGAGGTGGCAGGCCCTGATAGGGCAGAGAGTGTCAGGTGTCCTGATGACGTGGCAACTCCGGACTGGCTCGCAGAGGCCCGCCCCTATGATCTGGCACCTCAGTATTGGTCGTCAGACGATGACTGGTGAAGTGTTTGGGGCGTGGCTGCGATAAGGTCATCAATGACGTGGCGGTTCCGGATAGGTCGCATGTGACGTCACTGATGACATGGCACTCTGCTATTGGACCTTGGTGGTTCCACCCTGGGTTTGGGGCAGACCCAGGTTATAAAAGGGGCTGGAGACAACATGGAGGTGCACAGTCTTCACTTTTGCTCAGTCAGAGCACACCTCCATGTTAGAGCCTCATTGCGGCATAAGCCTATGTTGGGAAGCGGTAGGTAGGATTAGGCGAACGGTGCCTGTCACGCCAAGATTCGTGGCTCGGCACATCAGGGTCAGGCGCCGTGCTTCCCTCCTGCCATTCCAGTCTTGCTATAGCAGCCCAGTGGCGTTAACTGGGCTGCGGCTGCTGTGCTTCCTGTCCGATTGTGCCCCCTTTGCACACGGACAACGCACCTGCTGCGCCACCTGTCCGATTGTGCCTCCTACGCACACGGACAACGCACCTGATGCGCCACCTGTCCGATTGTGCCCCCTACGCACACGGACAACGCACCTGCTGCGCCACCTGTCCGGTTGTGCCCCCTACGCTCACGGACAGCGTACCCCAGGACCTCTTTGGAGTTAACAGGGTGTTCCTTATCCTCCTCGGCTTCCCGGTCAACGCTACTGGTGTACCCATCTGGCCTCACGTGTCCTACACACACGTGGCCAGTCGAGAGGTGGCCAGAAACGCTAATCGGAGGACCGCTCGGCCTGACGTGTCCTACACACGTGGCCGACAGGGCGCTTTCGTGGCGGTCTTCCGGTCAACGCTACCTGGTTACCACCCGGCCTGACGTGTTTCCTGCACACGTGGTTGGTGTTGCGCTAGGTGCACCAAAACGCTAATCGGTTGTCGTCTGGTCTGACGTGTCCCAACACACGTGACCGGTTCCCAGAGTTCCTGGGTTATCTCAGAGCCATCCAGCTCTATAGTCTCTGCCTAACCCACAGGGTGCCAGCAGCTCCATTACCATCTGGAGCACGGTGGGCCCCAACTGGCGATTGGGATATATACCCCTGGTCCTAATCTGCCAGTCCCCCCGTAACAGTAAGACTGCGCCAGGGTCTGGCTGGCATGGCGGAGATAGAGCAGCTACGTCAGTTCATGCTGCAGCTTGATGCCATAGTGAGGTCTCTGGAGAAGTCTGCTCTTGCTGCTGATATGGATGATGTGGTGGCTCAAGCGGCTGCAATGGTCTCAGTCACCAAGCCTACTCCAACCCTCCCTCACCTCTCGCTGCCCAACAAGTTTACGGGGAACAGCAAGGCATGTAGGGGATTCGTGAACCAGTGCTCAGTCCATCTCGAGCTGTTGGCTGCACGGTTTCCTACAGAGAGGTCGAAGGTGGGGTTTATCATCTCCTTGCTCTCTGATAGAGCACTGGAGTGGGCTACACCATTCTGGGAGAGGAATGACCCCGTAGTACAGGACTCTAAGGAGTTTTTTGAGTCCTTGAGACAAGTGTTCCTGGGGCCTCAGGTCACTCACGACTCAGCCCTACAGCTACTGACTTTGCAGCAGGGGCGTACCTCCTCAAGTCAATATGCTGTGAGTTTCAGGACACTTGCTGCAGAACTGGGATGGTCAGAGAGGACTCTCATTCCACTGTTCTGGAGGGGATTAGCCTCGCATGTGAAGGACGCATTAGCGTCGCATGAGGTACCAACTACCCTTGAGGGCCTCATGGCTACCCGCATTGACCTGCGGACCTCCAAACGTCAGATGGAGCGCAGGCCAGAGGGTCGTTCAGCCACTGTAGTTGTCTCTCCTACTGCACCTCCCTTAGAGGACATCTCTGTCCCTGTGGACATCGCTAGGGTTGGTGTTGCTAGGTCTTCGAGTCGCAAGGGCATTTCCTGTTTCGCTTGTGGGCAGTATGGTCATTATGCCAACCATTGCCCAAAGCGTCAGGGTAAGCGACCGCGATTGGTGACCATAGCTGAAGGTAGACTGGTCTCTGCGTCATCTATTAGGGTGACGTTTCCCGCGTCAATTTTCTTTAAGGGGTCAACATGGTCCACAAGGGCAAGTGTGGACACAGGTGCTGGGGATAGTTTCATCTCCTCCTCTTTTGCCCGGCGGCATGCCATCCCACTGGTGCAAATGCCAAGGCCAGTGAGAGTCCGTGTATTGGATGGGTCCTTGTTGCCGAAGGTAATTCACCAGCGGACAGTGCCCATTACCCTTGCCATGTCATCTGGGCATAGAGAGACCATTTCATTTCTGGTTCTCCCTAAGGGTGCAGATGATATTCTGCTGGGTATTCCTTGGTTGAAGCAACATTCCCCACATATCGACTGGTCGTCTGGGGTGATTACGCAGTGGAGCGAGTCTTGTAGCTCCCACTGCATGTCTCCATCTTCCGCCTGTCGCTCAGTGGTATCTGTGGTGACTATAGACCATTCGAGTGGGAGGGCCGCTAGAGGGGGGTACTGTTACGAACTGACGCCGCCATAGCCGCAAGCAGCCTGCTGCGGCTCCTGTTGCGCCCAG
Organism: Anomaloglossus baeobatrachus; assembly: GCF_048569485.1. Taxonomy (NCBI): domain Eukaryota; kingdom Metazoa; phylum Chordata; class Amphibia; order Anura; family Aromobatidae; genus Anomaloglossus; species Anomaloglossus baeobatrachus. The sequence continues at coordinate 237,173,267 of NC_134354.1, forward strand.
GCGCCGGCTGCCATTCTTGGCCGTGCCTCGGGTCGTCCAGTTGGCTGTTCCTTCCACCACGTCTAAGTGTGGAGAGGCGGCTAGTGCGCATGCGTGCACTGAATTACCCCAGCCAGAGTTTAAGCCCGGTGTTTTGCCTAGTGAGCATGCTCAGCCTGATTGTGTTATGTCTGAGAATAAGTCCTCAGTTCAGCCTACTGAGCATGCTCCCACAATTAACCCTAACAGCCTCTTTGCACAGGTACTTGGACATCGTGCTGTGTCTAAGTTCTGGGATGTGCCTACTGAGCATGCTCCAACTGATAGTCTGCTTTCTGAGCCTGTTGCTCAGGCTGCTGGGCATGCTCAGGCACTTAGTGCACCAGAGGCTAGGTCCGGTAAGGACCTCACTGAGCATGTCCGTGAGGTGGCAGGCCCTGATAGGGCAGACAGTGTCAGGTGTCCTGATGACGTGGCAACTCCGGACTGGCTCGCAGAGGCCCACCCCTATGATCTGGCACCTCAGTATTGGTCGTCAGACGATGACTGGTGAAGTGTTTGAGGCGTGGCTGCCATGAGGTCATCAATGACGTGGCGGTTCCGGATAGGTCACATGTGACGTCACTGATGACATGGCACTCTGCTATTGGACCTTGGTGGTTCCACCCTGGGTTTGGGGCGGACCCAGGTTATAAAAGGGGCTGGAGACAACATGGAGGTGCGCAGTCTTCACTTTTGCTCAGTCAGAGCACACCTCCATGTTAGAGCCTCATTGCGGCATAAGCCTATGTTGGGAAGCGGTAGGTAGGGTTAGGCGAACAGTGCCTGCCACGCCAAGAGTCGTGGCTCGACACATCAGGGTAAGGCGCCGTGCTTCCCTCCTGCCATTCCAGTCTTGCTATAGTAGCCCAGTGGCGTTAACTGGGCTGCGGCTGCTGTGCTTCCTGTCCGATTGTGCCCCCTACGCACACGGACAACGCACCTGCTGCGCCACCTTTCCGATTGTGCCTCCTACGCACACGGACAACGCACCTGATGCGCCACCTGTCCGATTGTGCCCCCTACGCACACGGACAGCGTACCCCAGGACCCCTGTGGAGTTAACAGGGTGTTCCTTATCCTCCTCGGCTTCCCGGTCAACGCTACTGGTGTACCCATCTGGCCTGACGTGTCCTACACACACGTGGCCAGTCGAGAGGTGGCAAGAAACGCTAATCGGAGGACCGCTCGGCCTGACGTGTCCTTTACACGTGGCCGACAGGGCGCTTTCGTGGCGGTCTTCCGGTCAACGCTACCTGGTTACCACCCGGCCTGACATGTTTCCTGCACACGTGGTTGGTGTAGCGCTAGGTGCACCAAAACGCTAATCGGTTGTCGTCCAGTCTGACAAGTCCCAAAACACGTGACCGGTTCCCAGAGTTCCTGGGTTATCTCAGAGCCATCCAGCTCTATAGTCTCCGCCTAACCCAAAGGGTGCCAGCAGCTCCATTACCATCTGGAGCACGGTGGGCCCTGATTGGCGATTGGGATATATACCCCTGGTCCTATTCTGCCAGTCCCCCCGTAACATCTACCTTAAGTAGTAGAAAACACACCTATTGTGGCGATGGATAGGACAGCTATAGGGGATATGGATGAGGCTGTTATTTTTTTTGATAGGTGTAATTTCACCAATTTGTTGATACTTTATGGAAAGTAGAATAGTGCATTTAATTCTAATGTATATTTTGAAACTGTGTTGTCATGGGCCAAATGTTACCATGTTAGATTCTTCTATAGGTCCTATAGCACTCATAAGTTCTCAGGCTTCAGACTTGGCCCAGCTATTAAGATTCAATCAACATACTTTATTTTCCTTGCTGACTATCTTTTAAAAGTAATATTGAAACATGATCAGGTAAATGTAGCCAAATAAGTAATGTTAATGACACCCAGTTGAAGAGATGGATGATTCTTATTGGTTAAGACCACGTCATTTTGTACTATTACTTATGAAAGCAAAGCAGTAGTGTAGTTCAGGCAAATAAAGAATGGAAGTTTCGTAACTACATATTACACTGGTGGTAACATAGACAGACCTCACATGTACCGTTTGCTTGAAAAACGTTCCAGCTACTTTGTCTAACTTAGGAAATTGATTGACGGTGACTTCTACATTAAGTGATAGAAAACACACCTATTGTGGCGATGGATAGGACAGCTATAGGGGATATGGAGGAGGCTGTTATTTTTTTGATGGGTGTAATTTCACCAATTTGTTGATAATTTATGGAAAGTAGATCAGTGCATTTAATTCAAATCCATATTTTAAAAACTGTGTTGTCATGGACTAAATTGGACCATGTTAGATTCTTCTACAGGTCGTTTAGCACACATAAATTCCCAAGCTTCAGACTTGGCAAACTATTAAGATTCAATCAACATACTTTATTTGCCTTTCTGACTATCTTTTAAAAGTAATATTGAGACATAATCAGGTAATTGTAGAAAAATAAATAATGTTAATGACACCCAGTCCAAGAGATGGATGAGTCGTATTGGTTAAGACCAGGTCATTATGTACTAATACTTATGAAAACAAAGTAGTATAGTTCAGGCAAATAAAGAATAAAAATTTCGGAACTACATATTACACTGGTGGTAGCATAGGCAGACCTCACATGTACAGTTTGCTTGAAAAACGTTCTAGCTACTTTGTCTAACTTAGGAAATTGATTGACGGTAACTTCTACCTCAAGTGGTAGAAAACACACCTATTGTGGTGATGGATAGGACAGCTATAGAAGATATGGAGGAGGCTGTTATTTTTTTGATGGGTGTAATTTCACCAATTTGTTGATAATTTATGGAAAATAGATCAGTGCATTTAATTCAAATCCATATTTTAAAAACTGTGTTGTCATGGGCTAAATTGGACCATGTTAGATTCTTCTACAGGTCATTTAGCACACATAAGTTCCCAGGCTTAAGACTTGGCTAAGCAATAAGATTCAATCAAAACGCTTTATTTGCCTTGCTGACTATCTTTTAAAAGTAATATCGAGACATGATTAGGTAAATTTAGCCAAATAAGTAATGTTAATGACACCCAGTCCATGAGATGGATTGGTCCTATTGGTTTAGACCACGTCATTATGTACTAATACTTATGATAACAAAGAAGTAGTGTAGTTCAGGCAAATAAGGAATAAACGTTTCGGAACTACTTACTACACCGGTTGTAAAATAGGCAGACCTCACATTTACAGTTTGCTTGAAAACTTTGCAGCTGCATTGTCTACATTAGCAAATTGATTGACGGTGACTTCTACCTTAAGTGGTAGAAAACACACTTATTGAGGTGATGGATAGGACAGCTATAGGGGATATAGAGGAGGCTGTTATTTTTTTAATAGGTGTAATTTCACCAATATTCTCATAATTTATGGAAAGTAGATCAGTAGATTTAATTCTAATGCATATTTTGAAACTGTGTTGTCATGGGCCAAATTTAACCATGTTAGATTCTTCTACAGGTCCTTTAGCACACATAAGTTCCCAGGCTTCAGACTTGGCTAAGCAATAAGATTTAATCAACACGCTTTATTTGCCTTGCTGACTATCTTTTAAAAGTAATATCGAGACATGATTAGGTAAATTTAGCCAAATATGTAATGTTAATGACACCCAGTCCAAGAGATGGATTGGTCATTTTGGTTAAGACCACGTCATTATGTACTAATACCTATGAAAACAAAGAAGTAGTGTAGTTCAGGCAAATAAAGAATAAAAGTTTCGGAACTACATACTACACCGGTTGTAAAATAGGCAGACCTCACATTTACAGTTTGCTTGAAAACTTTGCAGCTGCATTGTCTAAATTAGCAAATTGATTGACGGTGACTTCTACCTTAAGTGGTAGAAAACACACTTATTGAGGTGATGGATAGGACAGCTATAGGGGATATAGAGGAGGCTGTTATTTTTTAATAGGTGTAATTTCACCAATATTCTCATAATTTATGGAAAGTAGATCAGTGCATTTAATTCTAATGTATATTTTGAAACTGGGTTGTCATTGGCCAAATGTAACCATGTTAGATTCTTCTACAGGTCCTTTAGCACACATAAGTTCCCAGGCTTCAGATTTGGCTAAGCAATAAGGTTTAATCAACACGCTTTATTTGCCTTGCTGACTATCTTTAAAAAGTAATATCGAGACATGATTGGGTAACTTTAGCCAAATAAGTAATGTTAATGACACCCAGTCCAAGAGATGGATTGGTCCTATTGGTTAAGACCACGTCATTATATACTAATACCTATGAAAACAAAGAAGTAGTGTAGTTCAGGCAAATAAAGAATAAAAGTTTCGGAACTACATACTACACCGGTTGTAAAATAGGCAGACCTCACATTTACAGTTTGCTTGAAAACTTTGCAGCTGCATTGTCTAAATTAGCAAATTGATTGACGGTGACTTCTACCTTAAGTAGTAGAAAACACACCTATTGTGGCGATGGATAGGACAGCTATAGGGGATATGGAGGAGGCTGTTATTTTTTTGATAGATGTAATTTCACCAATTTGTTGATACTTTATGGAAAGTAGAATAGTGCATTTAATTCTAATGTATATTTTGAAACTGTGTTGTCATGGGCCAAATGTGACCATGTTAGATTCTTCTATAGGTCCTATAGCACTCATAAGTTCTCAGGCTTCAGACTTGGCCCAGCTATTAAGATTCAATCAACATACTTTATTTGCTTTGCTGACTATCTTTTAAAAGTAATATTGAAACATGATCAGGTAAATGTAGCCAAATAAGTAATGTTAATGACACCCAGTTCAAGAGATGGATGATTCTTATTGGTTAAGACCACGTCATCATGTACTAATACTTATGAAAGCAAAGCAGTAGTGTAGTTCAGGCAAATAAAGAATGGAAGTTTCGGAACTACATATTACACTGGTGGTAACATAGGCAGACCTCACATGTACCGTTTGCTTGAAAAACGTTCCAGCTACTTTGTCTAACTTAGGAAATTGATTGACGGTGACTTCTACATTAAGTGGTAGAAAACACACTTATTGAGGTGATGGATAGGACAGCTATAGGGGATATAGAGGAGGCTGTTATTTTTTTAATAGGAGTAATTTCACCAATATTCATATAATTTATGGAAAGTAGATCAGTGCATTTAATTCTAATGCAAATTTTGAAACTGTGTTGTCATGGGCCAAGTTTGACCATTTTAGATTCTTCTACAGGTCCTTTAGCACACATAAGTTCCCAGGCTTCAGACTTGGCTAAGCAATAAGATTCAATCAAAACGCTTTTTTTGCCTTGCTGACTATCTTTTAAAAGTAATATCGAGACATGATTAGGTAAATTTAGCCAAATAAGTAATGTTAATGACACCCAGTCCATGAGATGGATTGATCCTATCGGTTAAGACCACGTCATTATGTACTAATACTCATGAAAACAAAGAAGTAGAGTAGTTCAGGCAAATAAAGAATAAAAGTTCTGGAACCACATACTACACCGGTTGTAAAATAGGCAGACCTCACATTTACAGTTTGCTTGAAAACTTTGCAGCTGCATTGTCTAAATTAGCAAATTGATTGACGGTGACTTCTACCTTAAGTGGTAGAAAACACACTTATTGAGGTGATGGATAGGACAGCTATAGGGGATATAGAGGAGGCTGTTATTTTTTTTAATAGGTGTAATTTCACCAATATTCTCATAATTTATGGAAAGTAGATCAGCGCATTTAATTCAAATGCATATTTTAAAAACTGTGTTGTCATGGGCCAAATTGGACCATGTTAGATTCTTCTACAGGTCGTTTAGCACACATAAGTTCCCAAGCTTCAGACTTGGCAAACTATTAAGATTCAATCAACATACTTTATTTGCCTTGCTGACTATCTTTTAAAAGTAATATTGAGACATGATCAGGTAATTGTAGAAAAATAAATAATGTTAATGACACCCAGTCCAAGAGATGGATGAGTCTTATTGGTTAAGACCAGGTCATTATGTACTAATACTTATGAAAACAAAGAAGTAGTGTAGTTCAGGCAAACAAAGAATAAAAGTTTCGGAACTACATATTACACTGGTGGTAACATAGGCAGACCTCACATGTACAGTTTGCTTGAAAAACGTTCTAGCTACTTTGTCTAATTTAGGAAATTGATTGACGGTGACTTCTACCCTAAGTGGTAGAAAACACACCTATTGTGGCGATGGATAGGACAGCTATAGGGGATATGGAGGAGGCTGTTATTTTTTTGATGGGTGTAATTTCACCAATTTGTTGATAATTTATGGAAAGTAGATCAGTGCATTTAATTCAAATGCATATTTTAAAAACTGTGTTGTCATGGGCTAAATTGGACCATGTTAGATTCTTCTACAGGTCATTTAGAACACATAAGTTCCCAGGCTTAAGACTTGGCTAAGCAATAAGATTCAATCAAAACGCTTTATTTGCCTTGCTGACTATCTTTTAAAAGTAATATCGAGACATGATTAGGTAAATTTAGCCAAATAAGTAATGTTAATGACACCCAGTCCATGAGATGGATTGGTCCTATTGGTTTAGACCACGTCTTTATGTACTAATACTTATGAGAACAAAGAAGTAGTGTAGTTCAGGCAAATAAAGAATAAAAGTTTCGGAACTACTTACTACACCGGTTGTAAAATAGGCAGACCTCACATTTACAGTTTGCTTGAAAACTTTGCAGCTGCATTGTCTACATTAGCAAATTGATTGACGGTGACTTCTACCTTAAGTGGTAGAAAACACACTTATTGAGGTGATGGATAGGACAGCTATAGGGGATATAGAGGAGGCTGTTATTTTTTTAATAGGTGTAATTTCACCAATATTCATAAAATTTATGGAAAGTAGATCAGTGCATTTAATTCTAATGCATATTTTGAAACTGTGTTGTCATGGGCCAAATTTAACCATGTTAGATTCTTCTACAGGTCCTTTAGCACACATAAGTTCCTAGGCTTCAGACTTGGCTAAGCAATAAGATTTAATCAACACGCTTTATTTGCCTTGCTGACTATCTTTTAAAAGTAATATCGAGACATGATTAGGTAAATTTAGCAAAATAAGTAATGTTAATGACACCCAGTCCAAGAGATGGATTGGTCGTTTTGGTTAAGACCACGTCATTATGTACTAATACCTATGAAAACAAAGAAGTAGTGTAGTTCAGGCAAATAAAGAATAAAAGTTTCGGAACTACATACTACACCGGTTGTAAAATAGGCAGACCTCACATTTACAGTTTGCTTGAAAACTTTGCAGCTGCATTGTCTAAATTAGCAAATTGATTGACGGTGACTTCTACCTTAAGTGGTAGAAAACACACTTATTGAGGTGATGGATAGGACAGCTATAGGGGATATAGAGGAGGCTGTTATTTTTTTTTAATAGGTGTAATTTCACCAATATTCTCATAATTTATGGAAAGTAGATCAGCGCATTTAATTCAAATGCATATTTTAAAAACTGTGTTGTCATGGGCCAAATTGGACCATGTTAGATTCTTCTACAGGTCGTTTAGCACACATAAGTTCCCAAGCTTCAGACTTGGCAAACTATTAAGATTCAATCAACATACTTTATTTGCCTTGCTGACTATCTTTTAAAAGTAATATTGAGACATGATCAGGTAATTGTAGAAAAATAAATAATGTTAATGACACCCAGTCCAAGAGATGGATGAGTCTTATTGGTTAAGACCAGGTCATTATGTACTAATACTTATGAAAACAAAGAAGTAGTGTAGTTCAGGCAAACAAAGAATAAAAGTTTCGGAACTACATATTACACTGGTGGTAACATAGGCAGACCTCACATGTACAGTTTGCTTGAAAAACGTTCTAGCTACTTTGTCTAATTTAGGAAATTGATTGACGGTGACTTCTACCCTAAGTGGTAGAAAACACACCTATTGTGGCGATGGATAGGACAGCTATAGGGGATATGGAGGAGGCTGTTATTTTTTTGATGGGTGTAATTTCGCCAATTTGTTGATAATTTATGGAAAGTAGATCAGTGCATTTAATTCAAATGCATATTTTAAAAACTGTGTTGTCATGGGCTAAATTGGACCATGTTAGATTCTTCTACAGGTCATTTAGCACACATAAGTTCCCAGGCTTAAGACTTGGCTAAGCAATAAGATTCAATCAAAACGCTTTATTTGCCTTGCTGACTATCTTTTAAAAGTACTATCGAGACATGATTAGGTAAATTTAGCCAAATAAGTAATGTTAATGACACCCAGTCCATGAGATGGATTGGTCCTATTGGTTTAGACCACGTCTTTATGTACTAATACTTATGATAACAAAGAAGTAGTGTAGTTAAGGCAAATAAAGAATAAAAGTTTCGGAACTACTTACTACACCGGTTGTAAAATAGGCAGACCTCACATTTACAGTTTGCTTGAAAACTTTGCAGCTGCATTGTCTACATTAGCAAATTGATTGACGGTGACTTCTACCTTAAGTGGTAGAAAACACACTTATTGAGGTGATGGATAGGACAGCTATAGGGGATATAGAGGAGGCTGTTATTTTTTTAATAGGAGTAATTTCACCAATGATCATATAATTTATGGAAAGTAGATCAGTGCATTTAATTCTAATGCATATTTTGAAACTGTGTTGTCATGGGCCAAATTTAACCATGTTAGATTCTTCTACAGGTCCTTTAGCACACATAAGTTCCTAGGCTTCAGACTTGGCTAAGCAATAAGATTTAATCAACACGCTTTATTTGCCTTGCTGACTATCTTTTAAAAGTAATATCGAGACATGATTAGGTAAATTTAGCCAAATAAGTAATGTTAATGACACCCAGTCCATGAGATGGATTGATCCTATCGGTTAAGACCACGTCATTATGTACTAATACTTATGAAAACAAAGAAGTAGTGTAGTTCAGGCAAATAAAGAATAAAAGTTCTGGAACCACATACTACACCGGTTGTAAAATAGGCAGACCTCACATTTACAGTTTGCTTGAAAACTTTGCAGCTGCATTGTCTAAATTAGCAAATTGATTGACGGTGACTTCTACCTTAAGTGGTAGAAAACACACTTATTGAGGTGATGGATAGGACAGCTATAGGGGATATAGAGGAGGCTGTTATTTTTTTTTAATAGGTGTAATTTCACCAATATTCTCATAATTTATGGAAAGTAGATCAGCGCATTTAATTCAAATGCATATTTTAAAAACTGTGTTGTCATGGGCCAAATTGGACCATGTTAGATTCTTCTACAGGTCGTTTAGCACACATAAGTTCCCAAGCTTCAGACTTGGCAAACTATTAAGATTCAATCAACATACTTTATTTGCCTTGCTGACTATCTTTTAAAAGTAATATTGAGACATGATCAGGTACTTGTAGAAAAATAAATAATGTTAATGACACCCAGTCCAAGAGATGGATGAGTCTTATTGGTTAAGACCAGGTCATTATGTACTAATACTTATGAAAACAAAGAAGTAGTGTAGTTCAGGCAAACAAAGAATAAAAGTTTCGGAACTACATATTACACTGGTGGTAACATAGGCAGACCTCACATGTACAGTTTGCTTGAAAAACGTTCTAGCTACTTTGTCTAATTTAGGAAATTGATTGACGGTGACTTCTACCCTAAGTGGTAGAAAACACACCTATTGTGGCGATGGATAGGACAGCTATAGGGGATATGGAGGAGGCTGTTATTTTTTTGATGGGTGTAATTTCACCAATTTGTTGATAATTTATGGAAAGTAGATCAGTGCATTTAATTCAAATGCATATTTTAAAAACTGTGTTGTCATGGGCTAAATTGGACCATGTTAGATTCTTCTACAGGTCATTTAGCACACATAAGTTCCCAGGCTTAAGACTTGGCTAAGCAATAAGATTCAATCAAAACGCTTTATTTGCCTTGCTGACTATCTTTTAAAAGTACTATCGAGACATGATTAGGTAAATTTAGCCAAATAAGTAATGTTAATGACACCCAGTCCATGAGATGGATTGGTCCTATTGGTTTAGACCACGTCTTTATGTACTAATACTTATGATAACAAAGAAGTAGTGTAGTTCAGGCAAATAAAGAATAAAAGTTTCGGAACTACTTACTACACCGGTTGTAAAATAGGCAGACCTCACATTTACAGTTTGCTTGAAAACTTTGCAGCTGCATTGTCTACATTAGCAAATTGATTGACGGTGACTTCTACCTTAAGTGGTAGAAAACACACTTATTGAGGTGATGGATAGGACAGCTATAGGGGATATAGAGGAGGCTGTTATTTTTTAATAGGTGTAATTTCACCAATATTCTCATAATTTATGGAAAGTAGATCAGTGCATTTAATTCTAATGTATATTTTGAAACTGGGTTGTCATTGGCCAAATGTAACCATGTTAGATTCTTCTACAGGTCCTTTAGCACACATAAGTTCCCAGGCTTCAGATTTGGCTAAGCAATAAGGTTTAATAAACACTCTTTATTTGCCTTGCTGACTATCTTTTAAAAGTAATATCGAGACATGATTAGGTAAATTTAGTCAAATAAGTAATGTTAATGACACCCAGTCCATGAGATGGATTGGTCGTTTTGGTTAAGACCACGTCATTATGTACTAATACTTATGAAAACAAAGAAGTAGTGTAGTTCAGGCAAACAAAGAATAAAAGTTTCGGAACTACATACTACACCGGTTGTAAAATAGGCAGACCTCACATTTACAGTTTGCTTGAAAACTTTGCAGCTGCATTGTCTAAATTAGCAAATTGATGGATGGTGACTTCTACCTTAAGTGGTAGAAAACACACTTATTGAGGTGATGGATAGGACAGCTATAGGGGATATAGAGGAGGCTGTTATATTTTTTAATAGGTGTAATTTCACCAATTTGTTGATACTTTATGGAAAGTAGAATAGTGCATTTAATTCTAATGTATATTTTGAAACTGTGTTGTCATGGGCCAAATGTGACCATGTTAGATTCTTCTATAGGTCCTATAGCACTCATAAGTTCTTAGGCTTCAGACTTGGCCCAGCTATTAAGATTCAATCAACATACTTTATTTGCTTTGCTGACTATCTTTTAAAAGTAATATTGAAACATGATCAGGTAAATGTAGCCAAATAAGTAATGTTAATGACACCCAGTTCAAGAGATGGATGATTCTTATTGGTTAAGACCACGTCATTATGTACTAATACTTATGAAAGCAAAGCAGTAGTGTAGTTCAGGCAAATAAAGAATGGAAGTTTCGGAACTACATATTACACTGGTGGTAACATAGGCAGACCTCACATGTACCGTTTGCTTGAAAAACGTTCCAGCTACTTTGTCTAACTTAGGAAATTGATTGACGGTGACTTCTACATTAAGTGGTAGAAAACACAACTATTAAGGCGAGTGATAGGACAGCTATAGGGGATATGGAGGAGGCTGTTATTTTTTTGATGGGTGTAATTTCACCAATTTGTTGATAATTTATGGAAAGTAGATCAGTGCATTTAATTCTAATGCATATTTTGAAGCTGTGTTGTCATGGGCCAAATTTGACCATGTTAGATTCTTCTACAGGTCCTTTAGCACACATAAGTTCCCAGGCTTCAGACTTGGCTAAGCAATAAGATTCCATCAAAACGCTTTTTTGCCTTGCTGACTATCTTTTAAAAGTAATATCGAGACATGATTAGGTAAATTTAGCCAAATAAGTAATGTTAATGACACCCAGTCCATGAGATGGATTGGTCCTATTGGTTTAGACCACGTCTTTATGTACTAATACTTATGATAACAAAGAAGTAGTGTAGTTCAGGCAAATAAAGAATAAAAGTTTCGGAACTACATACTACACCGGTTGTAAAATAGGCAGACCTCACATTTACAGTTTGCTTGAAAACTTTGCAGCTGCATTGTCTAAATTAGCAAATTGATGGACGGTGACTTCCACCTTAAGTGGTAGAAAACACACTTATTGAGGTGATGGATAGGACAGCTATAGGGGATATAGAGGAGGCTGTTAAATTTTTTAATAGGTGTAATTTCACCAATATTCTCATAATTTATGGAAAGTAGATCAGTGCATTTAATTCAAATGCATATTTTAAAAACTGTGTTGTCATGGGCCAAATTGGACCATGTTAGATTCTTCTACAGGTCGTTTAGCACACATAAGTTCCCAAGCTTCAGACTTGGCAAACTATTAAGATTCAATCAACATACTTTATTTGCCTTGCTGACTATCTTTTAAAAGTAATATTGAGACATGATCAGGTAATTGTAGAAAAATAAATAATGTTAATGACACCCAGTCCAAGAGATGGATGAGTCTTATTGGTTAAGACCAGGTCATTATGTACTAATACTTATGAAAACAAAGAAGTAGTGTAGTTCAGGCAAACAAAGAATAAAAGTTTCGGAACTACATATTACACTGGTGGTAACATAGGCAGACCTCACATGTACAGTTTGCTTGAAAAACGTTCTAGCTACTTTGTCTAATTTAGGAAATTGATTGACGGTGACTTCTACCCTAAGTGGTAGAAAACACACCTATTGTGGCGATGGATAGGACAGCTATAGGGGATATGGAGGAGGCTGTTATTTTTTTGATGGGTGTAATTTCACCAATTTGTTGATAATTTATGGAAAGTAGATCAGTGCATTTAATTCAAATGCATATTTTAAAAACTGTGTTGTCATGGGCTAAATTGGACCATGTTAGATTCTTCTACAGGTCATTTAGCACACATAAGTTCCCAGGCTTAAGACTTGACTAAGCAATAAGATTCAATCAAAACGCTTTATTTGCCTTGCTGACTATCTTTTAAAAGTAATATCGAGACATGATTAGGTAAGTTTAGCCAAATAAGTAATGTTAATGACACCCAGTCCATGAGATGGATTGGTCCTATTGGTTTAGACCACGTCTTTATGTACTAATACTTATGATAACAAAGAAGTAGTGTAGTTCAGGCAAATAAAGAATAAAAGTTTCGGAACTACATACTACACCGGTTGTAAAATAGGCAGACCTCACATTTACAGTTTGCTTGAAAACTTTGCAGCTGCATTGTCTAAATTAGCAAATTGATGGATGGTGACTTCTACCTTAAGTGGTAGAAAACACACTTATTGAGGTGATGGATAGGACAGCTATAGGGGATATAGAGGAGGCTGTTATATTTTTTAATAGGTGTAATTTCACCAATATTCTCATAATTTATGGAAAGTAGATCAGTGCATTTAATTCAAATGCATATTTTAAAAACTGTGTTGTCATGGGCCAAATTGGACCATGTTAGATTCTTCTACAGGTCGTTTAGCACACATAAGTTCCCAAGCTTCAGACTTGGCAAACTATTAAGATTCAATCAACATACTTTATTTGCCTTGCTGACTATCTTTTAAAAGTAATATTGAGACATGATCAGGTAATTGTAGAAAAATAAATAATGTTAATGACACCCAGTCCAAGAGATGGATGAGTCTTATTGGTTAAGACCAGATCATTATGTACTAATACTTATTGAAACAAAGAAGTAGTGTAGTTCAGGCAAATAAAGAATAAAAGTTTCGGAACTACATATTACACTGGTGGTAACATAGGCAGACCTCACATGTACAGTTTGCTTGAAAAACGTTCTAGCTACTTTGTCTAATTTAGGAAATTGATTGACAGTGACTTCTACCTTAAGTGGTAGAAAACACACCTATTGTGGCGATGGATAGGACAGCTATAGGGGATATGGAGGAGGCTGTTATTTTTTTGATGGGTGTAATTTCACCAATTTGTTGATAATTTATGGAAAGTAGATCAGTGCATTTAATTCAAATGCATATTTTAAAAACTGTGTTGTCATGGGCTAAATTGGACCATGTTAGATTCTTCTACAGGTCATTTAGCACACATAAGTTCCCAGGCTTAAGACTTGGCTAAGCAATAAGATTCAATCAAAACGCTTTATTTGCCTTGCTGACTATCTTTTAAAAGTAATATTGAGACATGATTAGGTAAATTTAGAAAAATAAGTAATGTTAATGACACCCAGTCCATGAGATGGATTGGTCCTATTGGTTTAGACCACGTCTTTATGTACTAATACTTATGATGACAAAGAAGTAGTGTAGTTCAAGCAAATAAAGAATAAAAGTTTCGGAACTACATACTACACCGGTTGTAAAATAGGCAGACCTCACATTTACAGTTTGCTTGAAAACTTTGCAGCTGCATTGTCTAAATTAGCAAATTGATTGACGGTGACTTCTACCTTAAGTGGTAGAAAACACACTTATTGAGGTGATGGATAGGACAGCTATAGGGGATATAGAGGAGGCTGCTATATTTTTTAATAGGTGTAATTTCACCAATATTCTCATAATTTGTGGAAAGTAGATCAGTGCATTTAATTCAAAAGCATATTTTAAAATTTGTGTTGTCATGGACCAAATGTAACCATATTAGATTCTTCTACAGGTCCTTAAGCACACATAAGTTCCCAGGCTTCAGACTTGGCTAAGCAATAAGATTTAATCAACACGCTTTATTTGCCTTGCTGACTATCTTTTAAAAGTAATAATGAGACATGATTAGGTAAATTTAGCCAAATAAGTAATGTTAATGACACCCAGTCCAAGAGATGGATTGGTCCTATTGGTTAAGACCATGTCATTATGTACTAATACCTATGAAAACAAACTAGTGTAGTTCAGGCAAATAAAGAATAAAAGTTTCGGAACTACATACTACACCGGTTGTAAAATAGGCAGACCTCACATTTACAGTTTGCTTAAAAACTTTGCAGCTGCATTGTCTAAATTAGCAAATTGATTGACGGTGACTTCTACCTTAAGTAGTAGAAAACACACCTATTGTGGCGATGGATAGGACAGCTATAGGGGATATGGAGGAGGCTGTTATTTTTTTGATAGGTGTAATTTCACCAATTTGTTGATACTTTATGGAAAGTAGATAAGTGCATTTAATTCTAATGTATATTTTGAAACTGTGTTGTCATGGGCCAAATGTGACCATGTTAGATTCTTCTATAGGTCCTATAGCACTCATAAGTTCTCAGGCTTCAGACTTGGCCCAGCTATTAAGATTCAATCAACATACTTTATTTGCCTTGCTGACTATATTTTAAAAGTAATATTGAAACATGATCAGGTAAATGTAGCCAAATAAGTAATGTTAATGACACCCAGTTCAAGAGATGGATGATTCTTATTGGTTAAGACCACGTCATTATGTACTAATACTTATAAAAGCAAAGCAGTAGTGTAGTTCAGGCAAATAAAGAATGGAAGTTTCGTAACTACATATTACACTGGTGGTAACATAGGCAGACCCCACATGTACCGTTTGCTTGAAAAACGTTCCAGCTACTTTGTCTAACTTAGGGAATTGATTGACGGTGACTTCTACATTAAGTGGTAGAAAACACACCTATTTTGGCGATGGATAGGACAGCTATAGGGGATATGGAGGAGGCTGTTATTTTTTTGATGGGTGTAATTTCACCAATTTGTTGATAATTTATGGAAAGTAGATCAGTGCATTTAATTCTAATGCATATTTTGAAACTGTGTTGTCATGGGCCAAATTTGACCATGTTAGATTCTTCTACAGGTCCTTTAGCACACATAAGTTCCCAGGCTTCAGACTTGGCTAAGCAATAAGATTCAATCAAAACGCTTTTTTTGCCTTGCTGACTATCTTTTAAAAGTAATATCGAGAGATGATTAGGTAAATTTAGCCAAATAAGTAATGTTAATGACACCCAGTCCATGAGATGGATTGATCCTATTGGTTAAGACCACGTCATTATGTACTAATACTTATGAAAACAAAGAAGTAGTGTAGTTCAGGCAAATAAAGAATAAAAGTTCTGGAACCACATACCACACCGGTTGTAAAATAAGCAGACCTCACATTTACAGTTTGCTTGAAAACTTTGCAGCTGCATTGTCTAAATTAGCAAATTGATTGACGGTGACTTCTACCTTAAGTGGTAGAAAACACACTTATTGAGGTGATGGATAGGACAGCTATAGGGGATATAGAGGAGGCTGTTATATTTTTTAATAGGTGTAATTTCACCAATATTCTCATAATTTATGGAAAGTAGATCAGTGCATTTAATTCAAATGCATATTTTAAAAACTGTGTTGTCATGGGCCAAATTGGACCATGTTAGATTCTTCTACAGGTCGTTTAGCACACATAAGTTCCCAAGCTTCAGACTTGGCAAACTATTAAGATTCAATCAACATACTTTATTTGCCTTGCTGACTATCTTTTAAAAGTAATATTGAGACATGATCAGGTAATTGTAGAAAAATAAATAATGTTAATGACACCCAGTCCAAGAGATGGATGAGTCTTATTGGTTAAGACCAGGTCATTATGTACTAATACTTATTAAAACAAAAAAGTAGTGTAGTTCAGGCAAATAAAGAATAAAAGTTTCGGAACTACATATTACACTGGTGGTAACATAGGCAGACCTCACATGTACAGTTTGCTTGAAAAACGTTCTAGCTACTTTGTCTAATTTAGGAAATTGATTGACGGTGACTTCTACCTTAAGTGGTAGAAAACACACCTATTGTGGCGATGGATAGGACAGCTATAGGGGATATGGAGGAGGCTGTTATTTTTTTGATGGGTGTAATTTCACCAATTTGTTGATAATTTATGGAAAGTAGATCAGTGCATTTAATTCAAATGCATATTTTAAAAACTGTGTTGTCATGGGCTAAATTGGACCATGTTAGATTCTTCTACAGGTCATTTAGCACACATAAGTTCCCAGACTTAAGACTTGGCTAAGCAATAAGATTCAATCAAAACGCTTTATTGGCCTTGCTGACTATCTTTTAAAAGTAATATCGAGACATGATTAGGTAAATTTAGCCAAATAAGTAATGTTAATGACACCCAGTCCATGAGATGGATTGGTCCTATTGGTTTAGACCACGTCATTATGTACTAATACTTATGATAACAAAAAAGTAGTGTAGTTCAGGCAAATAAAGAATAAAAGTTTCGGAACTACATACTACACCGGTTGTAAAATAGGCAGACCTCACATTCACAGTTTGCTTGAAAACTTTGCAGCTGCATTGTCTAAATTAGAAAATTGATTGACGGTGACTTCTACCTTAAGTAGTAGAAAACACACCTATTGTGGCGATGGATAGGACAGCTATAGGGGATATGGAGGAGGCTGTTATTTTTTTGATAGGTGTAATTTCACCAATTTGTTGATACTTTATGGAAAGTAGAATAGTGCATTTAATTCTAATGTATATTTTGAAACTGTGTTGTCATGGGCCAAATTTGACCATGTTAGATTCTTCTACAGGTCATTTAGCACACATAAGTTCCCAGGCTTAAGACTTGGCTAAGCAATAAGATTCAATCAAAACGCTTTATTTGCCTTGCTGACTATCTTTTAAAAGTAATATTGAGACATGATTAGGTAAATTTAGAAAAATAAGTAATGTTAATGACACCCAGTCCATGAGATGGATTGGTCCTATTGGTTTAGACCACGTCTTTATGTACTAATACTTATGATGACAAAGAAGTAGTGTAGTTCAAGCAAATAAAGAATAAAAGTTTCGGAACTACATACTACACCGGTTGTAAAATAGGCAGACCTCACATTTACAGTTTGCTTGAAAACTTTGCAGCTGCATTGTCTAAATTAGCAAATTGATTGACGGTGACTTGTACCTTAAGTGGTAGAAAACACACTTATTGAGGTGATGGATAGGACAGCTATAGGGGATATAGAGGAGGCTGCTATATTTTTTAATAGGTGTAATTTCACCAATATTCTCATAATTTGTGGAAAGTAGATCAGTGCATTTAATTCAAAAGCATATTTTAAAATTTGTGTTGTCATGGACCAAATGTAACCATGTTAGATTCTTCTACAGGTCCTTAAGCACACATAAGTTCCCAGGCTTCAGACTTGGCTAAGCAATAAGATTTAATCAACACGCTTTATTTGCCTTGCTGACTATCTTTTAAAAGTAATAATGAGACATGATTAGGTAAATTTAGCCAAATAAGTAATGTTAATGACACCCAGTCCAAGAGATGGATTGGTCCTATTGGTTAAGACCATGTCATTATGTACTAATACCTATGAAAACAAAGTAGTGTAGTTCAGGCAAATAAAGAATAAAAGTTTCGGAACTACATACTACACCGGTTGTAAAATAGGCAGACCTCACATTTACAGTTTGCTTAAAAACTTTGCAGCTGCATTGTCTAAATTAGCAAATTGATTGACGGTGACTTCTACCTTAAGTAGTAGAAAACACACCTATTGTGGCGATGGATAGGACAGCTATAGGGGATATGGAGGAGGCTGTTATTTTTTTGATAGGTGTAATTTCACCAATTTGTTGATACTTTATGGAAAGTAGATAAGTGCATTTAATTCTAATGTATATTTTGAAACTGTGTTGTCATGGGCCAAATGTGACCATGTTAGATTCTTCTATAGGTCCTATAGCACTCATAAGTTCTCAGGCTTCAGACTTGGCCCAGCTATTAAGATTCAATCAACATACTTTATTTGCCTTGCTGACTATATTTTAAAAGTAATATTGAAACATGATCAGGTAAATGTAGCCAAATAAGTAATGTTAATGACACCCAGTTCAAGAGATGGATGATTCTTATTGGTTAAGACCACGTCATTATGTACTAATACTTATAAAAGCAAAGCAGTAGTGTAGTTCAGGCAAATAAAGAATGGAAGTTTCGTAACTACATATTACACTGGTGGTAACATAGGCAGACCCCACATGTACCGTTTGCTTGAAAAACGTTCCAGCTACTTTGTCTAACTTAGGGAATTGATTGACGGTGACTTCTACATTAAGTGGTAGAAAACACACCTATTTTGGCGATGGATAGGACAGCTATAGGGGATATGGAGGAGGCTGTTATTTTTTTGATGGGTGTAATTTCACCAATTTGTTGATAATTTATGGAAAGTAGATCAGTGCATTTAATTCTAATGCATATTTTGAAACTGTGTTGTCATGGGCCAAATTTGACCATGTTAGATTCTTCTACAGGTCCTTTAGCACACATAAGTTCCCAGGCTTCAGACTTGGCTAAGCAATAAGATTCAATCAAAACGCTTTTTTTGCCTTGCTGACTATCTTTTAAAAGTAATATCGAGAGATGATTAGGTAAATTTAGCCAAATAAGTAATGTTAATGACACCCAGTCCATGAGATGGATTGATCCTATTGGTTAAGACCACGTCATTATGTACTAATACTTATGAAAACAAAGAAGTAGTGTAGTTCAGGCAAATAAAGAATAAAAGTTCTGGAACCACATACCACACCGGTTGTAAAATAAGCAGACCTCACATTTACAGTTTGCTTGAAAACTTTGCAGCTGCATTGTCTAAATTAGCAAATTGATTGACGGTGACTTCTACCTTAAGTGGTAGAAAACACACTTATTGAGGTGATGGATAGGACAGCTATAGGGGATATAGAGGAGGCTGTTATATTTTTTAATAGGTGTAATTTCACCAATATTCTCATAATTTATGGAAAGTAGATCAGTGCATTTAATTCAAATGCATATTTTAAAAACTGTGTTGTCATGGGCCAAATTGGACCATGTTAGATTCTTCTACAGGTCGTTTAGCACACATAAGTTCCCAAGCTTCAGACTTGGCAAACTATTAAGATTCAATCAACATACTTTATTTGCCTTGCTGACTATCTTTTAAAAGTAATATTGAGACATGATCAGGTAATTGTAGAAAAATAAATAATGTTAATGACACCCAGTCCAAGAGATGGATGAGTCTTATTGGTTAAGACCAGGTCATTATGTACTAATACTTATTAAAACAAAAAAGTAGTGTAGTTCAGGCAAATAAAGAATAAAAGTTTCGGAACTACATATTACACTGGTGGTAACATAGGCAGACCTCACATGTACAGTTTGCTTGAAAAACGTTCTAGCTACTTTGTCTAATTTAGGAAATTGATTGACGGTGACTTCTACCTTAAGTGGTAGAAAACACACCTATTGTGGCGATGGATAGGACAGCTATAGGGGATATGGAGGAGGCTGTTATTTTTTTGATGGGTGTAATTTCACCAATTTGTTGATAATTTATGGAAAGTAGATCAGTGCATTTAATTCAAATGCATATTTTAAAAACTGTGTTGTCATGGGCTAAATTGGACCATGTTAGATTCTTCTACAGGTCATTTAGCACACATAAGTTCCCAGACTTAAGACTTGGCTAAGCAATAAGATTCAATCAAAACGCTTTATTGGCCTTGCTGACTATCTTTTAAAAGTAATATCGAGACATGATTAGGTAAATTTAGCCAAATAAGTAATGTTAATGACACCCAGTCCATGAGATGGATTGGTCCTATTGGTTTAGACCACGTCATTATGTACTAATACTTATGATAACAAAAAAGTAGTGTAGTTCAGGCAAATAAAGAATAAAAGTTTCGGAACTACATACTACACCGGTTGTAAAATAGGCAGACCTCACATTCACAGTTTGCTTGAAAACTTTGCAGCTGCATTGTCTAAATTAGAAAATTGATTGACGGTGACTTCTACCTTAAGTAGTAGAAAACACACCTATTGTGGCGATGGATAGGACAGCTATAGGGGATATGGAGGAGGCTGTTATTTTTTTGATAGGTGTAATTTCACCAATTTGTTGATACTTTATGGAAAGTAGAATAGTGCATTTAATTCTAATGTATATTTTGAAACTGTGTTGTCATGGGCCAAATTTGACCATGTTAGATTCTTCTACAGGTCATTTAGCACACATAAGTTCCCAGGCTTAAGACTTGGCTAAGCAATAAGATTCAATCAAAACGCTTTATTTGCCTTGCTGACTATCTTTTAAAAGTAATATTGAGACATGATTAGGTAAATTTAGAAAAATAAGTAATGTTAATGACACCCAGTCCATGAGATGGATTGGTCCTATTGGTTTAGACCACGTCTTTATGTACTAATACTTATGATGACAAAGAAGTAGTGTAGTTCAAGCAAATAAAGAATAAAAGTTTCGGAACTACATACTACACCGGTTGTAAAATAGGCAGACCTCACATTTACAGTTTGCTTGAAAACTTTGCAGCTGCATTGTCTAAATTAGCAAATTGATTGACGGTGACTTGTACCTTAAGTGGTAGAAAACACACTTATTGAGGTGATGGATAGGACAGCTATAGGGGATATAGAGGAGGCTGCTATATTTTTTAATAGGTGTAATTTCACCAATATTCTCATAATTTGTGGAAAGTAGATCAGTGCATTTAATTCAAAAGCATATTTTAAAATTTGTGTTGTCATGGACCAAATGTAACCATGTTAGATTCTTCTACAGGTCCTTAAGCACACATAAGTTCCCAGGCTTCAGACTTGGCTAAGCAATAAGATTTAATCAACACGCTTTATTTGCCTTGCTGACTATCTTTTAAAAGTAATAATGAGACATGATTAGGTAAATTTAGCCAAATAAGTAATGTTAATGACACCCAGTCCAAGAGATGGATTGGTCCTATTGGTTAAGACCATGTCATTATGTACTAATACCTATGAAAACAAAGTAGTGTAGTTCAGGCAAATAAAGAATAAAAGTTTCGGAACTACATACTACACCGGTTGTAAAATAGGCAGACCTCACATTTACAGTTTGCTTAAAAACTTTGCAGCTGCATTGTCTAAATTAGCAAATTGATTGACGGTGACTTCTACCTTAAGTAGTAGAAAACACACCTATTGTGGCGATGGATAGGACAGCTATAGGGGATATGGAGGAGGCTGTTATTTTTTTGATAGGTGTAATTTCACCAATTTGTTGATACTTTATGGAAAGTAGATAAGTGCATTTAATTCTAATGTATATTTTGAAACTGTGTTGTCATGGGCCAAATGTGACCATGTTAGATTCTTCTATAGGTCCTATAGCACTCATAAGTTCTCAGGCTTCAGACTTGGCCCAGCTATTAAGATTCAATCAACATACTTTATTTGCCTTGCTGACTATATTTTAAAAGTAATATTGAAACATGATCAGGTAAATGTAGCCAAATAAGTAATGTTAATGACACCCAGTTCAAGATTTGGATGATTCTTATTGGTTAAGACCACGTCATTATATACTAATACTTATAAAAGCAAAGCAGTAGTGTAGTTCAGGCAAATAAAGAATGGAAGTTTCGTAACTACATATTACACTGGTGGTAACATAGGCAGACCCCACATGTACCGTTTGCTTGAAAAACGTTCCAGCTACTTTGTCTAACTTAGGGAATTGATTGACGGTGACTTCTACATTAAGTGGTAGAAAACACACCTATTTTGGCGATGGATAGGACAGCTATAGGGGATATGGAGGAGGCTGTTATTTTTTTGATGGGTGTAATTTCACCAATTTGTTGATAATTTATGGAAAGTAGATCAGTGCATTTAATTCTAATGCATATTTTGAAACTGTGTTGTCATGGGCCAAATTTGACCATGTTAGATTCTTCTACAGGTCCTTTAGCACACATAAGTTACCAGGCTTCAGACTTGGCTAAGCAATAAGATTCAATCAAAACGCTTTTTTTGCCTTGCTGACTATCTTTTAAAAGTAATATCGAGAGATGATTAGGTAAATTTAGCCAAATAAGTAATGTTAATGACACCCAGTCCATGAGATGGATTGATCCTATTGGTTAAGACCACGTCATTATGTACTAATACTTATGAAAACAAAGAAGTAGTGTAGTTCAGGCAAATAAAGAATAAAAGTTCTGGAACCACATACTACACCGGTTGTAAAATAGGCAGACCTCACATTTACAGTTTGCTTGAAAACTTTGCAGCTGCATTGTCTAAATTAGCAAATTGATTGACGGTGACTTCTACCTTAAGTGGTAGAAAACACACTTATTGAGGTGATGGATAGGACAGCTATAGGGGATATAGAGGAGGCTGTTATATTTTTTAATAGGTGTAATTTCACCAATATTCTCATAATTTATGGAAAGTAGATCAGTGCATTTAATTCAAATGCATATTTTAAAAACTGTGTTGTCATGGGCCAAATTGGACCATGTTAGATTCTTCTACAGGTCGTTTAGCACACATAAGTTCCCAAGCTTCAGACTTGGCAAACTATTAAGATTCAATCAACATACTTTATTTGCCTTGCTGACTATCTTTTAAAAGTAATATTGAGACATGATCAGGTAATTGTAGAAAAATAAATAATGTTAATGACACCCAGTCCAAGAGATGGATGAGTCTTATTGGTTAAGACCAGGTCATTATGTACTAATACTTATTAAAACAAAGAAGTAGTGTAGTTCAGGCAAATAAAGAATAAAAGTTTCGGAACTACATATTACACTGGTGGTAACATAGGCAGACCTCACATGTACAGTTTGCTTGAAAAACGTTCTAGCTACTTTGTCTAATTTAGGAAATTGATTGACGGTGACTTCTACCTTAAGTGGTAGAAAACACACCTATTGTGGCGATGGATAGGACAGCTATAGGGGATATGGAGGAGGCTGTTATTTTTTTGATGGGTGTAATTTCACCAATTTGTTGATAATTTATGGAAAGTAGATCAGTGCATTTAATTCAAATGCATATTTTAAAAACTGTGTTGTCATGGGCTAAATTGGACCATGTTAGATTCTTCTACAGGTCATTTAGCACACATAAGTTCCCAGACTTAAGACTTGGCTAAGCAATAAGATTCAATCAAAACGCTTTATTTGCCTTGCTGACTATCTTTTAAAAGTAATATCGAGACATGATTAGGTAAATGTAGCCAAATAAGTAATGTTAATGACACCCAGTCCATGAGATGGATTGGTCCTATTGGTTTAGACCACGTCATTATGTACTAATACTTATGATAACAAAAAAGTAGTGTAGTTCAGGCAAATAAAGAATAAAAGTTTCGGAACTACATACTACACCGGTTGTAAAATAGGCAGACCTCACATTTACAGTTTGCTTGAAAACTTTGCAGCTGCATTGTCTAAATTAGAAAATTGATTGACGGTGACTTCTACCTTAAGTAGTAGAAAACACACCTATTGTGGCGATGGATAGGACAGCTATAGGGGATATGGAGGAGGCTGTTATTTTTTTGATAGGTGTAATTTCACCAATTTGTTGATACTTTATGGAAAGTAGAATAGTGCATTTAATTCTAATGTATATTTTGAAACTGTGTTGTCATGGGCCAAATTTGACCATGTTAGATTCTTCTACAGGTCCTTTAGCACACATAAGTTCCCAGGCTTCAGACTTGGCTAAGCAATAAGATTCAATCAAAACGCTTTTTTTGCCTTGCTGACTATCTTTTAAAAGTAATATCGAGACATGATTAGGTAAATTTAGCCAAATAAGTAATGTTAGTGACACTCAGTCCAAGAGATGGATTGGTCCTATTGGTTAAGACCACGTCATTATGTACTAATACCTATGAAAACAAAGAAGTAGTGTAGTTCAGGCAAATAAAGAATAAAAGTTTTGGAACTACATTCTACACCGGTTGTAAAATAGGCAGACCTCACATTTACAGTTTGCTTAAAAACTTTGCAGCTGCATTGTTTAAATTAGCAAATTGATTGACGGTGACTTCTACCTTAAGTAGTAGAAAACACACCTATTGTGGCAATGGATAGGACAGCTATAGGGGATATGGAGGAGGCTGTTATTTTTTTGATAGGTGTAATTTCACCAATTTGTTGAAACTTTATGGAAAGTAGAATAGTGCATTTAATTCTAATGTATATTTTGAAACTGTGTTGTCATGGGCCAAGTGTGACCATGTTAGATTCTTCTATAGGTCCTATAGCACTCATAAGTTCTCAGGCTTCAGACTTGGCCCAGCTATTAAGATTCAATCAACATACTTTATTTGCCTTGCTGACTATCTTTTTAAAGTAATATTAAAACATGATCAGTTAAATGTAGCCAAATAAGTAATGTTAATGACACCCAGTTCAAGAGATGGATGATACTTATTGGTTAAGACCATGTCATTATGTACTAATACTTATGAAAGCAAAGCAGTAGTGTAGTTCGGGCAAATAAAGAATGGAAGTTTCGTAACTACATATTACACTGGTGGTAACATAGGCAGACCTCACATGTACCGTTTGCTTGAAAAACGTTCCAGCTACTTTGTTTAAC
This sequence comes from Anomaloglossus baeobatrachus, assembly GCF_048569485.1. Taxonomy (NCBI): domain Eukaryota; kingdom Metazoa; phylum Chordata; class Amphibia; order Anura; family Aromobatidae; genus Anomaloglossus; species Anomaloglossus baeobatrachus. The sequence continues at coordinate 237,198,533 of NC_134354.1, forward strand.
TTAGGAAATTGATTGACTGTGACTTCTACATTAAGTGGTAGAAAACACACCTATTGTGGCGATGGATAGGACAGCTATAGGGGATATGGAGGAGGCTGTTACTTTTTGATTGGTGTAATTTCACCAATTTGTTGATAATTTATGGAAAGTAGATCAGTGCATTTAATTCTAATGCATATTTTGAAACTGTGTTGTCATGGGCCAAATTTGACCATGTTAGATTCTTCTACAGGTCCTTTAGCACACATAAGTTCCCAGGCTTCAGACTTGGCTAAGCAATAAGATTCAAACAAAACGCTTTTTTTCCTTGCTGACTATCTTTTAAAAGTATTATCGAGACATGATTAGGTAAATTTAGCCAAATAAGTAATGTTAATGACACCCAGTCCATGAGATGGATTGATCCTATTGGTTAAGACCACGTCATTATGTACTAATACTTATGAAAACAAAGAAGTAGTGTAGTTCAGTCAAATAAAGAATAAAAGTTCTGGAACCACATACTGCACCGGTTGTAAAATAGGCAGACCTCACATTTACAGTTTGCTTGAAAACTTTCCAGCTGCATTGTCTAAATTAGCAAATTGATTGATGCTGTCTAGAGTTGAGCGCGGTTCGTGGTTCGAGGTTCTCCAGTTCTAAGCTCGAGTGATTTTTGGGGCTGTTCGAGATCGAACTAGAACTCGAGCTTTTTGCAAAAGCTCGATAGTTCTAGATACGTTCGAGAACGGTTCTAGCAGCAAAAAGCAGGGCTTTTTACAGCTACAGGGTTGCCGGAGCCATCGCTGGCAGCCTGCCAGAAGCTGGTAACCAAGATAAACATCGGGTATCCAAGCAAAGCGCTTTGGTTAGTAACCCGATGTTTATCTTAGTTACGTGCAGGAAGCCCACACTTCCCCGCTCAGCTCACTCCGCCCCCTCCTGCCCACGGCATGTATACATACATATACACACACATACACACTCTCACTCACGCACACCCCCCCTCCCAGCTACAGTGTGCAGGAGCCATCGCTGGCAGCCTGCCACAAGCTGGTAACCAAGATAAACATCGGGTATCCAAGCAAAGCGCTTTGGTTAGTAACCCGATGTTTACCTTAGTTACGTGCAGGAAGCCCACACTTCCCGCTCAGTTCGCTCCGACCCCTCCTGCCCGCGGCATGTATACATACATATACACACACGCACACACACACACTCTCACCCCCCCCCGCTCGGCTTACCTGCGGTGATGAAGTCCCGCCATCCCGACCTCAGCGCTGTCACTGTCCTCCATGGCCGCCGCTTGTCACATCACCTATCGCTTCCGGCCCGAGACTGACACTGGCGGTGACGTCACGGACCTCTCGCGATACTTGATGTGAAGGCGCCGGTCATTGACCTCAGTGACAGGGGCTGTCGGCAGTGCTGGAGATCAGCGCAGGTAATGTACCTCGCTGACAGAATCACTTGTCATCCCCTGCAGTGACCTGGGCTGACCCATTGATGTTAGCTCAGGTCACTGCATTGCTCTCCCAGCCAATGGGGAACATCCTGCTCTTCATTGACTGGGACAGTGTGGATCGTCATGGCAACCCCTTGGATTACAGCAGACCTGGATTTGTTTTTCTTTCTAATAAATTGGTTAAAGAGGGAATGTTTTGGGGAGTGTTTTTTCAAATAAAAATGTGTTTGTCGTCTATTTTTTTTTATTACTGACTGGGTTGGTGATGTCGGGTATCTGATAGACGCCTGACCTCACCAACCCCAGGGCTTGATGCCAGGTGACATTACACATCTGGTATTAACCCCATATATTACCCCGTTTGCCACCGCACCAGGGCGCGGGATGAGCTGGGGCCAAGCACCAGGATTGGCGCATCTAATGGATGCGCCACTTCTGGGGCGGCTGCGGCCTGCTATTTTTAGGCTTGGGAGAGTCCAATAACCATGGACCTCCCTAGTCTGAGAATATCAGGCCCCAGCTGTCTGCTTTACCTTGGCTGGTGATCCAATTTTGGGGGACCCCTACGTGTTTTTTTTTTTTAAATTATTTATTTAATTTAAAATAACAGCATGGGGTGCCCTCAGTTTTGGATTACCAGCCAAGGTGAGGTTGCCAGCTGTGGTCTGCAGGCTGCAGCCGTCTGCTTTACCCTAGCTGGCTACAAAACTAGGGGGAACCCTACGTCATTTCTTTTTTCATTTTTTTGGCTAAATACAAAGCTAAGCAGCCCTTAGTGCCACATGAAAGGCACCAAAGGGTGCTCCACTTTTTCTCCACTTTGTCTCCACTTTTTCTCCACTTATTCTCCACTTTTTCTCCACTTTTTCTCCATTTATTCTCCACTTTTTCTCCACTTTTTCTCCATTTTTTTCTCCACTTTTTCTCCACTTTTTCTGCACTTATTCTCCACTTTTTCTCCACTTTTTCTCCACTTATTCTCCACTTTTTCTCCACTTTTTCTCCATTTATTCTCCACTTTTTCTCCACTTTTTCTCCATTTATTCTCCACTTTTTCTCCACTTTTTCTCCATTTTTTTCTCCACTTTTTCTCCACTTTTTCTCCACTTATTCTCCACTTTTTCTCCACTTATTCTCCACTTTTTCTCCACTTTTTCTCCATTTTTTTCTCCACTTTTTCTCCACTTTTTCTCCACTTTTTCTCCACTTATTCTCCACTTTTTCTCCACTTTTTCTCCATTTATTCTCCACTTTTTCTCCACTTTTTCTCCATTTTTTTCTCCACTTTTTCTCCACTTTTTCTCCACTTATTCTCCACTTTTTCTCCACTTATTCTCCACTTTTTCTCCACTTTTTCTCCACTTTTTCTCCATTTATTCTCCACTTATTCTCCACTTTTTCTCCACTTTTTCTCCATTTTTTTCTCCACTTTTTCTCCACTTTTTCTCCATTTATTCTCCACTTTTTCTCCACTTTTTCTCCATTTTTTTCTCCACTTTTTCTCCACTTTTTCTCCATTTTTTTCTCCACTTTTTCTCCACTTTTTCTCCACTTTTTCTCCACTTATTCTCCACTTTTTCTCCACTTTTTCTCCACTTTTTCTCCATTTTTTTCTCCACTTTTTCTCCACTTTTTCTCCATTTATTCTCCACTTTTTCTCCACTTATTCTCCACTTTTTCTCCACTTTTTCTCCATTTTTTTCTCCACTTTTTCTCCACTTTTTCTCCACTTTTTCTCCACTTATTCTCCACTTTTTCTCCACTTTTTCTCCATTTTTTTCTCCACTTTTTCTCCATTTATTCTCCACTTTTTCTCCACTTTTTCTCCATTTTTTTCTCCACTTTTTCTCCACTTTTTCTCCATTTATTCTCCACTTTTTCTCCACTTTTTCTCCATTTTTTTCTCCACTTTTTCTCCACTTTTTCTCCATTTATTCTCCACTTTTTCTCCACTTTTTCTCCATTTTTTTTCTCCATTTATTCTCCACTTATTCTCCACTTTTTCTCCACTTATTCTCCACTTTTTCTCCACTTTTTCTCCACTTTTTCTCCATTTATTCTCCACTTTTTCTCCACTTTTTCTCCATTTTTTTTCTCCATTTATTCTCCACTTATTCTCCACTTTTTCTCCACTTATTCTCCACTTTTTCTCCACTTATTCTCCACTTTTTCTTCATTTTTTTCTCCACTTTTTCTCCTTTTATTCTCCACTTTTTCTCCACTTTTTCTCCATTTATTCTCCACTTTTTCTCCACTTTTTCTCCATTTTTTTCTCCACTTTTTCTCCACTTTTTCTCCACTTATTCTCCACTTTTTCTCCACTTTTTCTCCACTTATTCTCCACTTTTTCTCCACTTTTTCTCCATTTTTTTCTCCACTTTTTCTCCACTTTTTCTCCACTTTTTCTCCACTTATTCTCCACTTTTTCTCCACTTTTTCTCCATTTATTCTCCACTTTTTCTCCACTTTTTCTCCATTTTTTTCTCCACTTTTTCTCCACTTTTTCTCCACTTATTCTCCACTTTTTCTCCACTTATTCTCCACTTTTTCTCCACTTTTTCTCCACTTATTCTCCACTTTTTCTCCACTTTTTCTCCATTTTTTTCTCCACTTTTTCTCCTCTTTTTCTCCATTTATTCTCCACTTTTTCTCCACTTTTTCTCCATTTTTTTCTCCACTTTTTCTCCACTTTTTCTCCACTTTTTCTCCACTAATTCTCCACTTTTTCTCCACTTTTTCTCCACTTATTCTCCACTTTTTCTCCACTTTTTCTCCACTTTTTCTCCATTTTTTTCTCCACTTTTTCTCCACTTTTTCTCCATTTATTCTCCACTTTTTCTCCACTTTTTCTCCATTTTTTTTCTCCATTTATTCTCCACTTATTCTCCACTTTTTCTCCACTTTTTCTCCATTTTTTTCTCCACTTTTTCTCCACTATTTCTCCACTTTTTCTCCACTTTTTCTCCACTTATTCTCCACTTTTTCTCCATTTATTCTCCACTTTTTCTCCACTTTTTCTCCATTTTTTTTCTCCACTTTTTCTCCACTTTTTCTCCACTTTTTCTCCATTTATTCTCCACTTTTTCTCCACTTTTTCTCCATTTTTTTCTCCACTTTTTCTTCACTTTTTCTCCACTTTTTCTCCACTTATTCTCCACTTATTCTCCACTTTTTCTCCACTTATTCTCCACTTTTTCTCCACTTTTTCTCCATTTTTTTCTCCACTTTTTCTCCATTTATTCTCCACTTTTTCTCCACTTTTTCTCCATTTTTTTCTCCACTTTTTCTCCACTTTTTCTCCACTTTTTCTCCACTTATTCTCCACTTTTTCTCCACTTTTTCTCCACTTTTCCTCCACTTTTTCTCCATTTATTCTCCACTTTTTCTCCACTTTTTCTCCATTTTTTTCTCCACTTTTTCTCCACTTTTTCTCCACTTATTCTCCACTTTTTCTCCACTTATTCTCCACTTTTTCTCCACTTTTTCTCCACTTTTTCTCCATTTATTCTCCACTTATTCTCCACTTTTTCTCCATTTTTTTCTCCACTTTTTCTCCACTTTTTCTCCATTTATTCTCCACTTTTTCTCCACTTTTTCTCCATTTTTTTCTCCACTTTTTCTCCACTTTTTCTCCACTTTTTCTCCACTTATTCTCCACTTTTTCTCCACTTTTTCTCCACTTTTTCTCCACTTATTCTCCACTTTTTCTCCACTTTTTCTCCACTTATTCTCCACTTTTTCTCCACTTTTTCTCCACTTTTTCTCCACTTTTTCTCCACTTATTCTCCACTTTTTCTCCATTTATTCTCCACTTTTTCTCCATTTTTTTCTCCACTTTTTCTCCACTTTTTCTCCACTTACTCTCCACTTTTTCTCCACTTATTCTCCACTTTTTCTCCACTTTTTCTCCACTTTTTCTCCATTTTTTTCTCCACTTTTTCTCCATTTATTCTTTACTTTTTGTCCACTTTTTCTCCATTTTTTTCTCCACTTTTTCTCCACTTTTTCTCCACTTTTTCTCCACTTTTTCTCCACTTATTCTCCACTTTTTCTCCATTTATTCTCCACTTTTTCTCCACTTTTTCTCAATTTTTTTTCTCCACTTTTTCTCCACTTTTTCTCCATTTATTCTCCACTTTTTCTCCACTTTTTCTCCATTTTTTTCTCCACTTTTTCTTCACTTTTTCTCCACTTTTTCTCCACTTATTCTCCACTTATTCTCCACTTTTTCTCCACTTATTCTCCACTTTTTCTCCACTTTTTCTCCATTTTTTTCTCCACTTTTTCTCCATTTATTCTCCACTTTTTCTCCACTTTTTCTCCATTTTTTTCTCCACTTTTTCTCCACTTTTTCTCCACTTTTTCTCCACTTATTCTCCACTTTTTCTCCACTTTTTCTCCACTTTTCCTCCACTTTTTCTCCATTTATTCTCCACTTTTTCTCCACTTTTTCTCCATTTTTTTCTCCACTTTTTCTCCACTTTTTCTCCACTTATTCTCCACTTTTTCTCCACTTATTCTCCACTTTTTCTCCACTTTTTCTCCACTTTTTCTCCATTTATTCTCCACTTATTCTCCACTTTTTCTCCATTTTTTTCTCCACTTTTTCTCCACTTTTTCTCCATTTATTCTCCACTTTTTCTCCACTTTTTCTCCATTTTTTTCTCCACTTTTTCTCCACTTTTTCTCCACTTTTTCTCCACTTATTCTCCACTTTTTCTCCACTTTTTCTCCACTTTTTCTCCACTTATTCTCCACTTTTTCTCCACTTTTTCTCCACTTATTCTCCACTTTTTCTCCACTTTTTCTCCACTTTTTCTCCACTTATTCTCCACTTTTTCTCCATTTATTCTCCACTTTTTCTCCATTTTTTTCTCCACTTTTTCTCCACTTTTTCTCCACTTACTCTCCACTTTTTCTCCACTTATTCTCCACTTTTTCTCCACTTTTTCTCCACTTTTTCTCCATTTTTTTCTCCACTTTTTCTCCATTTATTCTTTACTTTTTGTCCACTTTTTCTCCATTTTTTTCTCCACTTTTTCTCCACTTTTTCTCCACTTTTTCTCCACTTTTTCTCCACTTATTCTCCACTTTTTCTCCATTTATTCTCCACTTTTTCTCCACTTTTTCTCAATTTTTTTTCTCCACTTTTTCTCCACTTTTTCTCCATTTATTCTCCACTTATTCTCCACTTTTTCTCCACTTTTTCTCCATTTTTTTCTCCACTTTTTCTCCACTTATTCTCCACTTTTTCTCCACTTTTTCTCCACTTATTCTCCACTTTTTCTTCACTTATTCTCCACTTATTCTCCACTTTTTCTCCACTTTTTCTCCATTTATTCTCCACTTTTTCTCCACTTTTTCTCCATTTTTTTCTCCACTTTTTCTCCACTTTTTCTCCATTTATTCTCCACTTTTTCTCCACTTTTTCTCCATTTTTTCTCCACTTATTCTCCACTTTTTCTCCACTTATTCTCCACTTTTTCTCCACTTATTCTCCACTTTTTCTCCACTTATTCTCCACTTATTCCGCACTTATTCTCCACTTATTCTCCACTTTTTCTCCACTTTTTCTCCATTTTTTTATCCACTTTTTCTCCACTTTTTCTCCACTTATTCTCCACTTTTTCTCCATTTATTCTCCACTTTTTCTCCACTTTTTCTCCATTTTTTTTCTCCACTTTTTCTCCACTTTTTCTCCATTTATTCTCCACTTATTCTCCACTTTTTCTCCACTTTTTCTTCATTTTTTTCTCCACTTTTTCTCCACTTTTTCTCCATTTATTCTCCACTTTTTCTCCACTTTTTCTCCATTTTTTTCTCCACTTTTTCTCCACTTTTTCTCCACTTATTCTCCACTTTTTCTCCACTTATTCTCCACTTTTTCTCCACTTTTTCTCCACTTATTCTCCACTTATTCTCCACTTATTCTCCACTTTTTCTCCACTGTTTCTCCATTTTTTTCTCCACTTTTTCTCCACTTTTTCTCCACTTTTTCTCCGTTCTTTTTCTATGGTCGGTCTACCCATTAGCTCTGCCATGCATACTGTAGCTCTACACCTACTGCACATGTTACTTTATGATTGACATCTCTTTCGTACCAGAGCTGTCTAAGTCTACTCTGACCCCATATTTGTCATTACTATATTGTCCTTGTACTGTATTATGACATTTGTATCATGTGTTTCATTTCTTGCTGTGTTGCAATTTTTTTGCTGCATGCCAATTGTACCTCTACATTGTTCGAGTTTATGTTATTGTTCTCTCACTCTTATGTGATACTGATTATTGTCATTTTTCATGATTACATGCAGATAAGTCCAATCTGACGAAGGCTCAGGCCGAAACGTCAATTGTAACTTGTTTTGGACAAAAACATATATGCTTATGAAAAAAAAAATGTTCTTAATACGGACCAATAAAGAGTGATTTTGCATTACTATCCATTGGGACTTACTGACTTAGTCTGGGAGATTTAGAGTGCCGAGGTTACTCACTAATTTTATCTATTATTAACTCTGAGCACCTATATACCAGTGAGCAGAGCTTCCTCTACAGTAGTTCTCCTGATTAGGCATGCCCTCACCTCATGAGCAGGGCATTGCAGCTTTGGTAGCAACCATTACGACATGGACTCTGCTGCTGTGGACCCGGGGAGAGTGAGTGCAGATTCATTGCACCCACACTCCTCACATGAAGGGTCCGCACTCCTAGAAAATGGGGGATACGTTCCCTGAGTGTCTCCCCCTCATATTCTAGACGGTCCAGAGTCGTCGTGGGACCCCTTTATTTTTTTTTTACTGTGTTCACACAGGAAAAGCATATGCCAGGGGAAATGCAGAGTGATCATGTAAATGCCCCATTAAGTATGACCTGCCTAACCCAGGAAGAAGTGCAGAACCGACTTAGTAACATTAAAATTGACAAATCACCAGGCCCTGATGGCATTCACCCTCGGGTATTAAGGGAGTTAAGTAATGTGATAGACAGGCCTCTATTCCTTTTATTTAAAGACTCTATAGAAACTGGGTCTGTTCCACTGGATTGGCGGCTAGCAAATGTGGTACCAATATTCAAAAAAGGGTGCAAAAGGGAACCTGGAAACTATAGGCCGGTAAGCTTAACATCTGTTGTGGGTAAAATGTTTGAAGGGTTTTTAAGGGATACTATTATGGAATGTCTCAATGTTAGTAACTGTTTAACTCCATATCAACATGGATTTATGAAGGATCGCTCCTGTCAAACTAACCTGATCAGCTTCTATGAGGATGTAAGCTCTCACATGGACCGAGGAGAATCATTGGATGTCATTTATCTCGACTTCGGTAAAGCATTTGACACTGTCCCACATAAAAGACTGCTAAGTAAGATGAGAAAGCTTGGGCTCGGGGAAAATGTGTGTAGATGGGTAGGTAGCTGGCTTAGTGGTAGAAAACAAAGAGTGGTTATTAATGGTGCATACTCAGATTGGGCCAGGGTTACTAGTGGGGTGCCACAGGGGTCTGTATTGGGCCCCCTACTATTTAATATATTTATTAATGATCTGGTGGATGGTTTACAGAGTAAAATATCAGTATTTGCAGATGATACAAAACTATGTAAGGTAGTTAACACAAAGGAGGACAGTTTGCAACTACAGATGGACTTGAGTAAATTGGAGAATTGGGCTGAAAAATGGCAAATGAGGTTTAACACAGATAAGTGTAAGGTTATGCACATGGGAAGGAGAAACAGATGCTACGATTACTTACTAAATGGGAAACTACTGGGGAAATCAGACATGGAAAAAGACTTAGGCATCTTAGTGAATAAGAATCTAAATTGGAGTGCCCAGTGTCAGGCAGCAGCCACCAAAGCAAATAGGGTGATGGGATGCATTAGAAGAGGTCTGGGGGCACGAGATGAAAACATCATTCTCCCTCTGTACAAATCACTAGTCAGACCACACTTGGAGTATTGTGTGCAATTTTGGGCGCCGGTGCTGAAGAAAGACATTACTGAACTTGAAAGGGTTCAGAGGCGGGCTACTAAAATAATAAATGGAATGGGTGCATTACAATACACGGAAAGGTTATCAAAATTAGGTCTATTTACTCTAGAAAAGAGAAGACTTAGGGGAGACCTAATAAATATGTACAAATATATCAGAGGGCCATATAGAGATCTCTCCCATGATCTGTTTGTACCAAGGACTATGACAAGAACAAGGGGGCATTCTTTTCGATTGGAGGAAGAAAAATTCCTACATCAGCATAGAAGAGGGTTCTTCACGGTAAGAGCAGTGAGGCTCTGGAACTCTCTTCCTGAGGAAGTGGTGATGGCCAACTCACTGAATGAATTTAAGAGAGGAATGGATGCATTTCTTGTTAGCAAAAGTATAGAAGGTTATAAATAGCATAATCTTACAGGTAGATAGAAGAGCGACCAAGATTATTAGAGGAATGGGTGGGCTGCAATACCAAGACAGGTTATTAAACTTGGGGTTAGTTAGTTAGGAAAAACAAAGGCTTAGGGGGATCTAATCACAATGTATAAATATATGAGGGGACAGTACAGAGACCTTTCCAAAGATCTCTTTACACCTAGGCCTGCGACTGGAACACGGGGGCATCCGCTACGTCTTGAGGAAAGAATGTTTAATCATAATCACAGATGAGGACTCTTTACTGTACGAGCAGTGAGACTATGGAGCTCTCTGCCGTATGATGTTGTATTGAGGGATTCACAAGTAAAATTTAAGCAGAGCCTGATCGCATTAATTGAAAAATATAATATTGCCAGTTGTGTATATTGGATTTTGTGACAGGGTGTTGATCCAGGGAACTAGTCTGATTGCCGTATGTGGAGTCAGGAAGGAATTTTTTTCCCCATTGGAGCTTATTTGACACATTGGGGTTTTTTTGCCTTCCTCTGGATCAACATGTTAGGCTACGGGTTGAACTAGATGGACTTAGAGTCTCCCTTCAACCTTAAAAACTATGAAACTATGAAACTATGAAACTATGAAAGAGGAAATGTTTTGGGGACTGTTTTTTCAAATAAATTTCTTTTGTCGATTTTTTGTTTTTGTTAGTACTGACAGTTTATGATGTTGGGTATCTAATAGACGCCATGACATCACAAACTGCTGGGCTTGATCTCAGGTGACTTTACAGCTAGTATCAACCCGATTTATTACCCCGTTTGCCACTGCACCAGGGCACGGGATGAGCTGGAGTGAAGCGCCAGGATTGGCACATCTAGTGGATGCGCCACGTCTGGGGTGCCTGCGGCCTGCTATTTTTAGGCTGTGAAGGCCCAATAACTATGGACCTTCCCACCCTGAGAATACCAAACCACAGCTGTCCGCTTTACCTTGGCTGGTGATCCAATTTGGAGGGGACCCTACTTTTTTTGTGTAATTATTAATATTTATAAAATAATTATAAAAAAGAGCCTGAGGGGACCTCCACATTGGATCCCCAACCACGGTAAAGCTGCCAGCTGTGGTTTTCAGGCTACAGCCGTCTGCTTTACCCTAGCTGGCTATCAAAAATGGGGGGACCCAACGTCATTTTTTTTTTAACTATTTTTTAAATAGAAAAAATTAATGGGCTTCCCTGTATTTTGATTGCCAACCAAGGTAACGGCAGGCAGATGGGGGTGGCAACCCATAGCTGTCTGCTTTATCTGCGCTGAGAATCAAAAATACCGCGGAGCGCTACGTCATTTTTTTAAAGATTTATTTTTACAGCACTGTGATGTCCAGCAATCAAAATACAGGGAAGCCCATTTTATTTTTAGTTATTTATATAAATAATTAAAAAAAATAAATATAGGCTCCCGCTGCATTTTTTGTATTGCTAGCTAAGGGTAATCCAAGTAGCTACTGGCTGCTAACCCCCACTGCTTGGTGTTACCTTCACTGGCAATGGAAAATCCAGGGAAGCATTTTTTATTTTTTTTGCCAAAAAACTACAAAAAAAGGACGTGAGCTTCGCCATATTTTTTTATGCTAGCCAGGTATAGCAGGCAGGTGCTGGAAGAGTTGGATACAGCGCCAGAATATGGCGCTTCTATGAAAATGCCATTTTCTGAGGCGGCTGCAGACTGCAATTCGCAGCAGTGGGGCCCAGAAAGCTCAGGCCAACCTGTGCTGCGGATTCCAATTCCCAGCTGCCTAGTTGTACCTGGCTGGACACAAAAATGGGGCGAAGCCTACGTCATTTGTTTTCTAATTATTTCATGAAATTCATGAAATAATAAAAAAAGGGCTTCCCTTTATTTTTGGTTCCCAACCGGGTACAAATAGGCAACTGGGGGTTGGGGGCAGCCGTACCTGCCTGCTGTCCCTGGCTAGCATACAAAAATATGGCGAAGCCCACATAATTTTTTCAGGGGGCAAAAAACTTCTGCATACAGTCCTGGATGGAGTATGCTGAGCCTTGTAGTTCTGCAACTGCTGTCTGTCTGTATGGAGAAGAGCAGACAGCAGCTACAGAACTACAAGGCTCAGCATACTCCATCCAGGACTGTATGCAGAATTTTTTTGCCCACCAAAAAAATGACGTGGGCTTCGCCATATTTTTGTATGCTAGCCAGGTACAGCTGGCAGCCACGGGCTGCCTCCAACCCCCAGTTGCCTATTTGTACCCGGCTGGGAACCAAAAATATAGGGAAGCCCGTTTTTTTAATTATTTCACTTATTTCATGAAATAATTAAAAAACAAATGACGTGGGCTTCGCCCCATTTTTGTGTCCAGCCGGGTACAACTAGGCAGCTGGGGATTGGAATCCGCAGCACAGGTTAGCCCGAGGTTTGTGGGCGCCTCTGCTACGGATTTCAGTCCGCAGCCGTCCCAGAAAATGGCGCTCTCATAGAAGCGCCATCATCTGGCGCTGTATCCAACTCTTCCAACAGCCCTGGAGCCGGGTGGCTTGTTGGGTAATCATGAGTTAATACTGTCTTTGTTTTACCAGCCAGTATTAAGCCAGAGATTCTTAATGTCAGGCACGTTTGACCCGGCCATTAAGAATCTCCAATAAAGGGTTAAAAAAAAGACACCACACAGAGAAAAAATACTTTAATAGAAATAAATACACAGACACATTAGAGACTCCATCTTTATTACCCCCTGTCAGCCCTCCACGATCCTGCTTTTCTGTCTTCTTTCTTTCTAGTGTAGTAGTAGTGACGATTGTAGTGAGGATGAGATTCACCAGCTAATCACTTGGGGCTGGGGAACCTCCATCCTCACTACAATCATCACTAGTGTAGTAGTAGTGACGATTGTAGTGAGGAAGGATGAGATTCACCAGCTCATCAATTGGGGCTGGGGAACCTCCATCATCACTACAATCATCACTAGTGTAGTAGTAGTGACGATTGTAGTGAGGATGAGGTTCACCAGCTCATCACTTGGGGCTGGGGAACCTCCATCCTCACTACAATCATCACTACAATCGGGAAGCAGCGTGCAGCCTTCACTCCGTGAGTGATCAGTGCTGGCTGTCAGCGGTAACAGCGGTAACGCTGACAGACGCGTTACCATAGCAACGGTGCTCTCGGAGCCGCGGTTAGCGGTGACGTCACCGCTAACTGCGTTGCTATGGCAACGGTGATCTCCGTTAATGACCGGCTGTGTCAGCCGGTCCCTAACGGAACGGGGAGTCGACCGTGTGCTAGAGCATGTCGCCGGTACACGGCGATACACATATGTGCACCGTGTACCGGAGAGATGCACTCGCAGGTCCTACATGACGTGTCATAGTCATGTGACCAGTCTGTAGCCAATGAGATAATAGCCACGTGACTGGTCACATGGCTATTTTGACGTCACGATAGGTCCTGCATCTCTGCTGGCAGTGCAGGTCACCGGGAGGATTCAGCGATCATCGGATGGAATAGCGGCAGGAGACAGAGTGCAGAAGGGATCGCGAGGACCGGTAAGTGTTATGGCAATGTTTATTAACTGTTTGTGTACATTTATAATGCATTTTTATGTGTTTGTGATTGCCTCCCATTATAGCCTATACGTTCGAGTTCGGTTCGTCGAACGTTCGACGAACCGAACTCGAACGGGACCCCCGTTCGGCGAACCGGCCTCGAGCCGAACCGGGACCAGTTCGCTCATCTCTAATGGTGACTTCAAACTTAATTAGTAGAAAACACACCTATTATGGCGATGGATAGGACAGCTATAGGGGATATGGAGGAGGCTGTTATTTTTTTGATGGGTGTAATTTCACCAATTTGTTGATAATTTATGGAAAGTAGATCAGTGCATTTAATTCAAATGCATATTTTAAAAACTGTGTTGTCATGGGCCAAATTGGACCATGTTAGATTCTTCTACAGATCGTTTATCACACATAAGTTGCCAAGCTTCAGACTTGGCAAACTATTAAGATTCAATCAACATACTTTATTTGCCTTGCTGACTATCTTTTAAAAGTAATATTGAGACATGATCAGGTAATTGTAGAAAAATAAATAATGTTAATGACACCTAGTCCAAGAGATGGATGAGTCTTATTGGTTAAGACCAGGTCATTATGTACTAATACTTATGAAAACAAAGAAGTAGTGTAGTTCAGGCAAATAAAGAATAAAAGTTTCGGAACTACATATTACACTGGTGGTAACATAGGCAGACCTCACATGTACAGTTTGCTTGAAAAACGTTCTAGCTACTTTGTCTAATTTAGGAAATTGATTGACGGTGACTTCTACCTTAAGTGGTAGAAAACACACCTATTGTGGCGATGGATAGGACAGCTATAGAAGATATGGAGGAGGCTGTTATTTTTTTGATGGGTGTAATTTCACCAATTTGTTGATAATTTATGGAAAGTAGATCAGTGCATTTAATTCAAATGCATATTTTAAAAACTGTGTTGTCATGGGCTAAATTGGACCATGTTAGATTCTTCTACAGGTCATTTAGCACACATAAGTTCCCAGGCTTAAGACTTGGCAAAGCAATAAGATTCTATCAAAACGCTTTATTTGCCTTGCTGACTATCTTTTAAAAGTAATATCGAGACACGATTAGGTAAATTTAGCCAAATAAGTAATGTTAATGACACTCAGTCCATGAGATGGATTGGTCCTATTGGTTTAGACCACGTCATTATGTACTAATACTTATGATAACAAAGAAGTAGTGTAGTTCAGGCAAATAAAGAATAAAAGTTTCGGAACTACATACTACACCGGTTGTAAAATAGGCAGACCTCACATTTACAGTTTGCTTGAAAACTTTGCAGCTGCATTGTCTAAATTAGCAAATTGATTGACGGTGACTTCTACCTTAAGTAGTAGAAAACACACCTATTGTGGCGATGGATAGGACAGCTATAGGGGATATGGAGGAGGCTGTTATTTTTTTGATAGGTGTAATTTCCCCAATTTGTTGATACTTTATGGAAAGTAGAATAGTGCATTTAATTCTAATGTATATTTTTAAACTGTGTTGTCATGGGCCAAATGTGACCATGTTAGATTCTTCTATAGGTCCTATAGCACTCATAAGTTCTCAGGCTTCAGACTTGGCCCAGCTATTAAGATTCAATCAACATATTTTATTTGCCTTGCTGACTATCTTTTAAAAGTAATATTGAAACATGATCAAGTAAATGTAGCCAAATAAGCAATGTTAATGACACCCAGTCCAAGAGATGGATGATTCTTATTGGTTAAGACCACGTCATTATGTACTAATACTTATGAAAGCAAAGCAGTAGTGTAGTTCAGGCAAATAAAGAATGGAAGTTTCGTAACTACATATTACACTGGTGGTAACATAGGCAGACCTCACATGTACCAATTGCTTGAAAAACATTCCAGCTACTTTGTCTAACTTAGGAAATTGATTGACGGTGACTTCTACATTAAGTGATAGAAAACACACCTATTATGGCGATGGATAGGACAGCTATAGGGGATATGGAGGAGGCTGTTATTTTTTTGATGGGTGTAATTTCACCAATTTGTTGATAATTTATGGAAAGTAGATCAGTGCATTTAATTCAAATGCATATTTTAAAAACTGTGTTGTCATGGGCCAAATTGGACCATGCTAGATTCTTCTACAGGTCGTTTAGCACACATAAGTTCCCAAGCTTCAGACTTGGCAAACTATTAAGATTCAATCAACATACTTTATTTGCCTTGCTGACTATCTTTTAAAAGTAATATCGAGACATGATTAGGTAAATTTAGCCAAATAAGTAATGTTAATGACACCCAGTTCAAGAGATGGATGATTCTTATTGGTTAAGACCACGTCATTATGTACTAATACTTATGGAGTATTGGAGTATTGGAGTATTGTGTGCAATTTTGGGCGCCGGTGCTGAAGAAAGACATTACTGAACTTGAAAGGGTTCAGAGGCGGGCTACTAAAATAATAAATGGAATGGGTGCATTACAATACACGGAAAGGTTATCAAAATTAGGTCTATTTACTCTAGAAAAGAGAAGACTTAGGGGAGACCTAATAAATATGTACAAATATATCAGAGGGCCATATAGAGATCTCTCCCATGATCTGTTTGTACCAAGGACTATGACAAGAACAAGGGGGCATTCTTTTCGATTGGAGGAAAGAAAATTCCTACATCAGCATAGAAGAGGGTTCTTCACGGTAAGAGCAGTGAGGCTCTGGAACTCTCTTCCTGAGGAAGTGGTGATGGCCAACTAACTGAATGAATTTAAGAGAGGAATGGATGCATTTCTTGTTAGCAAAAGTATAGAAGGTTATAAATAGCATAATCTTACAGGTAGATAGAAGAGCGACCAAGATTATTAGAGGAATGGGTGGGCTGCAATACCAAGACAGGTTATTAAACTTGGGGTTAGTTAGTTAGGAAAAACAAAGGCTTAGGGGGATCTAATCACAATGTATAAATATATGAGGGGACAGTACAGAGACCTTTCCAAAGATCTCTTTACACCTAGGCCTGCGACTGGAACACGGGGGCATCCGCTACGTCTTGAGGAAAGAATGTTTAATCATAATCACAGATGAGGACTCTTTACTGTACGAGCAGTGAGACTATGGAGCTCTCTGCCGTATGATGTTGTATTGAGGGATTCACAAGTAAAATTTAAGCAGAGCCTGATCGCATTAATTGAAAAATATAATATTACCAGTTATGTATATTGGATTTTATGACAGGGTGTTGATCCAGGGAACTAGTCTGATTGCCGTATGTGGAGTCAGGAAGGAATTTTTTTCCCCATTGGAGCTTATTTGACACATTGGGGTTTTTTTGCCTTCCTCTGGATCAACATGTTAGGCTACGGGTTGAACTAGATGGACTAAGAGTCTCCCTTCAACCTTAAAAACTATGAAACTATGAAACTATGAAAGCAAAGCAGTAGTGTAGTTCAGGCAAATAAAGAATGGAAGTTTCGTAACTACATATTACACTGGTGGTAACATAGGCAGATCTCACATGTACCGTTTGCTTAAAAAACGTTCCAGCTACTTTGTCTAACTTAGGAAATTGATTGAAGGTGACTTCTACCTTAAGTGGTAGAAAATACACCTATTGTGGCGATGGATAGGACAGCTATAGGGGATATGGAGGAGGCTGTTATTTTTTTGATGGGTGTAATTTCACCAATTTGTTGATAATGTATGGAAAGTAGATCAGTGCATTTAATTCAAATGCATATTTTAAAAACTGTGTTGTCATGGGCTAAATTGGACCATGTTAGATTCTTCTACAGGTCATTTAGCACACATAAGTTCCCAGGCTTAAGACTTGGCTAAGCAATAAGATTCAATCAAAACGCTTTTTTTGCCTTGCTGACTATCTTTTAAAAGTAATATCGAGACATGATTAGGTAAATTTAGCCAAATAACTAATGTTAATGACACCCAGTCTATGAGATGGATTGATCCTATTGGATAAGACCACGTCGTTATGTACTAATACTTATGAAAACAAAGAAGTAGTTTAGTTCAGGCAAATAAAGAATAAAAGTTCTGGAATCACATACTACACCGGTTGTAAAATAGGCAGACCTCACATTTACAGTTTGCTTGAAAACTTTCCAGCTGCATTGTCTAAATTAGCAAATTGATTGATGGTGACTTAAACTTAAGTAGTAGAAAACACACCTATTATGGCGATGCATAGGACAGCTATAGGGGATATGGAGGAGGCTGTTATTTTTTTGATGGGTGTAATTTCACCAATTTGTTGATAATTTATGGAAAGTAGATCAGTGCATTTAATTCAAATGCATATTTTAAAAACTGTGTGGTCATGGGCCAAATTGGACCATGTTGGATTCTTCTACAGGTCGTTTAGCACACATAAGTTCCCAAGCTTCAGACTTGGCAAACTATTAAGATTCAATCAACATACTTTATTTGCCTTGCTGACTATCTTTTAAAAGTAATATTGAGACATGATCAGGTAATTGTAGAAAAATAAATAATGTTAATGACACCCAGTTCAAGAGATGGATGAGTCTTATTGGTTAAGACCAGGTCATTATGTACTAATACTTATGAAAGCAAAGCAGTAGTGTAGTTCAGGCAAATAAAGAATGGAAGTTTCGTAACTACATATTACACTGGTGGTAACATAGGCAGACCTCACATGTACCAATTGCTTGAAAAACATTCCAGCTACTTTGTCTAACTTAGGAAATTGATTAACGGTGACTTCTACATTAAGTGATAGAAAACACACCTAATATGGCGATGGATAGGACAGCTATAGGGGATATGGAGGAGGCTGTTATTTTTTTGATGGGTGTAATTTCACCAATTTGTTGATAATTTATGGAAAGTAGATCAGTGCATTTAATTCAAATGCATATTTTAAAAACTGTGCTGTCATGGGCCAAATTGGACCATGCTAGATTCTTCTACAGGTCGTTTAGCACACATAAGTTCCCAAGCTTCAGACTTGGCAAACTATTAAGATTCAATCAACATACTTTATTTGCCTTGCTGACTATCTTTTAAAAGTAATATTGAGACATGATCAGGTAATTGTAGAAAAATAAATAATGTTAATGACACCCAGTTCAAGAGATGGATGAGTCTTATTGGTTAAGACCAGGTCATTATGTACTAATACTTATGAAAACAAAGAAGTAGTGTAGTTCAGGCAAATAAAGAATAAAAGTTTCGGAACTACATATTACACTGGTGGTAACATAGGCAGACCTCACATGTACCGTTTGCTTTAAAAATGTTCCAGCTACTTTGTCTAACTTAAGAAATTGATTGACGGTGACTTCTACATTAAGTGATAGAAAACACACCTATTGTGGCGATGGATAGGACAGCTATAGGGGATATGGAGGAGGCTGTTATTTTTTTGATGGGTGTAATTTCACCAATTTGTTGATAATTTATGGAAAGTAGATCAGTGCATTTAATTCTAATGCATATTTTGAAACTGTGTTGTCATAGGCCAAATTTGACCATGTTAGATTCTTCTACAGGTCCTTTAGCACACATAAGTTCCCAGGCTTCAGACTTGGCTAAGCAATAAGATTCAATCAAAACGCTTTTTTTGCCTTGCTGACTATCTTTTAAAAGTATTATCGAGACATGATTAGGTAAATTTAGCCAAATAAGTAATGTTAATGACACCCAGTCCATGAGATGGATTGATCCTATTGGATAAGACCACGTCATTATGTACTAATACTTATGAAAACAAAGAAGTAGTGTAGTTCAGGCAAATAAAGAATAAAAGTTCTGGAACCACATACTACACCGGTTGTAAAATAGGCAGACCTCACATTTACAGTTTGCTTGAAAACTTTCCAGCTGCATTGTCTAAATTAGCAAATTGATTGATGGTGACTTCAAACTTAATTAGTAGAAAACACACCTATTATGGCGATGCATAGGACAGCTATAGGGGATATGGAGGAGGCTGTTATTTTTTTGATGGGTGTAATTTCACCAATTTGTTGATAATTTATGGAAAGTAGATCAGTGAATTTAATTCAAATGCATATTTTAAAAACTGTGTGGTCATGGGCCAAATTGGACCATGTTGGATTCTTCTACAGGTCGTTTAGCACACATAAGTTCCCAAGCTTCAGACTTGGCAAACTATTAAGATTCAATCAACATACTTTATTTGCCTTGCTGACTATCTTTTAAAAGTAATATTGAGACATGATCAGGTAATTGTAGAAAAATAAATAATGTTAATGACACCCAGTTCAAGAGATGGATGAGTCTTATTGGTTAAGACCAGGTCATTATGTACTAATACTTATGAAAACAAAGAAGTAGTGTAGTTCAGGCAAATAAAGAATAAAAGTTTCGGAACTACATATTACACTGGTGGTAACATAGGCAGACCTTGTTACGGGGGGCTGTCTGATAATAACCGAAAGGAGTATCAGACAGTCAGGGTCCACCGTGCAAAGACTTTGCTGCAGACTATGGCAGAGTGCAATACCTCTGTTAACTCACAGAACGATATAATAAGTAAGTAAAGCAATTCCTCCCTTACTTGGAGGGTGTGTAGAATGATCTCTGTTAATAATCACAGAGACAAAGGCAATTTGTGCGAAATTGCACCTACCTAGGTCCGCTCTTCTAGTGGTGCAAAAGAGACGAACAGCAGCGTAAGCCACACAAAGCTCCTACCTGCGTTCGCTCCACTAGTGTGCGAGGACACGAACCACTAGATTTGGCACCTGCCTAGGTCCGCTCTTCTAGTGGTGCAAAAGAGACGAACAGCAGCGTAAGCCGCACAAAGCTCCTACCTCTGTTCGCTCCCCTAGTGTGCGAGGATACGAACAACTGCCAGACGCAGTATAAGGAACGTTACCCTAGCGGCAACGTCCACCTACGAGTAGAATCACAAGGCCCAGCCAGACCATGTGCCTCAGGCTGTAAGGTATAAGAACGCTACCCTGCCGGTAGCGCTCACCTAGCATAGACAGAGGAATGCCTAGAGGAACGCGCACAGAGCGTCTACTCATATGCATGAACCAAGAGGACTGAGCACCATGCGGCGTGTGTCAGGGTCTTATATAGACTCTGTGCCTCATCCAAGATGGAGGACACCAGAGCCAATCCGCTGCCAGAACGACAGGAGTGACGTCATGCTGGCCTATCACCGAGCAAGACGTCACAAGCACATGACCAGCGACCAATCCGCATAGAAGGTGTCAGAGACATGTGACCTCGTGTCAGCGATGATGTCACCCGCACATGTGCAATGGCTCCAAGATTGGACTTAGTCTCCGGCGCTCGCACATGTGCAGTAGCAAGAAATCTGGACTTAGTCTCCAGCGCTCGCACATGTGCAGTAGCAAGAAATCTGGACTTAGTCTCCAGCGCTCGCACATGTGCAGTAGCAAGAAATCTGGACATAGTCTCCAGTGCTCGCAGCAACCGTAACAGTACCTCCCCCTCAAGGGCCCCCCTCCCGGCGACGCAGATAATCGGCAACTAAGTCGGGAGCATGGACAGCCTCCTCAGGCTCCCAAGAGCGATGTTCCGGGCCATAGCCCTCCCAATCTATCAAGAAGAACCTGCGCCCTCTAACCATCTTAGAACCAACTATGGCTCGTACCTCATAGCTAGAGCGAGAGGAATCAGAGGCAGGAGAGTGCACTTCACGAGCGTGAGGTAAAATAGCCGGCTTTAGCAGTGAGACATGGAATTTGTCATGAATCCTAAGATGGACAGGTAACTTCAATTGATAGACTACAGGATTTACCTGTCGAAGAACCTCATAAGGACCCAGGAAGCGAGGAGCAAATTTGACAGAGCTCACTCTAAGTCTCACGTGTTTTGCAGAGAGCCACACAAAGTCCCCTGGAGAAAAGACAGGAGCCGGGCGACGAAACCGATCGGACACCGTCTTCATACGGTCCTTAGCTGCTTGGATCGACTCTTGAGTCCGATCCCAAACCTCTCTGGCATTAGTTGCCCAGTCGGCCACAAGAGGAGGAGGTGCAGCAGCGGGAAACGGTACCGGTACCCTAGGGTGTTGCCCATTATTGAGTACGAACGGTGTCTGCCCAGTGGCCTCAGCCAGCGAATTGTTAAGGGCAAATTCTGCCCAGGGTAGGAGAGAGGACCAGTTATCGTGGTTCTCAGCAACAAAGTGTCGAAGGTATATAATCATAGATTGATTGGTACGTTCAACCAAACCATTAGTCTCCGGATGGTATGCCGAAGAGAGATTCAACTCAATTTGCAGAAGGCTACAAAGATCTCGCCAGAAACGGGAAGTAAATTGCGGGCCTCTATCACAAATGATACGATCTGGCATCCCGTGAAGCCTAAAGACATGCTTGAGGAATAGTTTGGCTAGTACCCTGGAAGATGGGATTCTCGATAACGGTACGAGATGAACCATCCGGGAGAAATGGTCCGTAATGACCCACACAAATCTATGTCCCTGTGAACATGGAAGATCACCCACAAAGTCCATGCCTACCACCTCCCATGGTCTATCTGGCACTGGTAAAGGATGCAAGAGCCCAGCCGGTCTCTGCCGTAATGGACGGTTGCGAGCACACGAGTAGCAGGAACCGACATATCTCTTGACGTGGCTGGCTAAGTGTGGCCACCAATACCACCTCTCCAGTAACTCTCGTGTCCGCCTAATACCAAAATGCCCACCCACCTTTGAGGTGTGGGCCCATGACAGTATATCATTCTGTCGATCAGGCGGAGAAAGGTCTTGCCCGGTGGGATTTGGTCTAACGTCACAGGGGAGAGCGTATGAAAAACCCTGGAGGGAAGGATAAGACGAGGTTCGTCAATCTCTTCCTGGGTAGAAAGCATAGAGCGAGACAGGGCGTCTGCCTTGTTATTCTTACTCCCAGACAGATAGTTGATGGAGAAGTGAAAGCGGGAGAAAAACAAGGACCAGCGGGCTTGGCGAGGATTCAGACGCTGAGCGGTTTGTAAGTACGTCAGATTCTTATGGTCTGTATAGACCTGGAAAGGATGTTTCGCTCCTTCCAGCAAGTGACGCCACTCCTCCAAGGCTAATCTCAAGGCGAGCAGTTCCCTATCCCCAATGGTATACTTTCTCTCTGCCGGTGAAAAGGTTTTAGCAAAGAAGAAACACGGCCTTTTTCTACCTGCACCGTTCTTTTGATACAAGACCGCACCAGCACCCACTGAAGAGGCATCAACCTCTAAGAGGAAGGGCTTATTCTCATCGGGTCTTTGAAGAACGGGAGCAGTTGAAAAGTGTCTTTTTACTGCCTCAAAAGCCTGAGATGTCTCAGTAGACCAGGCTTTGGGATTAGCACCTTTCTTAGTCAAGGCCACCAAAGGGGCCACCAAAGTAGAAAAATGGGGTATGAACTGCCTGTAATAATTTATGAATCCTAAGAAGCGTTGCACCGCCTTCAAGGAATGAGGTTCGGACCATTGCAGGACAGCAGAGAGCTTCGCAGGATCCATAGCCAGACCCTCTTGTGAAATAATGTAACCCAAAAAAGGCAATGAGGACTGCTCGAATACACATTTCTCGAGTTTAGCAAACAATGAGTGCTCCCTTAAACGGGAAAGGACACGAACGACATCCTGACGATGAGTCTCCAGATCAGGAGAAAAAATCAGGATGTCGTCCAGATACACCACTACTGAGGATAACAGTAAATCCCTGAACACATCGTTTACGAAGTCCTGAAATACTGCGGGTGCATTACATAACCCAAAAGGCATGACGAGGTATTCATAGTGACCGTCTCGGGTGTTAAAAGCGGTCTTCCATTCGTCACCCTTTCGAATTCGTACCAAATTATACGCACCACGCAGATCCAACTTCGTAAAAACTTGAGCTCCTCTCAGTCTGTCAAAGAGCTCCGAAATTAAAGGTAATGGGTATTTGTTCTTTATTGTGATTGCGTTGAGACCCCTGTAATCTATGCAGGGACGCAAATCACCCTCTTTCTTCCGAACAAAGAAAAACCCAGCTCCCGCGGGAGAGACAGACTTACGAATGAACCCCTTCTCTAAACTCTCTCTTATATAGGTCGACATGGCCTCCGACTCAGGTATCGACAGGGGGTAAACCCTGCCTTTAGGTGGAACCGAACCTGGGATAAGGTCTATGGCACAGTCATACGGCCTATGGGGTGGAAGAACCTCAGCACCCTGTTTGGAGAACACGTCAGCGAAATCCAAATAGGGTGTAGGTATGGGAGAGAGATCAGTTTATGCAACCGCAACGACCTTAGGTGGTAAGGGAAGACATCGGGACTGACATTTCGAACCCCAACTAATAATGCTGTCAGACTCCCAGTCAATGTGAGGAGCATGAGTCCGAAGCCATGGAAGACCCAGAAGGATGTCGTCTATACCCTCAGGCAAAACAAGAAAAGAAATCTAACAAGAAAAGAAATCTCCT
This sequence comes from Anomaloglossus baeobatrachus, assembly GCF_048569485.1. Taxonomy (NCBI): domain Eukaryota; kingdom Metazoa; phylum Chordata; class Amphibia; order Anura; family Aromobatidae; genus Anomaloglossus; species Anomaloglossus baeobatrachus. The sequence continues at coordinate 237,222,336 of NC_134354.1, forward strand.
CTATGTGACCCTGAGACAGGGAAAGGCGCAAGGGAACTGTCCTCAATGTAATGGAGTCAGACAACATAGTTCCATTAACAACACGGACAGGAATAGGCGCCTCTAACATGATAGAGGGAATATTGTGTCCCTTTACAAATCCTGAGGACACAAAAATCCCGTCAGCTCCGGAATCCACAAAAGCCATAATAGGCCATGTATTCTCAGATAACGAGAGCTGACCTGGGATACAACACTTAGAGGGTGCAGAAGACGTCTCTAGTAACCCCCCTCTAATGGTTACTAGGCCAGGGAGTTTCCCTGACGACTAGGACACTTGTTGGCATAGTGCCCAGCCTGACGACATACGTAACATATAGGAGGACCAGACTTGCGTAGTCTGGAGAACGTATGACCTAACTCCATAGGAGTGGGAGATGTTTCAGATGCTGAGGAAGATGGTAGTGGACACTCAACAACTGGAATAGCCCGATGCTTAGGGCGTGAGGAAGAGACCTCGAGTCTACGTTCCTTATGGCGTACATCGATCCTCGTTGCTACTGTGATCAAGTCCTCCAGAGAAGCAGGGACCTCACGAGTAGCAAGGGCATCCTTGACATAGCCTGCCAACCCTCTCCAGAAGATAGGAATCAACACCTTCTCTGGCCAATCTAGTTCTGCCACCAGAGTTCTAAAAGCAATGGCATAAGAACTAGTGGATAACGAACCCTGAGATAGATCTAACAGTCTCAGGGCCGCATCATGGGTAACCTGCGGACCCATGAATACCGCCTTAAGAGCATCAAGAAAGTCTTGATGTCTCAGAGTAACCACATCAGAGCGCTCCCATAGGGGAGTCGCCCATTCTAAGGCTTTGTCCTGAAGTAAGGAGATGATAAAGCCTACTCTGGACCTCTCCGTAGATAAGCGAGAAGAGTTGACCTCTAGGTGTATCTGACACTGACTAATGAAACCACGACATGATCTGGCATCGCCAGAATATCTGTTTGGCAGAGCAAGTCGAGGATCATGTGCAGATGTCACCATGGTCTGAGGTTTATCCTCTATACTCTTGAGCCGTGACTCAAGTACTTGTATGTAACGGTGTAACTGCTGATATTCTGCCATAACTGCCAGACCCTTGGCTCAGTCCTAATGTTACGGGGGGCTGTCTGATAATAACCGAAAGGAGTATCAGACAGTCAGGGTCCACCGTGCAAAGACTTTGCTGCAGACTATGGCAGAGTGCAATACCTCTGTTAACTCACAGAAGGATATAATAAGTAAGTAAAGCAATTCCTCCCTTACTTGGAGGGTGTGTGGAATGATCTCTGTTAATAATCACAGAGACAAAGGCAATTTGTGCGAAATGGCACCTACCTAGGTCCGCTCTTCTAGTGGTGCAAAAGAGACGAACAGCAGCGTAAGCCGCACAAAGCTCCTACCTGCGTTCGCTCCACTAGTGTGCGAGGACACGAACCACTAGATATGGCACCTGCCTAGGTCCGCTCTTCTAGTGGTGCAAAAGAGACGAACAGCAGCGTAAGCCGCACAAAGCTCCTACCTCTGTTCGCTCCCCTAGTGTGCGAGGATACGAACAACTGCCAGACGCAGTATAAGGAACGTTACCCTAGCGGCAACGTCCACCTACGAGTAGAATCACAAGGCCCAGCCAGACCATGTGCCTCAGGCACCTGCCTATGTCCGCTCCCCTAAGAGGTAAGGATACGGACAGCAGCCGAAGCTGTAAGGTATAAGAACGCTACCCTGCCGGTAGCGCTCACCTAGCATAGACAGAGGAATGCCTAGAGGAACGCGCACAGAGCGTCTACTCATATGCATGAACCAAGAGGACTGAGCACCATGCGGCGTGTGTCAGGGTCTTATATAGACTCTGTGCCTCATCCAAGATGGAGGACACCAGAGCCAATCCGCTGCCAGAACGACAGGAGTGACGTCATGCTGGCCTATCACCGAGCAAGACGTCACAAGCACATGACCAGCGACCAATCCGCATAGAAGGTGTCAGAGACATGTGACCTCGTGTCAGCGATGATGTCACCCGCACATGTGCAATGGCTCCAAGATTGGACTTAGTCTCCGGCGCTCGCACATGTGCAGTAGCAAGAAATCTGGACTTAGTCTCCAGCGCTCGCACATGTGCAGTAGCAAGAAATCTGGACTTAGTCTCCAGCGCTCGCACATGTGCAGTAGCAAGAAATCTGGACATAGTCTCCAGTGCTCGCAGCAACCGTAACAGACCTCACATGTACAGTTTGCTTGAAAAACGTTCCAGCTACTTTGTCTAACTTAGGAAATTGATTGAAGGTGACTTCTACCTTAAGTGGTAGAAAATACACCTATTGTGGCGATGGATAGGACAGCTATAGGGGATATGGAGGAGGCTGTTATTTTTTTGATGGGTGTAATTTCACCAATTTGTTGATAATGTATGGAAAGTAGATCAGTGCATTTAATTCAAATGCATATTTTAAAAACTGTGTTGTCATGGGCTAAATTGGACCATGTTAGATTCTTCTACAGGTCATTTAGCACACATGAGTTCCCAGGCTTAAGACTTGGCTAAGCAATAAGATTCAATCAAAACGCTTTTTTTGCCTTGCTGACTATCTTTTAAAAGTAATATCGAGACATGATTAGGTAAATTTAGCCAAATAACTAATGTTAATGACACCCAGTCTATGAGATGGATTGATCCTATTGGATAAGACCACGTCGTTATGTACTAATACTTATGAAAACAAAGAAGTAGTTTAGTTCAGGCAAATAAAGAATAAAAGTTCTGGAATCACATACTACACCGGTTGTAAAATAGGCAGACCTCACATTTACAGTTTGCTTGAAAACTTTCCAGCTGCATTGTCTAAATTAGCAAATTGATTGATGGTGACTTAAACTTAAGTAGTAGAAAACACACCTATTATGGCGATGCATAGGACAGCTATAGGGGATATGGAGGAGGCTGTTATTTTTTTGATGGGTGTAATTTCACCAATTTGTTGATAATTTATGGAAAGTAGATCAGTGCATTTAATTCAAATGCATATTTTAAAAACTGTGTGGTCATGGGCCAAATTGGACCATGTTGGATTCTTCTACAGGTCGTTTAGCACACATAAGTTCCCAAGCTTCAGACTTGGCAAACTATTAAGATTCAATCAACATACTTTATTTGCCTTGCTGACTATCTTTTAAAAGTAATATTGAGACATGATCAGGTAATTGTAGAAAAATAAATAATGTTAATGACACCCAGTTCAAGAGATGGATGAGTCTTATTGGTTAAGACCAGGTCATTATGTACTAATACTTATGAAAGCAAAGCAGTAGTGTAGTTCAGGCAAATAAAGAATGGAAGTTTCGTAACTACATATTACACTGGTGGTAACATAGGCAGACCTCACATGTACCAATTGCTTGAAAAACATTCCAGCTACTTTGTCTAACTTAGGAAATTGATTAACGGTGACTTCTACATTAAGTGATAGAAAACACACCTAATATGGCGATGGATAGGACAGCTATAGGGGATATGGAGGAGGCTGTTATTTTTTTGATGGGTGTAATTTCACCAATTTGTTGATAATTTATGGAAAGTAGATCAGTGCATTTAATTCAAATGCATATTTTAAAAACTGTGCTGTCATGGGCCAAATTGGACCATGCTAGATTCTTCTACAGGTCGTTTAGCACACATAAGTTCCCAAGCTTCAGACTTGGCAAACTATTAAGATTCAATCAACATACTTTATTTGCCTTGCTGACTATCTTTTAAAAGTAATATTGAGACATGATCAGGTAATTGTAGAAAAATAAATAATGTTAATGACACCCAGTTCAAGAGATGGATGAGTCTTATTGGTTAAGACCAGGTCATTATGTACTAATACTTATGAAAACAAAGAAGTAGTGTAGTTCAGGCAAATAAAGAATAAAAGTTTCGGAACTACATATTACACTGGTGGTAACATAGGCAGACCTCACATGTACCGTTTGCTTTAAAAATGTTCCAGCTACTTTGTCTAACTTAAGAAATTGATTGACGGTGACTTCTACATTAAGTGATAGAAAACACACCTATTGTGGCGATGGATAGGACAGCTATAGGGGATATGGAGGAGGCTGTTATTTTTTTGATGGGTGTAATTTCACCAATTTGTTGATAATTTATGGAAAGTAGATCAGTGCATTTAATTCTAATGCATATTTTGAAACTGTGTTGTCATGGGCCAAATTTGACCATGTTAGATTCTTCTACAGGTCCTTTAGCACACATAAGTTCCCAGGCTTCAGACTTGGCTAAGCAATAAGATTCAATCAAAACGCTTTTTTTGCCTTGCTGACTATCTTTTAAAAGTATTATCGAGACATGATTAGGTAAATTTAGCCAAATAAGTAATGTTAATGACACCCAGTCCATGAGATGGATTGATCCTATTGGATAAGACCACGTCATTATGTACTAATACTTATGAAAACAAAGAAGTAGTGTAGTTCAGGCAAATAAAGAATAAAAGTTCTGGAACCACATACTACACCGGTTGTAAAATAGGCAGACCTCACATTTACAGTTTGCTTGAAAACTTTCCAGCTGCATTGTCTAAATTAGCAAATTGATTGATGGTGACTTCAAACTTAATTAGTAGAAAACACACCTATTATGGCGATGCATAGGACAGCTATGGGGGATATGGAGGAGGCTGTTATTTTTTTGATGGGTGTAATTTCACCAATTTGTTGATAATTTATGGAAAGTAGATCAGTGAATTTAATTCAAATGCATATTTTAAAAACTGTGTGGTCATGGGCCAAATTGGACCATGTTGGATTCTTCTACAGGTCGTTTAGCACACATAAGTTCCCAAGCTTCAGACTTGGCAAACTATTAAGATTCAATCAACATACTTTATTTGCCTTGCTGACTATCTTTTAAAAGTAATATTGAGACATGATCAGGTAATTGTAGAAAAATAAATAATGTTAATGACACCCAGTTCAAGAGATGGATGAGTCTTATTGGTTAAGACCAGGTCATTATGTACTAATACTTATGAAAACAAAGAAGTAGTGTAGTTCAGGCAAATAAAGAATAAAAGTTTCGGAACTACATATTACACTGGTGGTAACATAGGCAGACCTTGTTACGGGGGGCTGTCTGATAATAACCGAAAGGAGTATCAGACAGTCAGGGTCCACCGTGCAAAGACTTTGCTGCAGACTATGGCAGAGTGCAATACCTCTGTTAACTCACAGAAGGATATAATAAGTAAGTAAAGCAATTCCTCCCTTACTTGGAGGGTGTGTGGAATGATCTCTGTTAATAATCACAGAGACAAAGGCAATTTGTGCGAAATTGCACCTACCTAGGTCCGCTCTTCTAGTGGTGCAAAAGAGACGAACAGCAGCGTAAGCCGCACAAAGCTCCTACCTGCGTTCGCTCCACTAGTGTGCGAGGACACGAACCACTAGATATGGCACCTGCCTAGGTCCGCTCTTCTAGTGGTGCAAAAGAGACGAACAGCAGCGTAAGCCGCACAAAGCTCCTACCTCTGTTCGCTCCCCTAGTGTGCGAGGATACGAACAACTGCCAGACGCAGTATAAGGAACGTTACCCTAGCGGCAACGTCCACCTACGAGTAGAATCACAAGGCCCAGCCAGACCATGTGCCTCAGGCACCTGCCTATGTCCGCTCCCCTAAGAGGTAAGGATACGGACAGCAGCCGAAGCTGTAAGGTATAAGAACGCTACCCTGCCGGTAGCGCTCACCTAGCATAGACAGAGGAATGCCTAGAGGAACGCGCACAGAGCGTCTACTCATATGCATGAACCAAGAGGACTGAGCACCATGCGGCGTGTGTCAGGGTCTTATATAGACTCTGTGCCTCATCCAAGATGGAGGACACCAGAGCCAATCCGCTGCCAGAACGACAGGAGTGACGTCATGCTGGCCTATCACCGAGCAAGACGTCACAAGCACATGACCAGCGACCAATCCGCATAGAAGGTGTCAGAGACATGTGACCTCGTGTCAGCGATGATGTCACCCGCACATGTGCAATGGCTCCAAGATTGGACTTAGTCTCCGGCGCTCGCACATGTGCAGTAGCAAGAAATCTGGACTTAGTCTCCAGCGCTCGCACATGTGCAGTAGCAAGAAATCTGGACTTAGTCTCCAGCGCTCGCACATGTGCAGTAGCAAGAAATCTGGACATAGTCTCCAGTGCTCGCAGCAACCGTAACAGTACCTCCCCCTCAAGGGCCCCCCTCCCGGCGACGCAGATAATCGGCAACTAAGTCGGGAGCATGGACAGCCTCCTCAGGCTCCCAAGAGCGATGTTCCGGGCCATAGCCCTCCCAATCTATCAAGAAGAACCTGCGCCCTCTAACCATCTTAGAACCAACTATGGCTCGTACCTCATAGCTAGAGCGAGAGGAATCAGAGGCAGGAGAGTGCACTTCACGAGCGTGAGGTAAAATAGCCGGCTTTAGCAGTGAGACATGGAATTTGTCATGAATCCTAAGATGGACAGGTAACTTCAATTGATAGACTACAGGATTTACCTGTCGAAGAACCTCATAAGGACCCAGGAAGCGAGGAGCAAATTTGACAGAGCTCACTCTAAGTCTCACGTGTTTTGCAGAGAGCCACACAAAGTCCCCTGGAGAAAAGACAGGAGCCGGGCGACGAAACCGATCGGACACCGTCTTCATACGGTCCTTAGCTGCTTGGATCGACTCTTGAGTCCGATCCCAAACCTCTCTGGCATTAGTTGCCCAGTCGGCCACAAGAGGAGGAGGTGCAGCAGCGGGAAACGGTACCGGTACCCTAGGGTGTTGCCCATTATTGAGTACGAACGGTGTCTGCCCAGTGGCCTCAGCCAGCGAATTGTTAAGGGCAAATTCTGCCCAGGGTAGGAGAGAGGACCAGTTATCGTGGTTCTCAGCAACAAAGTGTCGAAGGTATATAATCATAGATTGATTGGTACGTTCAACCAAACCATTAGTCTCCGGATGGTATGCCGAAGAGAGATTCAACTCAATTTGCAGAAGGCTACAAAGATCTCGCCAGAAACGGGAAGTAAATTGCGGGCCTCTATCACAAATGATACGATCTGGCATCCCGTGAAGCCTAAAGACATGCTTGAGGAATAGTTTGGCTAGTACCCTGGAAGATGGGATTCTCGATAACGGTACGAGATGAACCATCCGGGAGAAATGGTCCGTAATGACCCACACAAATCTATGTCCCTGTGAACATGGAAGATCACCCACAAAGTCCATGCCTACCACCTCCCATGGTCTATCTGGCACTGGTAAAGGATGCAAGAGCCCAGCCGGTCTCTGCCGTAATGGACGGTTGCGAGCACACGAGTAGCAGGAACCGACATATCTCTTGACGTGGCTGGCTAAGTGTGGCCACCAATACCACCTCTCCAGTATCTCTCGTGTCCGCCTAATACCAAAATGCCCACCCACCTTTGAGGTGTGGGCCCATGACAGTATATCATTCTGTCGATCAGGCGGAGAAAGGTCTTGCCCGGTGGGATTTGGTCTAACGTCACAGGGGAGAGCGTATGAAAAACCCTGGAGGGAAGGATAAGACGAGGTTCGTCAATCTCTTCCTGGGTAGAAAGCATAGAGCGAGACAGGGCGTCTGCCTTGTTATTCTTACTCCCAGACAGATAGTTGATGGAGAAGTGAAAGCGGGAGAAAAACAAGGACCAGCGGGCTTGGCGAGGATTCAGACGCTGAGCGGTTTGTAAGTACGTCAGATTCTTATGGTCTGTATAGACCTGGAAAGGATGTTTCGCTCCTTCCAGCAAGTGACGCCACTCCTCCAAGGCTAATCTCAAGGCGAGCAGTTCCCTATCCCCAATGGTATACTTTCTCTCTGCCGGTGAAAAGGTTTTAGCAAAGAAGAAACACGGCCTTTTTCTACCTGCACCGTTCTTTTGATACAAGACCGCACCAGCACCCACTGAAGAGGCATCAACCTCTAAGAGGAAGGGCTTATTCTCATCGGGTCTTTGAAGAACGGGAGCAGTTGAAAAGTGTCTTTTTACTGCCTCAAAAGCCTGAGATGTCTCAGTAGACCAGGCTTTGGGATTAGCACCTTTCTTAGTCAAGGCCACCAAAGGGGCCACCAAAGTAGAAAAATGGGGTATGAACTGCCTGTAATAATTTATGAATCCTAAGAAGCGTTGCACCGCCTTCAAGGAATGAGGTTCGGACCATTGCAGGACAGCAGAGAGCTTCGCAGGATCCATAGCCAGACCCTCTTGTGAAATAATGTAACCCAAAAAAGGCAATGAGGACTGCTCGAATACACATTTCTCGAGTTTAGCAAACAATGAGTGCTCCCTTAAACGGGAAAGGACACGAACGACATCCTGACGATGAGTCTCCAGATCAGGAGAAAAAATCAGGATGTCATCCAGATACACCACTACTGAGGATAACAGTAAATCCCTGAACACATCGTTTACGAAGTCCTGAAATACTGCGGGTGCATTACATAACCCAAAAGGCATGACGAGGTATTCATAGTGACCGTCTCGGGTGTTAAAAGCGGTCTTCCATTCGTCACCCTTTCGAATTCGTACCAAATTATACGCACCCCGCAGATCCAACTTCGTAAAAACTTGAGCTCCTCTCAGTCTGTCAAAGAGCTCCGAAATTAAAGGTAATGGGTATTTGTTCTTTATTGTGATTGCGTTGAGACCCCTGTAATCTATGCAGGGACGCAAATCACCCTCTTTCTTCCGAACAAAGAAAAACCCAGCTCCCGCGGGAGAGACAGACTTACGAATGAACCCCTTCTCTAAACTCTCTCTTATATAGGTCGACATGGCCTCCGACTCAGGTATCGACAGGGGGTAAACCCTGCCTTTAGGTGGAACCGAACCTGGGATAAGGTCTATGGCACAGTCATACGGCCTATGGGGTGGAAGAACCTCAGCACCCTGTTTGGAGAACACGTCAGCGAAATCCAAATAGGGTGTAGGTATGGGAGAGAGATCAGTTTATGCAACCGCAACGACCTTAGGTGGTAAGGGAAGACATCGGGACTGACATTTCGAACCCCAACTAATAATGCTGTCAGACTCCCAGTCAATGTGAGGAGCATGAGTCCGAAGCCATGGAAGACCCAGAAGGACGTCGTCTATACCCTCAGGCAAAACAAGAAAAGAAATCTAACAAGAAAAGAAATCTCCTCTATGTGACCCTGAGACAGGGAAAGGCGCAAGGGAACTGTCCTCAATGTAATGGAGTCAGACAACATAGTTCCATTAACAACACGGACAGGAATAGGCGCCTCTAACATGATAGAGGGAATATTGTGTCCCTTTACAAATCCTGAGGACACAAAAATCCCGTCAGCTCCGGAATCCACAAAAGCCATAATAGGCCATGTATTCTCAGATAACGAGAGCTGACCTGGGATACAACACTTAGAGGGTGCAGAAGACGTCTCTAGTAACCCCCCTCTAATGGTTACTAGGCCAGGGAGTTTCCCTGACGACTAGGACACTTGTTGGCATAGTGCCCAGCCTGACGACATACGTAACATATAGGAGGACCAGACTTGCGTAGTCTGGAGAACGTATGACCTAACTCCATAGGAGTGGGAGATGTTTCAGATGCTGAGGAAGATGGTAGTGGACACTCAACAACTGGAATAGCCCGATGCTTAGGGCGTGAGGAAGAGACCTCGAGTCTACGTTCCTTATGGCGTACATCGATCCTCGTTGCTACTGTGATCAAGTCCTCCAGAGAAGCAGGGACCTCACGAGTAGCAAGGGCATCCTTGACATAGCCTGCCAACCCTCTCCAGAAGATAGGAATCAACACCTTCTCTGGCCAATCTAGTTCTGCCACCAGAGTTCTAAAAGCAATGGCATAAGAACTAGTGGATAACGAACCCTGAGATAGATCTAACAGTCTCAGGGCCGCATCATGGGTAACCTGCGGACCCATGAATACCGCCTTAAGAGCATCAAGAAAGTCTTGATGTCTCAGAGTAACCACATCAGAGCGCTCCCATAGGGGAGTCGCCCATTCTAAGGCTTTGTCCTGAAGTAAGGAGATGATAAAGCCTACTCTGGACCTCTCCGTAGATAAGCGAGAAGAGTTGACCTCTAGGTGTATCTGACACTGACTAATGAAACCACGACATGATCTGGCATCGCCAGAATATCTGTTTGGCAGAGCAAGTCGAGGATCATGTGCAGATGTCACCATGGTCTGAGGTTTATCCTCTATACTCTTGAGCCGTGACTCAAGTACTTGTATGTAACGGTGTAACTGCTGATATTCTGCCATAACTGCCAGACCCTTGGCTCAGTCCTAATGTTACGGGGGGCTGTCTGATAATAACCGAAAGGAGTATCAGACAGTCAGGGTCCACCGTGCAAAGACTTTGCTGCAGACTATGGCAGAGTGCAATACCTCTGTTAACTCACAGAAGGATATAATAAGTAAGTAAAGCAATTCCTCCCTTACTTGGAGGGTGTGTGGAATGATCTCTGTTAATAATCACAGAGACAAAGGCAATTTGTGCGAAATGGCACCTACCTAGGTCCGCTCTTCTAGTGGTGCAAAAGAGACGAACAGCAGCGTAAGCCGCACAAAGCTCCTACCTGCGTTCGCTCCACTAGTGTGCGAGGACACGAACCACTAGATATGGCACCTGCCTAGGTCCGCTCTTCTAGTGGTGCAAAAGAGACGAACAGCAGCGTAAGCCGCACAAAGCTCCTACCTCTGTTCGCTCCCCTAGTGTGCGAGGATACGAACAACTGCCAGACGCAGTATAAGGAACGTTACCCTAGCGGCAACGTCCACCTACGAGTAGAATCACAAGGCCCAGCCAGACCATGTGCCTCAGGCACCTGCCTATGTCCGCTCCCCTAAGAGGTAAGGATACGGACAGCAGCCGAAGCTGTAAGGTATAAGAACGCTACCCTGCCGGTAGCGCTCACCTAGCATAGACAGAGGAATGCCTAGAGGAACGCGCACAGAGCGTCTACTCATATGCATGAACCAAGAGGACTGAGCACCATGCGGCGTGTGTCAGGGTCTTATATAGACTCTGTGCCTCATCCAAGATGGAGGACACCAGAGCCAATCCGCTGCCAGAACGACAGGAGTGACGTCATGCTGGCCTATCACCGAGCAAGACGTCACAAGCACATGACCAGCGACCAATCCGCATAGAAGGTGTCAGAGACATGTGACCTCGTGTCAGCGATGATGTCACCCGCACATGTGCAATGGCTCCAAGATTGGACTTAGTCTCCGGCGCTCGCACATGTGCAGTAGCAAGAAATCTGGACTTAGTCTCCAGCGCTCGCACATGTGCAGTAGCAAGAAATCTGGACTTAGTCTCCAGCGCTCGCACATGTGCAGTAGCAAGAAATCTGGACATAGTCTCCAGTGCTCGCAGCAACCGTAACAGACCTCACATGTACAGTTTGCTTGAAAAACGTTCCAGCTACTTTGTCTAACTTAGGAAATTGATTGAAGGTGACTTCTACCTTAAGTGGTAGAAAATACACCTATTGTGGCGATGGATAGGACAGCTATAGGGGATATGGAGGAGGCTGTTATTTTTTTGATGGGTGTAATTTCACCAATTTGTTGATAATGTATGGAAAGTAGATCAGTGCATTTAATTCAAATGCATATTTTAAAAACTGTGTTGTCATGGGCTAAATTGGACCATGTTAGATTCTTCTACAGGTCATTTAGCACACATGAGTTCCCAGGCTTAAGACTTGGCTAAGCAATAAGATTCAATCAAAACGCTTTTTTTGCCTTGCTGACTATCTTTTAAAAGTAATATCGAGACATGATTAGGTAAATTTAGCCAAATAACTAATGTTAATGACACCCAGTCTATGAGATGGATTGATCCTATTGGATAAGACCACGTCGTTATGTACTAATACTTATGAAAACAAAGAAGTAGTTTAGTTCAGGCAAATAAAGAATAAAAGTTCTGGAATCACATACTACACCGGTTGTAAAATAGGCAGACCTCACATTTACAGTTTGCTTGAAAACTTTCCAGCTGCATTGTCTAAATTAGCAAATTGATTGATGGTGACTTAAACTTAAGTAGTAGAAAACACACCTATTATGGCGATGCATAGGACAGCTATAGGGGATATGGAGGAGGCTGTTATTTTTTTGATGGGTGTAATTTCACCAATTTGTTGATAATTTATGGAAAGTAGATCAGTGCATTTAATTCAAATGCATATTTTAAAAACTGTGTGGTCATGGGCCAAATTGGACCATGTTGGATTCTTCTACAGGTCGTTTAGCACACATAAGTTCCCAAGCTTCAGACTTGGCAAACTATTAAGATTCAATCAACATACTTTATTTGCCTTGCTGACTATCTTTTAAAAGTAATATTGAGACATGATCAGGTAATTGTAGAAAAATAAATAATGTTAATGACACCCAGTTCAAGAGATGGATGAGTCTTATTGGTTAAGACCAGGTCATTATGTACTAATACTTATGAAAGCAAAGCAGTAGTGTAGTTCAGGCAAATAAAGAATGGAAGTTTCGTAACTACATATTACACTGGTGGTAACATAGGCAGACCTCACATGTACCAATTGCTTGAAAAACATTCCAGCTACTTTGTCTAACTTAGGAAATTGATTAACGGTGACTTCTACATTAAGTGATAGAAAACACACCTAATATGGCGATGGATAGGACAGCTATAGGGGATATGGAGGAGGCTGTTATTTTTTTGATGGGTGTAATTTCACCAATTTGTTGATAATTTATGGAAAGTAGATCAGTGCATTTAATTCAAATGCATATTTTAAAAACTGTGCTGTCATGGGCCAAATTGGACCATGCTAGATTCTTCTACAGGTCGTTTAGCACACATAAGTTCCCAAGCTTCAGACTTGGCAAACTATTAAGATTCAATCAACATACTTTATTTGCCTTGCTGACTATCTTTTAAAAGTAATATTGAGACATGATCAGGTAATTGTAGAAAAATAAATAATGTTAATGACACCCAGTTCAAGAGATGGATGAGTCTTATTGGTTAAGACCAGGTCATTATGTACTAATACTTATGAAAACAAAGAAGTAGTGTAGTTCAGGCAAATAAAGAATAAAAGTTTCGGAACTACATATTACACTGGTGGTAACATAGGCAGACCTCACATGTACCGTTTGCTTTAAAAATGTTCCAGCTACTTTGTCTAACTTAAGAAATTGATTGACGGTGACTTCTACATTAAGTGATAGAAAACACACCTATTGTGGCGATGGATAGGACAGCTATAGGGGATATGGAGGAGGCTGTTATTTTTTTGATGGGTGTAATTTCACCAATTTGTTGATAATTTATGGAAAGTAGATCAGTGCATTTAATTCTAATGCATATTTTGAAACTGTGTTGTCATGGGCCAAATTTGACCATGTTAGATTCTTCTACAGGTCCTTTAGCACACATAAGTTCCCAGGCTTCAGACTTGGCTAAGCAATAAGATTCAATCAAAACGCTTTTTTTGCCTTGCTGACTATCTTTTAAAAGTATTATCGAGACATGATTAGGTAAATTTAGCCAAATAAGTAATGTTAATGACACCCAGTCCATGAGATGGATTGATCCTATTGGATAAGACCACGTCATTATGTACTAATACTTATGAAAACAAAGAAGTAGTGTAGTTCAGGCAAATAAAGAATAAAAGTTCTGGAACCACATACTACACCGGTTGTAAAATAGGCAGACCTCACATTTACAGTTTGCTTGAAAACTTTCCAGCTGCATTGTCTAAATTAGCAAATTGATTGATGGTGACTTCAAACTTAATTAGTAGAAAACACACCTATTATGGCGATGCATAGGACAGCTATGGGGGATATGGAGGAGGCTGTTATTTTTTTGATGGGTGTAATTTCACCAATTTGTTGATAATTTATGGAAAGTAGATCAGTGAATTTAATTCAAATGCATATTTTAAAAACTGTGTGGTCATGGGCCAAATTGGACCATGTTGGATTCTTCTACAGGTCGTTTAGCACACATAAGTTCCCAAGCTTCAGACTTGGCAAACTATTAAGATTCAATCAACATACTTTATTTGCCTTGCTGACTATCTTTTAAAAGTAATATTGAGACATGATCAGGTAATTGTAGAAAAATAAATAATGTTAATGACACCCAGTTCAAGAGATGGATGAGTCTTATTGGTTAAGACCAGGTCATTATGTACTAATACTTATGAAAACAAAGAAGTAGTGTAGTTCAGGCAAATAAAGAATAAAAGTTTCGGAACTACATATTACACTGGTGGTAACATAGGCAGACCTCACATGTACCGTTTGCTTTAAAAATGTTCCAGCTACTTTGTCTAACTTAAGAAATTGATTGACGGTGACTTCTACATTAAGTGATAGAAAACACACCTATTGTGGCGATGGATAGGACAGCTATAGGGGATATGGAGGAGGCTGTTATTTTTTTGATGGGTGTAATTTCACCAATTTGTTGATAATTTATGGAAAGTAGATCAGTGCATTTAATTCTAATGCATATTTTGAAACTGTGTTGTCATGGGCCAAATTTGACCATGTTAGATTCTTCTACAGGTCCTTTAGCACACATAAGTTCCCAGGCTTCAGACTTGGCTAAGCAATAAGATTCAATCAAAACGCTTTTTTTGCCTTGCTGACTATCTTTTAAAAGTATTATCGAGACATGATTAGGTAAATTTAGCCAAATAAGTAATGTTAATGACACATAGTCCAAGAGATGGATTGGTCCTATTGGTTAAGACCACGTCATTATGTAATAATACCTATGAAAACAAAGAAGTAGTGTAGTTCAGGCAAATAAAGAATAAAAGTTTCGGAACTACATACTACACCAGTTGTAAGATAGGCAGACCTCACATTTACAGTTTGCTTGAAAACTTTCCAGCTGCATTGTCTAAATTAGCAAATTGATTGACGGTGACTTCTACCTTAAGTAGTAGAAAACACACCTATTGTGGCGATGGATAGGACAGCTATAGGGGAGATGGAGGAGGCTGTTATTTTTTTGATAGGTGTAATTTCACCAATTTGTTGATACTTTATGGAAAGTAGAATAGTGCATTTAATTCTAATGTATATTTTTAAACTGTGTTGTCATGGGCCAAATGTGACCATGTTAGATTCTTCTATAGGTCCTATAGCACTCATAAGTTCTCAGGCTTCAGACTTGGCCCAGCTATTAAGATTCAATCAACATATTTTATTTGCCTTGCTGACTATCTTTTAAAAGTAATATTGAAACATGATCAAGTAAATGTATCCAAATAAGCAATGTTAATGACACCCAGTTCAAGAGATGGATGATTCTTATTGGTTAAGACCACGTCATTATGTACTAATACTTATGAAAGCAAAGCAGTAGTGTAGTTCAGGCAAATAAAGAATGGAAGTTTCGTAACTACATATTACACTGGTGGTAACATAGGCAGACCTCACATGTACCAATTGCTTGAAAAACATTCCAGCTACTTTGTCTAACTTAGGAAATTGATTGACGGTGACTTCTACATTAAGTGATAGAAAACACACCTATTATGGCGATGGATAGGACAGCTATAGGGGATATGGAGGAGGCTGTTATTTTTTTGATGGGTGTAATTTCACCAATTTGTTGATAATTTATGGAAAGTAGATCAGTGCATTTAATTCAAATGCATATTTTAAAAACTGTGTTGTCATGGGCCAAATTGGACCATGCTAGATTCTTCTACAGGTCGTTTAGCACACATAAGTTCCTAAGCTTCAGACTTGGCAAACTATTAAGATTCAATCAACATACTTTATTTGCCATGCTGACTATCTTTTAAAAGTAATATTGAGACATGATCAAGTAATTGTAGAAAAATAAATAATGTTAATGACACCCAGTTCAAGAGATGGATGAGTCTTATTGGTTAAGACCAGGTCATTATGTACTAATACTTATGAAAACAAAGAAGTAGTGTAGTTCAGTCAAATAAAGAATAAATGTTTCGGAACTACATATTAAACTGGTGGTAACATAGGCAGACCTCACATGTACCGTTTGCTTTAAAAACGTTCCAGCTACTTTGTCTAACTTAGGAAATTGATTGACGGTGACTTCTACATTAAGTGATAGAAAACACACCTATTGTGGCGATGGATAGGACAGCTATAGGGGATATGGAGGAGGCTGTTATTTTTTTGATGGGTGTAATTTCACCAATTTGTTGATAATTTATGGAAAGTAGATCAGTGCATTTAATTCTAATGCATATTTTGAAAATGTGTTGTCATGGGCCAAATTTGACCATGTTAGATTCTTCTACAGGTCCTTTAGCACACATAAGTTCCCAGGCTTCAGACTTGGCTAAGCAATAAGATTCAATCAAAACGCTTTTTTTGCCTTGCTGACTATCTTTTAAAAGTATTATCGAGACATGATTAGGTAAATTTAGCCAAATAAGTAATGTTAATGACACCCAGTCCATGAGATGGATTGATCCTATTGGATAAGACCACGTCATTATGTACTAATACTTATGAAAACAAAGAAGTAGTGTAGTTCAGGCAAATAAAGAATAAAAGTTCTGGAACCACATACTACACCGGTTGTAAAATAGGCAGACCTCACATTTACAGTTTGCTTGAAAACTTTCCAGCTGCATTGTCTAAATTAGCAAATTGATTGATGGTGACTTCAAACTTAATTAGTAGAAAACACACCTATTATGGCGATGCATAGGACAGCTATAGGGGATATGGAGGAGGCTGTTATTTTTTTGATGGGTGTAATTTCACCAATTTGTTGATAATTTATGGAAAGTAGATCAGTGAATTTAATTCAAATGCATATTTTAAAAACTGTGTGGTCATGGGCCAAATTGGACCATGTTGGATTCTTCTACAGGTCGTTTAGCACACATAAGTTTCCAAGCTTCAGACTTGGCAAACTATTAAGATTCAATCAACATACTTTATTTGCCTTGCTGACTATCTTTTAAAAGTAATATTGAGACATGATCAGGTAATTGTAGAAAAATAAATAATGTTAATGACACCCAGTTCAAGAGATGGATGAGTCTTATTGGTTAAGACCAGGTCATTATGTACTAATACTTATGAAAACAAAGAAGTAGTGTAGTTCAGGCAAATAAAGAATAAAAGTTTCGGAACTACATATTACACTGGTGGTAACATAGGCAGACCTCACATGTACAGTTTGCTTGAAAAACGTTCTAGCTACTTTGTCTAATTTAGGAAATTGATTGACGGTGACTTCTACCTTAAGTGGTAGAAAACACACCTATTGTGGCGATGGATAGGACAGCTATAGGGGATATGGAGGAGGCTGTTATTTTTTTGATGGGTGTAATTTCACCAATTTGTTGATAATTTATGGAAAGTAGATCAGTGCATTTAATTCAAATGCATATTTTAAAAACTGTGTTGTCATGGGCTAAATTGGACCATGTTAGTTTCTTCTACAGGTCATTTAGCACACATAAGCTCCCAGGCTTAAGACTAGGCTAAGCAATAAGATTCAATCAAAACGCTTTATTTGCCTTGCTGACTATCGTTTAAAAGTAATATCGAGACATGATTAGGTAAATTTAGCCAAATAAGTAATGTTAATGACACCGAGTCCAAGAGATGGATTGGTCCTATTGGTTAAGACCACGTCATTATGTACTAATACCTATGAAAACAAACAAGTAGTGTAGTTCAGGCAAATAAAGAGTAAAAGTTTCGGAACTACATACTACACCGGTTGTAAAATAGGCAGACCTCACATTTACAGTTTGCTTGAAAACTTTGCAGCTGCATTGTCTAAATTAGCAAATTGATTGATGGTAACTTCTACTTTAAGTGGTAGAAAACACACTTATTGAGGTGATGGATAGGACAGCTATAGGGGATATAAAGGAGGCTGTTATTTTTTTAATAGGTGTAATTTCACCAATATTCTTATAATTTATGGAAAGTAGATCATGGCATTTAATTCTAATGCATATTTTGAAACTGTGTTGTCATGGGCCAAATTTAACCATGTTAGATTCTTCTACAGGTCCTTTAGCACACATAAGACTTGGCTAAGCAATAAGATTTAATCAACACGCTTTATTTGCCTTGCTGAGTATCTTTTAAAAGTAATATCGAGACATGATTAGGTAAATTCAGCCAAATAAGTAATGTTAGTGACACCCACTCCAAGAGATGGATTGGTCCTATTGGTTAAGACCACGTCATTATGTACTAATACCTATGAAAACAAAGAAGTAGTGTAGTTCAGGCAAATAAAGAATAAAAGTTTCGGAACTACATACTACACCGGTTGTAAAATAGGCAGACCTCACATTTAGAGTTTGCTTGAAAACTTTGCAGCTGCATTGTCTAAATTAGCAAATTAATTGACGGTGACTTCTACCTTAAGTAGTAGAAAACACACCTATTGTGGCGATGGATAGGACAGCTATAGGGGATATGGAGGAGGCTGTTATTTTTTTGATAGGTGTAATTTCACCAATTTGTTGATACTTTATGGAAAGTAGAATAGTGCATTTAAGTCTAATGTATATTTTGAAACTGTATTGTCATGGGCCAAATGTGACCATGTTAGATTCTTCTATAGGTCCTATAGCACTCATAAGTTCTCAGGCTTCAGACTTGGCCCAGCTATTAAGATTCAATCAACATACTTTATTTCCCTTGCTGACTATCTTTTGTTAATGACACCAAGTTTAAGAGATGGATGATTCTTATTGGTTAAGACCACGTCATTATGTACTAATACTTATGAAAGCAAAGCAGCAGTGTAGTTCAGGCAAATAAAGAATGGAAGTTTCGTAACTACACATTACACTGGTGGTAACATAGGCAGGCCTCACATGTACCGTTTGCTTGAAAAACGTTCCAGCTACTTTGTCTAACTTAGGAAATTGATTGACGGTGACTTCTACCTTAAGTGGTAGAAAACACACCTATTGTGGCGATGGATAGGACAGCTATAGGGGATATGGAGGAGGCTGTTATTTTTTTGATGGGTGTAATTTCACCAATTTTTCTGATAATTTATGGAAAGTAGATCAGTGCATTTAATTCAAATACATATTTTAAAAACTGTGTTGTCATGGGCTAAATTGGACCATGTTAGATTCTTCTACATGTCCTTTAGCACACATAAGTTCCCAGGCTTCAGACTTGGCTAAGCAATAAGATTCAATCAAAACGCTTTTTTTGCCTTGCTGACTATCTTTTAAAAGTAAAATCGGGACATGATTAGGTAAATTTAGCCAAATAAGTAATGTTAATGACACCCAGTCCATGAGATGGATCGATCCTATTGGTTAAGACCACGTCATTATGTACTAATACTTATGAAAACAAAGAAGTAGTGTAGTTCAGGCAAATAAAGAATAAAAGTTCTGGAACCACATACTACACCGGTTGTAAAATAGGCAGACCTCACATTTACAGTTTGCTTGAAAACTTTGCAGCTGCATTGTCTAAATTAGCAAATTGATTGATGGTGACTTCAAACTTACTTAGTAGAAAACAAACCTATTATGGCGATGGATAGGACAGCTATAGGGGATATGGAGGAGGCTGTTATTTTTTTGATAGGTGTACTTTCACCAATTTGTTGATACTTTATGGAAAGTAGAATAGTGCATTTAATTCTAATGTATATTTTGAAACCGTGTTGTCATGGGCCAAATGTGACGATGTTAGATTCTTCTATTGGTCCTATAGCACTCAAAAGTTCTCAGGCTTCAGACTTGGCCCAGCTATTAAAATTCAATCAACATATTTTATTTGCCTTGCTGACTATCTTTTAAAAGTAATATTAAAACATGATCAGGTAAATGTAGCCAAATAAGTAATGTTAATGACACCCAGTTCAAGAGATGGATGATTCTTATTGGTGAAGACCACGTCATTATGTACTAATACTTTTGAAAGCAAAGCAGTAGTGTAGTTCAGGCAAATAAAGAATGGAAGTTTTGTAACTACATATTACACTGGTGGTAACATAGGCAGACCTCACATGTACAGTTTGCTTGAAAAACGTTCTAGCTACTTTGTCTAATTAAGGAAATTGATTGACGGTAACTTCTACCTTAAGTGGTAGAAAACACACCTATTGTGGCGATGGATAGGACAGCTATAGGGGATATGGAGGAGGCTGTTATTTTTTGATGGGTGTAATTTCACTAATTTGTTGATAATTTATGGAAAGTAGATCAGTGCATTTAATTCAAATGCATATTTTAAAAACTGTGTTGTCATGGGCTAAATTGGACCATGTTAGATTCTTCTACAGGTCCTTTAGCACACATAAGTTCCCAGGCTTCAGACTTGGCTAAGCAATAAGATTTAATCAACATGCTTTATTTGCCTTGCTGACTATCTTTTAAAAGTAATATTGAGACATGATTAAGTAATTTTAGCCAAATAAGTAATGTTAATGACAACCAGTCCAAGAGATGGATTGGTCCTATTGGTTAAGACCACGTCATTATGTACTAATACCTATGAAAACAAAGAAGTAGTGTAGTTCAGGCAAATAAAGAATAAAAGTTTCGGAACTACATACTACACCGGTTGTAAAATAGGCAGACCTCACATTTACAGTTTGCTTGAAAACTTTGCAGCTGCATTGTCTAAATTAGCAAATTGATTGACGGTGACTTCTATCTTAAGTAGTAGAAAACACACCTATTGTGGCGATGGATAGGACAGCTATAGGGGATATGGAGGAGGCTGTTATTTTTTTGATAGGTATAATTTCACCAATTTGTTGATACTTTATGGAAAGTAGAATAGTGCATTTAATTCTAATGTATATTTTGAAACTGTGTTGTCATGGGCCAAATGTGACCATGTTAGATTCTTCTATAGGTCATATAGCATTAATACGTTCTCAGGCTTTAGACTTGGCCCAGCTATTAAGATTCAATCAACATACTTTATTTGCCTTGCTGACTATCTTTTAAAAGTAATATTAAAACATGATCAGGTAAATGTAGCCAAATAAGTAATGTTAATGACACCCAGTTCAAGAGATGGATGATTCTTATTGGTTAAGACCACGTCACTATGTACTAATACTTATGAAAGCAAAGCAGTAGTGTAGTTCAGGCAAATAAAGAATGGAAGTTTCGTAACTACATATTACACTGGTGGTAACATAGGCAGACCTCACATGTACCGTTTGCTTGAAAAACGTTCCAGCTACTTTGTCTAACTTAGGAAATTGATTGATGGTGACTTCTACATTAAGTGGTAGAAAACACACCTATTGTGGCGATGGATAAGACAGCTATAGGGGATATGGAGGAGGCTGTTATTTTTTTGATGGGTGTAATTTCACCAATTTGTTGATAATTTATGGAAAGTAGATCAGTGCATTTAATTCTAATGCATATTTTGAAACTGTGTTGTCATGGGCCAAATTTAACCATGTTAGATTCTTCTACAGGTCCTTTAGCACACATAGGTTCCCAGGCTTCAGACTTGGCTAAGCATTAAGATTTAATCAACACGCTTTATTTGCCTTGCTGACTATCCTTTAAAAGTAATATCAAGACATGATTAGGTAATTGTAGCCAAATAAGTAACGATAATGACACCCAGTCCAAGAGATGGATTGGTCCTATTGGTTAAGACCACGTCATTATGTACTAATACCTATGAAAACAAAGAAGTAGTGTAGTTCAGGCAAATAAAGAATAAAAGTTTCGGAACTACATACTACACCGGTTGTAAAATAGGCAGACCTCACATTTACAGTTTGCTTGAAAACTTTGCAGCTGCATTGTCTAAATTAGCAAATTGATTGACGGTGACTTCTACCTTAAGTAGTAGAAAACACACCTATTGTGGTGATGGATAGGACAGCTATAGGGGATATGGAGGAGGCTGTTATTTTTTTGATAGGTGTACTTTCACCAATTTGTTGATACTTTATGGAAAGTAGAATAGTGCATTTAATTCTAATGTATATTTTGAAACTGTGTTGTCATGGGCCAAATGTGACGATGTTAGATTCTTCTATAGGTCCTATAGCACTCAAAAGTTCTCAGGCTTCCGACTTGGCCCAGCTATTAAAATTTAATCAACATACTTTATTTGCCTTGCTGACTATCTTTTAAAAGTAATATTAAAACATGATCAGGTAAATGTAGCCAAATAAGTAATGTTAATGACACCCAGTTCAAGAGATGGATGATTCTTATTGGTTAAGACCACTTCATTATGTACTAATACTTATGAAAGCAAAGCAGTAGTGTAGTTCAGGCAAATAAAGAATGGAAGTTTTGTAACTACATATTACACTGGTGGTAACATAGGCTGACCTCACATGTACCGTTTGCTTGAAAAACGTTCCAGCTACTTTGTCTAACTTAGGAAATTGATTGATGGTGACTTCTACATTAAGTGGTAGAAAACAAACCTATTGTGGCGATGGATACGACAGCTATAGGGGATATGGAGGAGGCTGTTATTTTTTTGATGGGTGTAATTTCACCAATTTGTTGATAATTTATGGAAAGTAGATCAGTGCATTTAATTCTAATGCATATTTTGAAACTGTGTTGTCATGGGCCAAATTTGACCATGTTAGATTCTTCTACAGGTCCTTTAGCACACATAAGTTCCCAGGCTTCAGACTTGACTAAGCAATAAGATTGAATCAAAACGCTTTTTTTGCCTTGCTGACTATCTTTTAAAAGTAATATCGAGACATGATTAGGTAAATTTAGCCAAATAAGTAATGTTAATGACACCCAGGCAATGAGATGGATTGATCCTATTGGTTAAGACCACGTCATTATGTACTAATACTTATGAAAACAAAGAAGTAGTGTAGTTCAGGCAAATAAAGAATAAAAGTTCTGGAACTATATACTACGCCGGTTGTAAAATAGGCAGACCTCACATTTACAGTTTGCTTGAAAACTTTCCAGCTGCATTGTCTAAATTAAGAAATTGATTGATGGCGACTTCAAACTTAATTAGTAGAAAACACACCTATTATGGCAATGGATGGGACAGCTATAGGGGATATGAAGGAGGCTGTTATTTTTTTGATGGGTGTAATTTCACCAATTTGTTGATAATTTATGGAAAGTAGATCAGTGCATTTAATTCAAATGCATATTTTAAAAACTGTGTTGTCATGGGCCAAATTGGACCATGTTAGATTCTTCTACAGGTCGTTTAGCACACATAAGTTCCCAAGCTTCAGACTTGGCAAACTATTAAGATTCAATCAACATACTTTATTTGCCTTGCTGACTATCTTTTAAAAGTAATATTGAGACATGATCAGGTAATTGTAGAAAAAGAAATAATGTTAATGACACCCAGTCCAAGAGATGGATGAGTCTTATTGATTAAGACCAGGTCATTATGTACTAATACTTATGAAAACAAAGAAGTAGTGTAGTTCAGGCAAATAAAGAATAAAAGTTTCGGAACTACATATTACACTGGTGGTAACATAGGCAGACCTCACATGTACAGTTTGCTTGAAAAACGTTCTAGCTACTTTGTCTAATTTAGGAAATTGATTGACGGTGACTTCTACCTTAAGTGGTAGAAAACACACCTATTGTGGCGATGGATAGGACAGCTATAGGGGATATGGAAGAGGCTGTTATTTTTTTGATGGGTGTAATTTCACCTATTTGTTGATAATTTATGAAAAGTAGATCAGTGCATTTAATTCAAATGCATATTTTAAAAACTGTGTTGTCATGGGCTAAATTGGACCATGTTAGATTCTTCTACAGGTCATTTAGCACACATAAGTTCCCAGGCTTAAGACTTGGCTAAGCAATAAGATTCAATCAAAACGCTTTATTTGCCTTGCTGACTATCTTTTAAAAGTAATATCGAGACATGATTAGGAAAATTTAGCCAAATAAGTAATGTTAATGACACCCAGTCCATGAGATGGATTGGTCCTATTGGTTTAGACCACGTCATTATGTACTAATACTTATGATAACAAAGAAGTAGTGTAGTTCAGGCAAATAAAGAATAAAAGTTTCAGAACTACATACTACACCGGTTGTAAAATAGGCAGACCTCACATTCACAGTTTGCTTGAAAACTTTGCAGCTGCATTGTTTAAATTAGCAAATTGATTGACGGTGACTTCTACCTTAAGTGGTAGAAAACACACTTATTGAGGTGATGGATAGGACAGCTATAGGGGATATAGAGGAGGCTGTTATTTTTTAATAGGAGTAATTTCACCAATATTCTCATAATTTATGGAAAGTAGATCGGTGCATTTAATTCTAATGCATATTTTGAAACTGTGTTGTCATGGGCCAAATTTAACCATGTTAGATTCTTCTACAGGTCCTTTAGCACACATAAGTTCCCAGGCTTCAGACTTGGCTAAGCAATAAGATTTAATCAACACGCTTTATTTGCCTTGCTGACTATCTTTTAAAAGTAATATCGAGACATGATTAGGTAAATTTAGCCAAATAAGTAATGTTAATGACACCCAGTCCATGAGATGGATTGGTCCTATTGGTTTAGACCACGTCATTATGTACTAATACTTATGATAACAAAGAAGTAATGTAGTTCAGGCAAATAAAGAATAAAAGTTTCGGAACTACATACTACACCGGTTGTAAAATAGGCAGACCTCACATTTACAGTTTGCTTGAAAACTTTGCAGCTGCATTGTCTAAATTAGCAAATTGATTGACGGTGACTTCTACCTTAAGTAGTAGAAAACACACCTATTGTGGCGATGGATAGGACAGCTATAGGGGATATGGAGGAGGCTGTTATTTTTTTGATAGGTGTAATTTCACCAATTTGTTAAAACTTTATGGAAAGTAGAATAGTGCATTTAATTCTAATGTATATTTTGAAACAGTGTTGTCATGGGCCAAATGTGACCATGTTAGATTCTTCTATAGGTCCTATAGCACTCATAAGTTCTCAGGCTTCAGACTTGGCACAGCTATTAAGATTCAATCAACATACTTTATTTGCCTTGCTGACTATCTTTTAAAAGTAATATTGAAACATGATCAGGTAAATGTAGCCAAATAAGTAATGTTAATGACACCCAGTTCAAGAGATGGATGATTCTTATTGGTTAAGACCACGTCATTATGTACTAATACTTATGAAAGCAAAGCAGTAGTGTAGTTCAGGCAAATAAAGAATGGAAGTTTTGTAACTACATATTACACTGGTGGTAACATAGGCAGACCTCACATGTACCGTTTGCTTGAAAAACGTTCCAGCTACTTTGTCTAACTTAGGAAATTGATTGATGGTGACTTCTACATTAAGTGGTAGAAAACACACCTATTGTGGCGATGGATACGACAGCTATAGGGGATATGGAGGAGGCTGTTATTTTTTTGATGGGTGCAATTTCACCAATTTGTTGATAATTTATGGAAAGTAGATCAGTGCATTTAATTCTAATGCATATTTTGAAACTGTGTTGTCATGGGCCAAATTTGACCATGTTAGATTCTTCTACAGGTCCTTTAGCACACATAAGTTCCCAGGCTTCAGACTTGGCTAAGCAATAAGATTGAATCAAAACGCTTTTTTTGCCTTACTGACTATCTTTTAAAAGTAATATCGAGACATGATTAGGTAAATTTAGCCAAATAAGTAATGTTAATGACACCCAGGCAATGAGATGGATTGATCCTATTGGTTAAGACCAGGTCATTATGTACTAATACTTATGAAAACAAAGAAGTAGTGTAGTTCAGGCAAATAAAGAATAAAAGTTCTGGAACTATATACTACGCCGGTTGTAAAATAGGCAGACCTCACATTTACAGTTTGCTTGAAAACTTTCCAGCTGCATTGTCTAAATTAGCAAATTGATTGATGGCGACTTCAAACTTAATTAGTAGAAAACACACCTATTATGGCAATGGATGGGACAGCTATAGGGGATATGGAGGAGGCTGTTATTTTTTTGATGGGTGTAATTTCACCAATTTGTTGATAATTTATGGAAAGTAGATCAGTGCATTTAATTCAAATGCATATTTTAAAAACTGTGTTGTCATGGGCCAAATTGGACCATGTTAGATTCTTCTACAGGTCGTTTAGCACACATAAGTTCCCAAGCTTCAGACTTGGCAAACTATTAAGATTCAATCAACATACTTTATTTGCCTTGCTGACTATCTTTTAAAAGTAATATTGAGACATGATCAGGTAATTGTAGAAAAAGAAATAATGTTAATGACACCCAGTCCAAGAGATGGATGAGTCTTATTGGTTAAGACCAGGTCATTATGTACTAATACTTATGAAAACAAAGAAGTAGTGTAGTTCAGGCAAATAGAGAATAAAAGTTTCGGAACTACATATTACACTGGTGGTAACATAGGCAGACCTCACATGTACAGTTTGCTTGAAAAACGTTCTAGCTACTTTGTCTAATTTAGGAAATTGATTGACGGTGACTTCTACCTTAAGTGGTAGAAAACACACCTATTGTGGCGATGGATAGGACAGCTATAGGGGATATGGAAGAGGCTGTTATTTTTTTGATGGGTGTAATTTCACCTATTTGTTGATAATTTATGAAAAGTAGATCAGTGCATTTAATTCAAATGCATATTTTAAAAACTGTGTTGTCATGGGCTAAATTGGACCATGTTAGATTCTTCTACAGGTCATTTAGCACACATAAGTTCCCAGGCTTAAGACTTGGCTAAGCAATAAGATTCAATCAAAACGCTTTATTTGCCTTGCTGACTATCTTTTAAAAGTAATATCGAGACATGATTAGGTAAATTTAGCCAAATAAGTAATGTTAATGACACCCAGTCCATGAGATGGATTGGTCCTATTGGTTTAGACCACGTCATTATGTACTAATACTTATGATAACAAAGAAGTAGTGTAGTTCAGGCAAATAAAGAATAAAAGTTTCGGAACTACATACTACACCGGTTGTAAAATAGGCAGACCTCACATTCACAGTTTGCTTGAAAACTTTGCAGCTGCATTGTCTAAATTAGCAAATTGATTGACGGTGACTTCTACTTTAAGTGGTAGAAAACACACTTATTGAGGTGATGGATAGGACAGCTATAGGGGATATAGAGGAGGCTGTTATTTTTTTAATAGGTGTAATTTCACCAATATTCTCATAATTTATGGAAAGTAGATCAGTGCATTTAATTCTAATGCATATTTTGAAACTGTGTTGTCATGGGCCAAATTTAACCATGTTAGATTCTTCTAAAGGTCTTTTAGCACACATAAGTTCCCAGGCTTCAGACTTGGCTAAGCAATAAGATTTAATCAACACGCTTTATTTGCCTTGCCGACTATCTTTTAAAAGTAATATCGAGACATGATTAGGTAAATTTAGCCAAATAAGTAATGTTAATGACACCCAGTCCATGAGATGGATTGGTCCTATTGGTTTAGACCACGTCATTATGTACTAATACTTATGATAACAAAGAAGTAATGTTGTTCAGGCAAATAAAGAATAAAAGTTTCGGAACTACATACTACACCGGTTGTAAAATAGGCAGACCTCACATTTACAGTTTGCTTGAAAACTTTGCAGCTGCATTGTCTAAATTAGCAAATTGATTGACGGTGACTTCTACCTTAAGTAGTAGAAAACACACCTATTGTGGCGATGGATAGGACAGCTATAGGGGATATGGAGGAGGCTGTTATTTTTTTGATAGGTGTAATTTCACCAATTTGTTAAAACTTTATGGAAAGTAGAATAGTGCATTTAATTCTAATGTATATTTTGAAACAGTGTTGTCATGGGCCAAATGTGACCATGTTAGATTCTTCTATAGGTCCTATAGCACTCATAAGTTCTCAGGCTTCAGACTTGGCACAGCTATTAAGATTCAATCAACATACTTTATTTGCCTTGCTGACTATCTTTTAAAAGTAATATTGAAACATGATCAGGTAAATGTAGCCAAATAAGTAATGTTAATGACACCCAGTTCAAGAGATGGATGATTCTTATTGGTTAAGACCACGTCATTATGTACTAATACTTATGAAAGCAAAGCAGTAGTGTAGTTCAGGCAAATAAAGAATGGAAGTTTCGTAACTACATATTACACTGGTGGTAACATAGGCAGACCTCACATGTACCGTTTGCTTGAAAAACGTTCCAGCTACTTTGTCTAACTTAGGAAATTGATTGACGGAGACTTCTACATTAAGTGGTAGAAAACACACCTATTGTGGCGATGGATAGGACAGCTATAGGGGATATGGAGGAGGCTGTTATTTTTTTGATGGGTGTAATTTCACCAATTTGTTGATAATTTATGGAAAGTAGATCAGTGCATTTAATTCTAATGCATATTTTGAAACTGTGTTGTCATGGGCCAAATTTGACCATGTTAGATTCTTCTACAAGTCCTTTAGCACACATAAGTTCCCAGGCTTCAGACTTGGCTAAGCAATAAGATTCAATCAAAACGCTTTTTTTGCCTTGCTGACTATCTTTTAAAAGTAATATCGAGACATGATTAGGTAAATTTAGCCAAATAAGTAATGTTAATGACACCCAGTCCATGAGATGGATTGGTCCTATTGGTTAGACCACGTCATTATGTACTAATACTTATGATAACAAAGAAGTAGTGTAGTTCAGGCAAATAAAGAATAAAAGTTTCGGAACTACCGTGTTTCCCCGAAAGTAAGACCCTGTCTTACATTAATTTTACCCCAAAAAGTCCCACCCTGTCTTACTTTCAGGGGAAGTCTTACATTAGCCGAAAAAAAATGACAATTTCCCAAAACAGTGCCGTATCCCACTGCACACAGCCCCATACCCCATAACAGTGCCGTATCCCACTGCACATAGCCCCGTATCCCACTGCACACAGCCCCATACCCATAACAGTGCCGTATCCCACTGCACACAGCCCTATACCCCATAACAGTGCCGTATCTCACTGCACACAGCCCCACACCCCATACCAGTGCCGTATCCCACTGCACACAGCCCCATACCCCATAACAGTGCCGTATCCCACTGCACACAGCCCCATACCCCATAACAGTGCCGTATCCCACTGCACACAGCCACATACCCCATAACAGTGCCGTATCCCACTGCACACAGCCCCATACCCCATAACAGTGCCGTATCACACTGAACACAGTCCTACACCCCATAACAGTGCCGTATCCTACTGCACACAGCCCCATACCCTATACAGTACATGTTTCCCTACTTGGTTTTTAAATGCTGGACGTTTTCCTCTGCGGTGCAGCTGTGGGTGCGGAAGGCCTGTGCTGCAGGGAACGCTGTGCCAATCAGCAGGGAAACAGCAGTGACGTGGGGCTGGGGCGGCCAATAACAGCCCGAGCTGCTGGGCCAATCAGCGCTCGAGCCGGGGGCCGGCGGTGACGTGAAAAGCAGGGGCGGCCAATGAGCTGTTGAGCTGGGCGGATTGCGGGGTTAACACGGCGAGTTAACCCCATGAGCACTGGACCCGCCCAGCTGCACCTGAGGACACCTCTGGAGCCTGGGGACCCAATGGGGGACAGCGGCGGCCCAAAGGTAAGGGCCTTACATTTCACAGCGGCCCCCCAACCCTGCCTTACATTCGGGGGAGGCCTTACATTGAAGGACCCCCCGTAACCCCCACCTTGTCTTACTTTCGGGGGGTCCTACTTTCGGGGAAACACGGTACATACTACACCGGTTGTAAAATAGGCAGACCTCACATTTACAGTTTGCTTGAAAACTTTGCAGCTGCATTGTCTAAATTAGCAAATTGATTGACGGTGACTTCTACCTTAAGTGGTAGAAAACACACTTATTGAGGTGATGGATAGGACAGCTATAGGGGATATAGAGGAGGCTGTTATTTTTTTAATAGGTGTAATTTCACCAATATTCTCATAATTTATGGAAAAGAGATCAGTGCATTTAATTCTAATGCATATTTTGAAACTGTGTTGTCATGGGCCAAATTTAACCATGTTAGATTCTTCTACAGGTCCTTTAGCACACATACAGTTAGGTCCAGAAATATTTGGACAGTGACACAAGTTTTGTTATTTTAGCTGTTTACAAAAACATGTTCAGAAATACAATTATATATATAATATGGGCTGAAAGTGCACACTCCCAGCTGCAATATGAGAGTTTTCACATCCAAATCGGAGAAAGGGTTTAGGAATCATAGCTCTGTAATGCATAGCCTCCTCTTTTTCAAGGGACCAAAAGTAATTGGACAAGGGACTCTAAGGGCTGCAATTAACTCTGAAGGCGTCTCCCTCGTTAACCTGTAATCAATGAAGTAGTTAAAAGGTCTGGGGTTTATTACAGGTGTGTGGTTTTGCATTTGGAAGCTGTTGCTGTGACCAGACAACATTCGGTCTAAGGAACTCTCAATTGAGGTGAAGCAGAACATCCTGAGGCTGAATAAAAAGAAAAAATCCATCAGAGAGATAGCAGACATGCTTGGAGTAGCAAAATCAACAGTCAGGTACATTCTGAGAAAAAAGGAATTGACTGGTGAGCTTGGGAACTCAAAAAGGCCTGGGCATCCACGGATGACAACAGTGGTGGATGATCGCCGCATACGTTCTTTGGTGAAGAAGAACCCGTTCACAACATCAACTGAAGTCCAGAACACTCTCAGTAAAGTAGGTGTATCTGTCTCTAAGTCAACAGTAAAGAGAAGACTCCATGAAAGTAAATACAAAGGGTTCACATCTAGATGCAAACCATTCATCAATTCCAAAAATAGACAGGCCAGAGTTAAATTTGCTGAAAAACACCTCATGAAGCCAGCTCAGTTCTGGAAAAGTATTCTATGGACAGATGAGACCAAGATAAACCTGTACCAGAATGATGGGAAGAAAAAAGTTTGGAGAGGAAAGGGAACGGTACATGATCCAAGGCACACCACATCCTCTGTAAAACATGGTGGAGGCAACGTGATGGCATGGGCATGCATGGCTTTCAATGGCACTGGGTCACTTGTGTTTATTGATGACATAACAGCAGACAAGAGTAGCCGGATGAATTCTGAAGTGTACCGGGATATACTTTCAGCCCAGATTCAGCCAAATGCCGCAAAGTTGATCGGACGGCGCTTCATAGTACAGATGGACAATGACCCCAAGCATACAGTCAAAGCTACCCAGGAGTTCATGAGTGCAAAAAAGTGGAACATTCTGCAATGTCCAAGTCAATCACCAGATCTTAACCCAATTGAGCATGCATTTCACTTGCTCAAATCCAGACTTAAGATGGAAAGACCCACAAACAAGCAAGACCTGAAGGCTGCGGATGTAAAGGCCTGGCAAAGCATTAAGAAGGAGGAAACCCAGCGTTTGGTGATGTCCATGGGTTCCAGACTTAAGGCAGTGATTGCCTCCAAAGGATTCGCAACAAAATATTGAAAATAAAAATATTTTGTTTGGGTTTGGTTTATTTGTCCAATTACTTTTGACCTCCTAAAGGTGGAGTGTTTGTAAAGAAATGTGACAATTCCTACAATTTCTATCAGATATTTTTGTTCAAACCTTCAAATTAAACGTTACAATCTGCACTTGAATTCTGTTGTAGAGGTTTCATTTCAAATCCAATGTGGTGGCATGCAGAGCCCAACTCGCGAAAATTGTGTCACTGTCCAAATATTTCTGGACCTAACTGTAAGTTCCCAGGCTTCAGACTTGGCTAAGCAATAAGATTTAATCAACACGCTTTATTTGCCTTGCTGACTATCTTTTAAAAGTAATATTGAAACATGATTAGGTAAATTTAGCCAAATAAGTAATGTTAATGACACCCAGTCCAAGAGATGGACTGGTCCTATTGGTTAAGACCACGTCATTATGTACTAATACCTATGAAAACAAAGAAGTAGTGTAGTTCAGGCAAATAAAAAATAAAAGTTTCGGAACTACATACCACACCGGTTGTAAAATAGGCAGACCTCACATTTACAGTTTGCTTGAAAACTTTGCAGCTGCATTTTTTAAATTAGCAAATTCATTGACGGTGACTTCTACCTTAAGTAGTAGAAAACACACCTATTGTGGCGATAAATAGGACAGCTATAGGGGATATGGAGGAGGCTGATATTTTTTTGATAGGTGTAATTTCACCAATTTGTTGATACTTTATGGAAAGTAGAATAGTGCATTTAATTCTAATGTATATTTTGAAACTGTGTTGTCATGGGCCAAATGTGACCATGTTAGATTCTTCTATAGGTCATATAGCACTCATAAGATTTCAGGCTTCAGACTTGGCCCAGCTATTAAGATTCAATCAACATACTTTATTTGCCTTGCTGACTATCTTTTAAAAGTAATATTAAAACATGATCAGGTAAATGTAGCCAAATAAGTAATGTTAATGACACCCAGTTCAAGAGATGGATGATTCCTATTGGTTAAGACCACGTCATTATGTACTAATACTTATGAAAGCAAAGCAGTAGTGTAGTTCAGGCAAATAAAGAATGGAAGTTTCGTAACTACATATTACACTGGTGGTAAAATAGGCAGACCTCACATGTACCGTTTGCTTGAAAAACGTTCCAGCTACTTTGTCTAACTTAGGAAATTGATTGACGGTGACTTCTACATTAAGTGGTAGAAAACACACCTATTGTGGCGATGGATAGGACAGCTATAGGGGATATGGAGGAGGCTGTTATTTTTTTGATGGGTGTAATTTCACCAATTTGTTGATAATTTATGGAAAGTAGATCAGTGCATTTAATTCTAATGCATATTTTGAAACTGTGTTGTCATGGGCCAAATTTGACCATGTTAGATTCTTCTACAGGTCCTTTAGCACACATAAGTTCCCAGGCTTCAGACTTGGCTAAGCAATAAGTTTCAATCAAAATGCTTTTTTTGCCTTGCTGACTATCTTTTAAAAGTAATATCGAGACATGATTAGGTAAATTTAGCCAAATAAGTAATGTTAATGACACCCAGTCCATGAGATGGATTGATCCTATTGGTTAAGACCACGTCATTATGTACTAATACTTATGAAAACAAAGAAGTAGTGTAGTTCAGGCAAATAAAGAATAAAAGTTCTGGAACTACATACTACACCGGTTGTAAAATAGGCAGACCTCACATTTACAGTTTGCTTGAAGACTTTCCAGCTGCATTGTCTAAATTAGCAAATTGATTGATGGTGACTTCAAACTTAATTAGTAGAAAACACACCTATTATGGCGATGGATAGGACAGCTATAGGGAATATGGAGGAGGCTGGTATTTTTTGATGGGTGTAATTTCACCAATTTGTTGATAATTTATGGAAAGTAGATCAGTGCATTTAATTCAAATGCATATTTTAAAAACTGTGTTGTCATGGGCCAAATTGGACCATGTTAGATTCTTCTACAGGTCGTTTAGCACACATAAGTTCCCAGGCTTCAGACTTGGCTAAGCAATAAGATTCAATCAAAATGCTTTTTTTGCCTTGCTGACTATCTTTTAAAAGTAATATTGAGACATGATCAGGTAATTGTAGAAAATAAATAATGTTAATGACACCAAGTCCAAGAGATGGATGAGTCTTATTGGTTAAGACCAGGTCATTATGTACTAATACTTATGAAAACAAAGAAGTAATGTAATTCAGGCAAATAAAGAATAAAAGTTTTGGAACTACATACTACACCGGTTGTAAAACAGGCAGACCTCACATTTACAGTTTGCTTGAAAACTTTCCAGCTGCTTTGTCTAAATTAGCAAATTAATTGACGGTGACTTCTACCTTAAGTGGTAAAAAACACACCTATTGTGACGATGGATAGGACAGCTATAGAGGATATGAAGGAGGCTGTTATTTTTTTGATAGGAGAAATTTTATCAATTTGATCATAATTTATGGAAAGTAGATCAATGCATTTAATTCTAATGCATATTTTGAAACTGTGTTGTCATGGGCCAAATTTAACCATGTTAGATTCTTCTACAGGTCCTTTAGCACACATAAGTTCCCAGGCTTCAGACTTGGCTAAGCAATAAGATTTAATTAGCACGCTTTATTTGCTTTGCTGACTATCTTCTAAAAGTAATATCGAGACATGATTAGGTAAATTTAGTCAAATAAGTAATGTTAATGACACCCAGTCCAAGAGATGGATTGGTCCTATTGGTTAAGACCACGTCATTATGTACTATTACCTATGAAAACAAAGAAGTACTGTAGTTCAGGCAAAAAAAAAAAAGTTTCGGAACTACATACTACACCGGTTGTAAAATACGCAGACCTCACATTTACAGTTTGCTTGAAAACTTTGCAGCTGCATTTTCTAAATTAGCAAATTGATTGACGGTGACTTCTACCTTAAGTAGTAGAAAACACACCTATTGTGGCGATGGATAGGACAGCTATAGCGGATATGGAGGTGGCTGTTATTTTTTTGATAGGTGTAATTTCACCAATTTGTTGATCCTTTATGGAAAGTAGAATAATGCATTTAATTCTAATGTATGTTTTGAAACTGTGTTGTCATGGGCCAAATTTGACCATGTTAGATTCTTCTATAGGTCCTATAGCACTCATAAGTTCTCAGGCTTCAGACTTGGCCCAGCTATTAAGATTCAATCAACATACTTTATTTGCCTTGCTGACTATCTTTTAAAAGTAATATTGAAACATGATCAGGTAAATGTAGCCAAATAAGTAATGTTAATGACACCCAGTTCAAGAGATGGATGATTCTTATTGGTTAAGACCACGTCATTAAGTACTAATACTTATGAAAGCAAAGCAGTAGTGTAGTTCAGGCAAATAAAGAATGGAAGTTTCGTAACTACATATTACACTGGTGGTAACATAGGCAGACCTCACATGTACCGTTTGCTTGAAAAACGTTCCAGCTACTTTGTCTAACTTAGGAAATTGATTGACGGTGACTTCAACATTAAGTTGTAGAAAACACACCTATTGTGGCGATGAATAGGACAGCTATAGGGGATATGGAGGAGGCTGTTATTTTTTTGATGGGTGTAATTTCACCAATTTGTTGATAATTTATGGAAAGTAGATCAGTGCATTTAATTCTAATGCATATTTTGAAACTGTGTTGTCTTGGGCCAAATTTGACCATGTTAGATTCTTCTTCAGGTCCTTTAGCACACATAAGTTCCCAGGCTTCAGACTTGGCTAAGCAATAAGATTCAATCAAATTGCTTTTTTTTGCCTTGCTGACTATCTTTTAAAAGCAATATCGAGACATGATTAGGTAAATTTAGCCAAAGAAGTAATGTTAATGACACCCAGTCCATGAGATGGTTAGATCCTATTGGTTAAGACCACGTCATTATGTACTAATTCTTTTGAAAACAAAGAAGTAGTGTAGTTCAGGCAAATAAAGCATAAAAGTTCTGGAACCACATTCTACACCGGTTGTAAAATAGGCAGACCTCACATTTACAGTTTGCTGGAAACCTTTCCAGCTGCATTGTCTAAATTAGCAAATTGATTGATGGTGACTTCAAACTTAATTAGTAGAAAACACACCTATTATGGCGATGGATAGAACAGCCATAGGGGATATAGAGGAGGCTGTTATTTTTTTGATGGGTGTAATTTCACCAATTTGTTGATAATTTATGGAAAGTAGATCAGTGCATTTAATTCAAATGCATATTTTAAAAACTGTTGTCATGGGCCAAATTGGACCATGTTAGATTCTTCTACAAGTCGTTTAGCACACATAAGTTCCCAAGCTTCAGACTTGGCAAACTATTAAGATTCAATCAACATACTTTATTTGCCTTGCTGACTATCTTTTAAAAGTAATATCGAGACATGATTAGGTAAATTTAGACAAATAAGTAATGTTAATGACACCCAGTCCATGAGATGGATTGGTCCTATTGGTTTAGACCACGTCATTATGTACTAATACTTATGATAACAAAGAAGTAGTGTAGTTCAGGCAAATAAAGAATCAAAGTTTCAGAACTACATACTACACCGGTTGTAAAATAGGCAGACCTCACATTTACAGTTTGCTTGAAAACTTTGCAGCTGCATTGTCTAAATTAGCAAATTGATTGACGGTGACTTCTACCTTAAGTGGTAGAAAACACACTTATTGAGGTGATGGATAGGACAGCTATAGGGGATATAGAGGAGGCTGTTATTTTTTTAATAGGTGTAATTTCACCAATATTCTCATAATTTATGGAAAGTAGATCAGTGCATTTAATTCTAATGCATATTTTGAAACTGTGTTGTCATGGGCCAAATTTAACCATGTTAGATTCTTCTACAGGTCCTTTAGCACACATAAGTTCCCAGGCTTCAGATTTGGCTAAGCAATAAGATTTAATCAACACGCTTTATTTGCCTTGCTGAATATCTTTTAAAAGTAATATCGAGACATGATTAGGTAAATTTAGCCAAATAATTAATGTTAATGACACCCAGTCCAAGAGATGGATTGGTCCTATTGGTTAAGACCACGTCATTATGTACTAATACCTATGAAAACAAAGAAGTAGTGTAGTTCAGGCAAATAAAGAATAAAAGTTTCGGAACTACATACTACACCGGTTGTAAAATAGGCAGACCTCACATTTACAGTTTGCTTGAAAACTTTGCAGCTACATTGTCTAAATTAGCAAATTGATTGACGGTGACATCTACCTTAAGTAGTAGAAAACACCCCTATTTTGGCGATGGATAGGACAGCTATAGGGGATATGGAGGAGGCTGTTATTTTTTTGATAGGTGTAATTTCACCAATTTGTTAAAACTTTATGGAAAGTAGAATAATGCATTTAATTCTAATGTATATTTTGAAACTGTGTTGTCATGGGCCAAATGTGACCATGTTAGATTCTTCTATAGGTCCTATAGCACTCATAAGTTCTCAGGCTTCAGACTTGGCCCAGCTATTAAGATTCAATCAACATACTTTATTTGCCTTGCTGACTATCTTTTAAAAGTAATATTAAAACATGATCAGGTAAATGTAGCCAAATAAGTAATGTTAATGACACCCAGTTCAAGAGATGGATGATTCTTATTGGTTAAGACCACGTCATTATGTACTAATACTTATGAAAACAAATCAGTAGTGTAGTTCAGGCAAATAAAGAATGGAAGTTTCGTAACTACATATTACACTGGTGGTAACATAGGCAGACCTTACATGTACCGTTTGCTTGAAAAACGTTCCAGCTACTTTGTCTAACTTAGGAAATTGATTGACGGTGACTTCTACATTAAGTGGTAGAAAACACACCTATTGTGGCGATGGATAGGACAGCTATAGGGGATATGGGGGAGGCTGTTATTTTTTTGATGGGTGTAATTTCACCAATTTGTTGATAATTTATGGAAAGTAGATCAGTGCATTTATTTCTAATGCATATTTTGAAACTGTTGTCATGGGCCAAATTTGACCATGTTAAATTCTTCTACAGGTCCTTTAGCACACATAAATTCCCAGGCTTCAGACTTGACTAAGCAATAAGATTTAATCAACACGCTATATTTGCCTTGCTGACTATCTTTTAAAAGTAATATCGAGACATGATTAGGTAAATTTAGCCAAATAAGTAATGTTAATGACACCCAGTCCAAGAGATGGATTGGTCCTATTGGTTAAGACCACGTCATTATGTACTAATACCTATGAAAACAAAGAAGTAGTGTAGTTCAGGCAAATAAAGAATAAAAGTTTCGGAACTACATACTACACCGGTTGTAAAATAGGCAGACCTCACATTTACAGTTTGCTTGAAAACTTTGCAGCTGCATTGTCTAAATTAGCAAATTAATTGATGGTGACTTCTACCTTAAGTAGTAGAAAACACACCTATTGTGGTGATGGATAGGACAGCTATAGGGGATATGAAGGAGGCTGTTATTTTTTTGATAGGTGTACTTTCACCAATTTGTTGATACTTTATGGAAAGTAGAATAGTGCATTTAATTCTAATGTATATTTTGAAACTGTGTTGTCATGGGCCAAATGTGACGATGTTAGATTCTTCTATAGGTCCTATAGCACTCAAAAGTTCTCAGGCTTCAGACTTGGCCCAGCTATTAAAATTCAATCAACATACTTTATTTGCCTTGCTGACTATCTTTTAAAAGTAATATTAAAACATGATCAGGTAAATGTAGCCAAATAAGTAATGTTAATGACACCCAGTTCAAGAGATGGAGGATTCCTATTGGTTAAGACCACATCATTATGTACTAATACTTATGAAAACAAAGAAGTAGTGTAGTTCAGGCAAATAAAGAATAAAAGTTCTGGAACTATATACTATGCCGGTTGTAAAATAGGCAGACCTCACATTTACAGTTTGCTTGAAAACTTTCCAGCTGCATTGTCTAAATTAGCAAATTGATTGATGGCGACTTCAAACTTAATTAGTAGAAAACACACCTATTATGGCGATGGATAGGACAGCTATAGGGGATATGGAGGAGGCTGTTATTTTTTTGATGGGTGTAATTTCACCAATTTGTTGATAATGTATGGAAAGTAGATCAGTGCATTTAATTCTAATGCATATTTTGAAACTGTGTTGTCATGGGCCAAATTTGACCATGTTAGATTCTTCTACAGGTCCTTTAGCCCACATAAGTTCCCAGGCTTTAGACTTGGCTAAGCAATAGGATTCAATCAAAACGCTTTTTTTGCCTTGCTGACTATCTTTTAAAAGTAATATCGAGACATGATTAGGTAAATTTAGCCAAATAAGTAATGTTAATGACACCCAGTCCATGAGATGGATTGATCCTATTGGTTAAGACCACGTCATTATGTACTAATACTTATGAAAACAAAGAAGTTGTATAGTTCAGGCAAATAAAGAATAAAAGTTCTGGAACCACATATTACACCGGTTGTAAAATAGGCAGACCTCACATTTACAGTTTGCTTGAAAACTTTCCAGCTGCATTGTCTAAATTAGCAAATTGATTGATGGTGACTTCAAACTTAATTAGTAGAAAACACACCTATTATTTGCAAAGGATAGGACAGCTATAGGGGATATGAAGGAGGCTGTTATTTTTTGGATGGGTGTAATTTCACCAATTTGTTGATAATGTATGGAAAGTAGATCAGTGCATTTAATTCAAATGCATATTTTAAAAACTGTGTTGTCATGGGCAAAATTGGACCATGTTAGATTTTTCTACAGGTGCTTTAGCACACATAAGTTCCCAAGCTTCAGACTTGGCAAACTATTAAGATTCAATCAACATACTTTATTTGCCTTGCTGACTATCTTTTAAAAGTAATATTGAGACATGATCAGGTAATTGTAGAAAAATAAATAATGTTAATGACACCCAGTCCAAGAGATGGATGAGTCTTATTGGTTAAGACCAGGTCATTATGTACTAATACTTATGAAAACAAAGAAGTAGTGTAGTTCAGGCAAATAAAGAATAAAAGTTTCGGAACTACATATTACACTGGTGGTAACATAGGCAGACCTCACATGTACAGTTTGCTTGAAAAACGTTCTAGCTACTTTGTCTAATTTAGGAAATTGATTGACGGTCACTTCTACCTTTAGTGGTAGAAAACACACCTATTGTGGCGATGGATAGGACAGCTATAGGGGATATGGAGGAGGCTGTTATTTTTTTGATGGGTGTAATTTCACCAATTTGTTGATAATTTATGGAAAGTAGATCAGTGCATTTAATTCAAATGCATATTTTAAAAACTGTGTTGTCATGGGCTAAATTGGACCATGTTAGATTCTTCTACAGATCATTTAGCACACATAAGTTCCCAGGCTTAAGACTTGGCTAAGCAATAAGATTCAATCAAAACGCTTTATTTGCCTTGCTGACTATCTTTTAAAAGTAATATCGAGACATGATTAGGTAAATTTAGCCAAATAAGTAATGTTAATGACACCCAGTCCATGAGATGGATTGGTCCTATTGGTTTAGACCACGTCATTATGTACTAATACTTATGATAACAAAGAAGTAGTGTAGTTCAGGCAAATAAAGAATAAAAGTTTCGGAACTACATACTACACCGGTTGTAAAATAGGCAGACCTCACATTTACAGTTTGCTTGAAAACTTTGCAGCTGCATTGTCTAAATTAGCAAATTGATTGACGGTGACTTCTACCTTAAATAGTAGAAAACACACCTATTGTGGCGATGGATAGGACAGCTATAGGGGATATGGAGGAGGCTGTTATTTTTTTGATAGGTGTAATTTCACCAATTTGTTGATACTTTATGGAAAGTAAAATAGTGCATTTAATTCTAATGTATATTTTAAAACTGTGTTGTCATGGGCCAAATGTGGCCATGTTAGATTCTTCTATAGGTCCTATAGCATTCATAAGTTCTAAGGCTTCAGACTTGGCCCAGCTATTAAGATTCAATCAACATACTTTATTTGCCTTGCTGACTATCTTTTAAAAGTAATATTAAAACATGATCAGGTAAATGTAGCCAAATAAGTAATGTTAATGACACCCAGTTCAAGAGATGGATGATTCTTATTGGTTAAGACTACGTCATTATGTACTAATACTTATGAAAGCAAAGCAGTAGTGTAGTTCAGGCAAATAAAGAATGGAAGTTTCGTAACTACATATCACACAGGTTATAATATAGGCAGACCTCACATGTACAGTTTGCTTGAAAAACTTTCCAGCTACTTTGTCTAACTTAGGAAATTGATTGACGGTGACTTCTACCTTAAGTGGTAGAAAACACACATATTGTGGCAATGGATAGGACAGATATAGAGGATATGAAGGAGGCTGTTACTTTTTTTGATAGGTGTAATTTCACCAATATGCTCGTAATTTATGGAAAGTAGATCAGTGCATTTAATTCTAATGCATACTTTGAAACTGTGTTGTAATGGTCCAAATTGGACCATGCTAGATTCTTCTACAGGTTCTTTAGCACAAGTTTCTAGGCTGTAGACTTGGCCCAGCTATTAAGATTCAATCAACATGCTTTATTTGCCTTGTTGACTATCTTTTAAAAGTAATATCGAGTCATTAATATGTAATTGTAGCCAAATAAGTAATGTTAATGACACCCAGTCCAAGAGATGTATGGGTCCTATTGGTTAAGACCACGTTTTTTTGTACAAACACTTATGAAAACAAAGAAGTAGTGTAGTTCAGGCAAATAAAGAATAAAAGTTTCGGAACTACATATTACGCTGGGTGTAAAATAAGCAGGCCTCACATGTACAGTTTGCTTGAAAAATTTCCAGCAGCTTTGTTTAACTTGGCAAATTGATTGACGGTGACTTCTACCTTAAGTGGTAGAAAACATACCTATTGTGGCCATGGATAGGACAGCTATAGGGGATATGGAGGAGGCTGTTATTTTTTTGATTGGTGTAATTTCACCAATTTGTTGATAATTTATGGAAAGTAGATCAGTGCATTTAATTCAAATGCATATTTTAAAAACTGTGTTGTCATGGGCTAAATTGGACCATGTTAGATTCTTCTACAGGTCGTTTAGCACACATAAGTTCCCAATCTTCAGACTTGGCAAAGCTATTAAGATTCAATCAACATGCTTCATTAGCCTTGTTGACTATGTTTTAAAAGTAATATCGAGTCATGATCAGGTAATTGTAGCCAAATAAGTAATGTTAATGACACCCAGTCCAAGAGATAGATGAGTCTTATTGGTTAAGATCATGTCATTATGAACTAATACTTATGAATACAAAGCAGTAGTGTAGTTTAGACAAATAAAGAATGAAAGTTTCGAAACTACATATTACACTGGTGGGAACATAGGCAGACCTCACATGTACAGTTTGCTTTAAAAAATTTCCAGCTACTTTGTCTAACTTAGCAAATTGATTGGCGGTGACTTCTACCTTAAGTGGTAGAAAACGCACCTATTGTGGTGATGGATAGGACAGCTTGGGGGATATGGAGGAGGCTGTTATTTTTTTGATGGGTGTAATTTCACCAATTTGATGATAATTTATGGAAAGTAGATCAGTGCATTTAATTCAAATGCATATTTTAAAAACTGTGTTGTCATGGGCTAAATTTAACCATGTTAGATTCTTCTACAGGTCGTTTAGCACACATAAGTTCCCAATCTTCAGACTTGACAAAGCTATTAAGATTCAATCAGCATGCTTCATTAGCTTTGTTGACTATCTTTTAAAAGTAATATCGAGTCATGATCAGGTAATTGTAGCCAAATAAGTAATGTTAATGACACCCAGTCCAAGAGATAGATGAGTCTTATTGGTTAAGACCATGTCATTATGAACTAATACTTATGAATACAATGCAGTAGTGTAGTTTAGGCAAATAAAGAATGGAAGTTTCGTAACTACATATCACACAGGTTATAATATAGGCAGACCTCACATGTACAGTTTGCTTGAAAAACTTTCCAGCTACTTTGTCTAACTTAGGAAATTGATTGACGGTGACTTCTACCTTAAGTGGTAGAAAACACACCTATTGTGGCAATGGATAGGACAGATATAGAGGATATGAAGGAGGCTGTTACTTTTTTTGATAGGTGTAATTTCACCAATATGCTCGTAATTTATGGAAAGTAGATCAGTGCATTTAATTCTAATGCATACTTTGAAACTGTGTTGTAATGGTCCAAATTGGACCATGCTAGATTCTTCTACAGGTTCTTTAGCACAAGTTTCTAGGCTGTAGACTTGGCCCAGCTATTAAGATTCAATCAACATGCTTTATTTGCCTTGTTGACTATCTTTTAAAAGTAATATCGAGTCATTAATATGTAATTGTAGCCAAATAAGTAATGTTAATGACACCCAGTCCAAGAGATGTATGGGTCCTATTGGTTAAGACCTCGTTTTTTTTTACAAACACTTATGAAAACAAAGAAGTAGTGTAGTTCAGGCAAATAAAGAATAAAAGTTTCGGAACTACATATTACGCTGGGTGTAAAATAAGCAGGCCTCACATGTACAGTTTGCTTGAAAAATTTCCAGCAGCTTTGTTTAACTTGGCAAATTGATTGACGGTGACTTCTACCTTAAGTGGTAGAAAACATACCTATTGTGGCAATG
Organism: Anomaloglossus baeobatrachus; assembly: GCF_048569485.1. NCBI lineage: Eukaryota > Metazoa > Chordata > Amphibia > Anura > Aromobatidae > Anomaloglossus > Anomaloglossus baeobatrachus. The sequence goes on from NC_134354.1 coordinate 237,265,453, forward strand.
GATAGGACAGCTATAGGGGATATGGAGGAGGCTGTTATTTTTTTGATAGGTGTAATTTCACCAATTTGTTGATAATTTATGGAAAGTAGATCAGTGCATTTAATTCAAATGCATATTTTAAAAACTGTGTTGTCATGGGCTAAATTGGACCATGTTAGATTCTTCTACAGGTCGTTTAGCACACATAAGTTCCCAATCTTCAGACTTGGCAAAGCTATTAAGATTCAATCAACATGCTTCATTAGCCTTGTTGACTATATTTTAAAAGTAATATCGAGTCATGATCAGGTAATTGTAGCCAAATAAGTAATGTTAATGACACCCAGTCCAAGAGATAGATGAGTCTTATTGGTTAAGATCATGTCATTATGAACTAATACTTATGAATACAAAGCAGTAGTGTAGTTTAGACAAATAAAGAATGAAAGTTTCGAAACTACATATTACACTGGTGGGAACATAGGCAGACCTCACATGTACAGTTTGCTTTAAAAAATTTCCAGCTACTTTGTCTAACTTAGCAAATTGATTGGCGGTGACTTCTACCTTCAGTGGTAGAAAACGCACCTATTGTGGTGATGGATAGGACAGCTTGGGGGATATGGAGGAGGCTGTTATTTTTTTGATAGGTGTAATTTCATCAATATGCTCATAATTTATGGAAAGTAGATCAGTGCATTTAATTCTAATGCATATTTTGAAACTGTGTTCTCATGGGCTAAATTTGACCATGTTAGATTCTTCTACAGGTCCTTTAGCAATCATAAGTTCCCAGGCTTCAGACTTGGCTAAGCAATAAGATTCAATCAACATGCTTTATTTTTCTTGCTGACTATCTATTTTAAAGTAATATCAAGACATGATTAGGTAAATTTAGCCAAATAAGTAATGTTAATGACACCCAGTCCATGAGACAGATTGGTAATATTGGTTTAGACCACATCATAATGTACTAATACTTATGAAAACAAAGAAGTAGTGTAGTTCAGGCAAATAAAGAATAAAAGTTTCGGAACCACATACTACACCGGTTGCAAAATAGGCAGACCTCACATTTACAGTTTGCTTGAAAACTTTGCAGCAGCTTTGTCTAACTTAGCAAATTGATTGACGGTGACTTCTACCTTAAGTGGTAGAAAACACACTTATTGAAGTGATGGATAGGACAGCTATAGGGGATATAGAGGAGGCTGTTATTTTTTTAATAGGTGTAATTTCACCAATATTCTCATAATTTATGGAAAGTAGATCAGTGCATTTAATTCTAATGCATATTTTGAAACTGTGTTGTCATTGGCTAAATTTGACCATGTTAGATTGTTCTACAGGTCCTTTAGCACACATAAGTTCCCAGGCTTTAGACTTGGCTAAGAAATAAGATTCAATCAAAACACTTTATTTGCCTTGCTGACTATCTTTTAAAAGTAATTTCGAGGCATGATTAGGTAAATTTAGCCAAATAAGTAATGTTAATGACACCCAGGCCATGAGATGGATTGGTCCTATTGGTTAAGACCACGTCATTATGTACTAATACTTATGAAAACAAAGAAGTAGTGTAGTTCAGGCAAATAAAGAATAAAAGTTTCATAACTACATACTATACTGGTTGTAAAATAGGCAGACCTCACATTTACAGTTTGCTTGAAAACTTTGCAGCAGCTTTGTCTAACTTAGCAAATTGATTGACGGTGACTTCTACCTTAAGTGGTAGAAAACACACCTATTGTGGTGATAGATAGGACAGCTATAGGGGATATGGAGGAGGCTGTTATTTTTTTGATAGGTGTAATTTCACCAATATGCTCATAATTTATAGAAAGTAGATCAGTTCATTTAATTCTAATGCATATTTTGAAACTGTGTTGTCATGGGGTAAATTTGACCATGTTAGATTCTTCTACAGGTCCTTTAGCACACATAAGTTCCCAGGCTTCAGACTTGGCTAAGTAATAGGTTCAATCAAAACGCTTTATTTGCATTGCTGACTATCTTTTAAATGTAATATCGAGACATGATTGAGTAAATTTAGCCAAATAAGTAATGATAATGACACCCAGTCCATGAGATGGATTGGTCCTATTGGTTTAGACCACGTCATTATGTACTAATACTTATGATAACAAAGAAGTAGTGTAGTTCAGGCAAATAAAGAATAAAAGTTTCGGAACTACATACTACACCGGTTGTAAAATAGGCAGACCTCACATTTACAGTTTGCTTGAAAACTTTGCAGCTGCATTGTCTAAATTAGCAAATTGATTGACGGTGACTTCTACCTTAAATAGTAGAAAACACACCTATTGTGGCGATGGATAGGACAGCTATAGGGGATATGGAGGAGGCTGTTATTTTTTTGATAGGTGTAATTTCACCAATTTGTTGATACTTTATGGAAAGTAAAATAGTGCATTTAATTCTAATGTATATTTTAAAACTGTGTTGTCATGGGCCAAATGTGGCCATGTTAGATTCTTCTATAGGTCCTATAGCATTCATAAGTTCTAAGGCTTCAGACTTGGCCCAGCTATTAAGATTCAATCAACATACTTTATTTGCCTTGCTGACTATCTTTTAAAAGTAATATTAAAACATGATCAGGTAAATGTAGCCAAATAAGTAATGTTAATGACACCCAGTTCAAGAGATGGATGATTCTTATTGGTTAAGACTATGTCATTATGTACTAATACTTATGAAAGCAAAGCAGTAGTGTAGTTCAGGCAAATAAAGAATGGAAGTTTCGTAACTACATATTACACTGGTGGTAACATAGGCAGACCTCACATGTACCGTTTGCTTGAAAAACGTTCCAGCTACTTTGTCTAACTTAGGAAATTGATTGACGGTGATTTTTACATTAAGTGGTAGAAAACACACCTATTGTGGCGATGGATAGGACAGCTATAGGGGATATGGAGGAGGCTGTTATTTTTTTGATGGGTGTAATTTCACCAATTTGATGATAATTTATGGAAAGTAGATCAGTGCATTTAATTCAAATGCATATTTTAAAAACTGTGTTGTCATGGGCTAAATTTAACCATGTTAGATACTTCTACAGGTCGTTTAGCACACATAAGTTCCCAATCTTCAGACTTGACAAACTATTAAGATTCAATCAACATACTTTATTTGCCTTGCTGACTATCTTTTAAAAGTAATATCGAGACATGATTGAGTAAATTTAGCCAAATAAGTAATGATAATGACACCCAGTCCATGAGATGGATTGGTCCTATTGGTTAAGACCACGTCATTATGTACTAATACCTATGAAAACAAAGAAGTAATGTAGTTCAGGCAAATAAAGATTAAAAGTTTTGGAACTACATACTACACCGGTTGTAAAACAGGCAGACCTCACATTTACAGTTTGCTTGAAAACTTTCCAGCTGCTTTGTCTAAATTAGCAAATTAATTGACGGTGACTTCTACCTTAAGTGGTAAAAAACACATCTATTGTGGCAATAGATAGGACAGCTATAGGGGATATGAAGGAGGCTGTTATTTTTTTGATAGGAGAAATTTTATCAATTTGATCATAATTTATGGAAAGTAGATCAATGCATTTAATTCTAATGCATATTTTGAAACTGTGTTGTCATGGGCCAAATTTAACCATGTTAGATTCTTCTACAGGTCCTTTAGCACACATAAGTTCCCAGGCTTCAGACTTGGCTAAGCAATAAGATTTAATCAGCACGCTTTATTTGCCTTGCTGACTATCTTTTAAAAGTAATATCGAGACATGATTAGGTAAATTTAGCCAAATAATTAATGTTAATGACACCCAGTCCAAGAGATGGATTGGTCCTATTGGTTAAGACCACGTCATTATGTACTAATACCTATGAAAACAAAGAAGTAGTATAGTTCAGGCAAATAAAGAATAAAAGTTTCGGAACTACATACTACACCGGTTGTAAAATAAGCAGACCTCACATTTACAGTTTGCTTGAAAACTTTGCAGCTGCATTGTCTAAATTAGCAAATTGATTGACGGTGACTTCTACCTTAAGAAGTAGAAAACACACCTATTGTGGTGATGGATAGGACAGCTATAGGGGATATGGAGGAGGCCGTTATTTTTTTGATAGGTGTAATTTCACCAATTTGCTGATACTTTATGGAAAGTAGAATAGTGCATTTAATTCTAATGTATATTTTGAAACTGTGTTGTCATGGGCCAAATTTGACCATGTTAGATTCTTCTATAGGTCCTATAGCACTCATAAGTTCTCAGGCTTCAGACTTGGCCCAGCTATTAAGATTCAATCAACATACTTTATTTGCCTTGCTGACTATCTTTTAAAAGTAATATTGAAACATGATCAGGTAAATGTAGCCAAATAAGTAATGTTAATGACACCCAGTTCAAGAGATGGATGATTCTTATTGGTTAAGACCACGTCATTTTGTACTAATACTTATGAAAGCAAAGCAGTAGTGTAGTTCAGGCAAATAAAGAATGGAAGTTTCGTAACTACATTTTACACTAGTGGTAACATAGGCAGACCTCACATGTACCGTTTGCTTGAAAAACGTTCCAGCTACTTTGTCTAACTTAGGAAATTGATTGACGGTGACTTCTACATTAAGTGGTAGAAAACACACCTATTGTGGCGATAGATAGGACAGCTATAGGGGATATGGAGGAGGCTGCTATTTTTTGATGGGTGTAATTTCACCAATTTGTTGATAATTTATGGAAAGTAGATCAGTGCATTTAATTCAAATGCATATTTTAAAAACTGTGTTGTCATGGGCCAAATTGGACCATGTTAGATTCTTCTACAGGTCGTTTAGCACACATAAGTTCCCAAGCTTCAGACTTGGCAAACTATTAAGATTCAATCAACATACTTTATTTGCCTTGCTGACTATCTTTTAAAAGTAATATTGAGACATGATCAGGTATTGTAGAAAAAGAAATAATGTTAATGACACCCAGTCCAAGAGATGGATGAGTCTTATTGGTTAAGACCAGGTCATTATGTACTAATACTTATGAAAACAAAGAAGTAGTGTAGTTCAGGCAAATAAAGAATATAAGTTTCGGAACTACATATTACACTGGTGGTAACATAGGCAGACCTCACATGTACAGTTTGCTTGAAAAACGTTCTAGCTACTTTGTCTAATTTAGGAAATTGATTGACGGTGACTTCTACCTTAAGAGGTAGAAAACACACCTATTGTGGCGATGGATAGGACAGCTATAGGGGATATGGAGGACGCGGTTATTTTTTTGATGGGTGTAATTTCACCACTTTGCTGATAATTTATGGAAAGTAGATCAGTGCATTTAATTCTAATGCATATTTTGAAACTGTGTTGTCATGGGCTAAATTTGACCATGTTAGATTCTTCTACAGGTCCTTTAGCACACATAAGTTCCCAAGCTTCAGATTTGGCTGAGCAATAAGATTCAATCAAAACGCTTTTTTTGCCTTGCTGACTATCTTTTAAAAGTAATATTGAGACATGATTAGGTAAAATTAGCCAAATAAGTAATGTTAATGACACCCAGTCCATGAGATGGATTGATCCTATTGGTTAAGACCACGTCATTATGTACTAATACTTATGAAAACAAAGAAGTAGTGTAGTTCAGGCAAATAAAGAATAAAAGTTCTGGAACTACACACTACACCGGTTGTAAAATAGGCAGACCTCACATTTACAGTTTGCTTGAAAACTTTCCAGCTGCATTGTCTAAATTAGCAAATTGATTGATGGTGACTTCAAACTTCATTAGTAGAAAACACACCTATTATGGCGATGGATAGGACAGCTATAGGCGATATGGAGATGGCTGTTATTTTTTTGATGGGTGTAATTTCACCAATTTGTTGATAATTTATGGAAAGTAGATCAGTGCATTTAATTCAAATGCATATTTTAAAAACTGTGTTGTCATGGGCCAAATTGGACCATGTTAGATTCTTCTACAGGTCATTTAGCACACATAAGTTCCCAAGTTTCAGACTTGGCAAACTATTAAGATTCAATCAACATACTTTATTTGCCTTGCTGACTATCTTTTAAAAGTAATATTGAGACATGATCAGGTAATTGTAGAAAAAGAAATAATGTTAATGACACCCAGTCCAAGAGATGGATGAGTCTTATTGGTTAAGACCAGGTCATTAAGTACTAATACTTATGAAAACAAAGAAGTAGTGTAGTTCAGGCAAATAAAGAATAAAAGTTTTGGAACTACATATTACACTGGTGGTAACATAGGCAGACCTCACATGTACAGTTTGCTTGAAAAACGTTCTAGCTACTTTGTCTAATTTAGGAAATTGATTGACGGTGACTTCTACCTTAAGTGGTAGAAAACACACCTATTGTGGCGATGGATAGGACAGCTATAGGGGATATGGAAGAGGCTGTTATTTTTTTGATGGGTTTAATTTCACCAATTTGTTGATAATTTATGAAAAGTAGATCAGTGCATTTAATTCAAATGCATATTTTAAAAACTGTGTTGTCATGGGCTAAATTGGACCATGTTAGATTCTTCTACAGGTCATTTAGCACACATAAGTTCCCAGGCTTAAGACTTGGCTAAGCAATAAGATTCAATCAAAACGCTTTATTTGCCTTGCTGACTATCTTTTAAAAGTAATATCGAGACATGATTAGGTAAATTTAGCCAAATAAGTAATGTTAATGACACCCAGTCCATGAGATGGATTGGTTCTATTGGTTTAGACCACGTCATTATGTACTAATACTTATGATAACAAAGAAGTAGTGTAGTTCAGGCAAATAAAGAATAAAAGTTTCGGAACTACATACTACACCGGTTGTAAAATAGGCAGACCTCACATTCACAGTTTGCTTGAAAACTTTGCAGCTGCATTGTCTAAATTAGCAAATTGATTGACGGTGACTTCTACTTTAAGTGGTAGAAAACACACTTATTGAGGTGATGGATAGGACAGCTATAGGGGATATAGAGGAGGCTGTTATTTTTTTAATAGGTGTAATTTCACCAATATTCTCATAATTTATGGAAAGTAGATCAGTGCATTTAATTCTAATGCATATTTTGAAACTGTGTTGTCATGGGCCAAATTTAACCATGTTAGATTCTTCTAAAGGTCTTTTAGCACACATAAGTTCCCAGGCTTCAGACTTGGCTAAGCAATAAGATTTAATCAACACGCTTTATTTGCCTTGCTGACTATCTTTTAAAAGTAATATCAAGACATGATTAGGTAAATTTAGCCAAATAAGTAATGTTAATGACACTCAGTCCATGAGATGGATTGGTCCTATTGGTTTAGACCACGTCATTATGTACTAATACTTATGATAACAAAGAAGTAATGTAGTTCAGGCAAATAAAGAATAAAAGTTTCGGAACTACATACTACACCAGTTGTAAAATAGGCAGACCTCACATTTACAGTTTGCTTGAAAACTTTGCAGCTGCATTGTCTAAATTAGCAAATTGATTGACGGTGACTTCTACCTTAAGTAGTAGAAAACACACCTATTTTGGCGATGGATAGGACAGCTATAGGGGATATGGAGGAGGCTGTTATTTTTTTGATAGGTGTAATTTCACCAATTTGTTAAAACTTTATGGAAAGTAGAATAGTGCATTTAATTCTAATGTATATTTTGAAACAGTGTTGTCATGGGCCAAATGTGACCATGTTAGATTCTTCTATAGGTCTCATAGCACTCATAAGTTCTCAGGCTTCAGACTTGGCACAGCTATTAAGATTCAATCAACATACTTTATTTGCCTTGCTGACTATCTTTTAAAAGTAATATTGAAACATGATCAGGTAAATGTAGCCAAATAAGTAATGTTAATGACACCCAGTTCAAGAGATGGATGATTCTTATTGGTTAAGACCACGTCATTATGTACTTATACTTATGAAAGCAAAGCAGTAGTGTAGTTCAGGCAAATAAAGAATGGAAGTTTCGTAACTACATATTACACTGGTGGTAACATAGGCAGACCTCACATGTACCGTTTGCTTGAAAAACGTTCCAGCTACTTTGTCTAACTTAGGAAATTGATTGACGGTGACTTCTACATTAAGTGGTAGAAAACACACCTATTGTGGCGATGGATAGGACAGCTATAGGGGATATGGAGGAGGCTGTTATTTTTTTGATGGGTGTAATTTCACCAATTTGTTGATAATTTATGGAAAGTAGATCAGTGCATTTAATTCTAATGCATATTTTGAAACTGTGTTGTCATGGGCCAAATTTGACCATGTTAGATTCTTCTACAAGTCCTTTAGCACACATAAGTTCCCAGGCTTCAGACTTGGCTAAGCAATAAGATTCAATCAAAACGCTTTTTTTGCCTTGCTGACTATCTTTTAAAAGTAATATCGAGACATGATTAGGTAAATTTAGCCAAATAAGTAATGTTAATGACACCCAGTCCATGAGATGGATTGGTCCTATTGGTTAGACCACGTCATTATGTACTAATACTTATGATAACAAAGAAGTAGTGTAGTTCAGTCAAATAAAGAATAAAAGTTTCGGAACTACCGTGTTTCCCCGAAAGTAAGACCCTGTCTTACATTAATTTTACCCCAAAAAGTCCCACCCTGTCTTACTTTCAGGGGAAGTCTTACATTAGCCGAAAAAAAATGTCAATTTCCCAAAACAGTGCCGTATCCCACTGCACACAGCCCCATACCCCATAACAGTGCCGTATCCCACTGCACATAGCCCCGTATCCCACTGCACACAACCCCATAACCCATAACAGTGCCGTATCCCACTGCACACAGCCCCATACCCCATAACAGTGCCGTATCTCACTGCACACAGCCCCACACCCCATACCAGTGCCGTATCCCACTGCACACAGCCCCATACCCCATAACAGTGCCGTATCCCACTGCACACAGCCCCATACCCCATAACAGTGCCGTATCCCACTGCACACAGCCCCATACCCCATAACAGTGCCGTATCCAACTGCACACAGCCCCATACCCCATAACAGTGCCGTATCACACTGCACACAGTCCTACACCCCATAACAGTGCCGTATCCCACTGAACACAGCCCCATACCCTATAAAGTACATGTTTCCCTACTTGGTTTTTAAATGCTGGACATTTTCCTCTGCGGTGCAGCTGTGGGTGCGGAAGGCCTGTGCTGCAGGGAACGCTGTGCCAATCAGCAGGGAAACAGCGGTGACGTGGGGCTGGGGCGGCCAATTACAGCCCGAGCTGCTGGGCCAATCAGCGCTCGAGCCGGGGGCCGGCGGTGACGTGAAGAGCAGGGGCGGCCAATGAGCTGTTGAGCTGGGCGGATTGCGGGGTTAACACGGCGAGTTAACCCCATGAGCGCTGGACCCGCCCAGCTGCACCTGAGGACACCTCTGGAGCCTGGGGACCCAATGGGGGACAGCGGCGGCCCAAAGGTAAGGGCCTTACATTTCACAGCGGCCCCCCAACCCTGCCTTACATTCGGGGAAGGCCTTGAAGGACCCCCCGTAACCCCCACCCTGTCTTACTTTCGGGGGGGTCCTACTTTCGGGGAAACACGGTACATACTACACCGGTTGTAAAATAGGCAGACCTCACATTTACAGTTTGCTTGAAAACTTTGCAGCTGCATTGTCTAAATTAGCAAATTGATTGACGATGACTTCTACCTTAAGTGGTAGAAAACACACTTATTGAGGTGATGGATAGGACAGCTATAGGGGATATAGAGGAGACTGTTATTTTTTTATCGGTGTAATCTCACCAATATTCTCATAATTTATGGAAAGTAGATCAGTGCATTTAATTCTAATGCATATTTTGAAACTGTGTTGTCATGGGCCAAATTTAACCATGTTAGATTCTTCTACAGGTCCTTTAGCACACATAAGTTCCCAGGCTTCAGACTTGGCTAAGCAATAAGATTTAATCAACACGCTTTATTTGCCTTGCTGACTATCTTTTAAAAGTAATATTGAGACATGATTAGGTAAATTTAGCCAAATAAGTAATGTTAATGACACCCAGTCCAAGAGATGGATTGGTCCTATTGGTTAAGACCACGTCATTATGTACTAATACCTATGAAAACAAAGAAGTAGTGTAGTTCAGGCAAAAAAAGAATAAAAGTTTCGGAACTACATACTACACCGGTTGTAAAATAGGCAGACCTCACATTTACAGTTTGCTTGAAAACTTTGCAGCTGCATTGTCTAAATTAGCAAATTGATTGACGGTGACTTCTACCTTAAGTAGTAGAAAACACACCTATTGTGGCGATGGATAAGACAGCTATATGGGATATGGTGGAGGCTGTTATTTTTTTGATAGTTGTAATTTCACCAATTTGTTGATACTTTATGGAAAGTAGAATAGTGCATTTAATTCTAATGTATATTTTGAAACTGTGTTGTCATGGGCCAAATGTGACCATGTTAGATTCTTCTATAGGTCATATAGCACTCATAAAATCTCAGGCTTCAGACTTGGCCCAGCTATTAAGATTAAATCAACATACTTTATTTGCCTTACTGACTATCTTTTAAAAGTAATAATAAAACATGATCAGGTAAATGTAGCCAAATAAGTAATGTTAAAGACACCCAGTTCAAGAGATGGATGATTCCTATTGGTTAAGACCAGGTCATTATGTACTAATACTTATGAAAGCAAAGCAGTAGTGTAGTTCAGGCAAATAAAGAATGGAAGTTTCATAACTACATATTACACTGGTGGTAACATAGGCAGACCTCACATGTACCGTTTGCTTGAAAAACGTTCCAGCTACTTTGTCTAACTTAGGAAATTGATTGACGGTGACTTCTACATTAAGTGGTAGAAAACACACCTATTGTGGCGATGGATAGGACAGCTATAGGGGATATGGAGGAGGCTGTTATTTTTTTGATGGGTGTAATTTCCCCAATTTGTTGATAATTTATGGAAAGTAGATCAGTGCATTTAATTCAAATGCATATTTTAAAAACTGTGTTGTCATGGGCCAAATTGGACCATGTTAGATTCTTCTACAGGTCGTTTAGCACACATAAGTTCCCAAGCTTCAGACTTGGCAAACTATTAAGATTCAATCAACATACTTTATTTGCCTTGCTGACTATCTTTAAAAGTAATATTGAGACATGATCAGGTAATTGTAGAAAAATAAAAAATGTTAATGACACCCAGTCCAAGAGATGGATGAGTCTTATTGGTTAAGACCAGGTCATTATGTACTAATACTTATGAAAACAAAGAAGTAGTGTAGTTCAGGCAAATAAAGAATAAAAGTTTCGGAACTACATATTACACTGGTGGTAACATAGGCAGACCTCACATGTACAGTTTGCTTGAAAAACGTTCTAGCTACTTTGTCTAATTAAGGAAATTGATTCACGGTGACTTCTACCTTAAGTGGTAGAAAACACACTTATAGAGGTGATGGATAGGACAGCTATAGGGGATATAGAGGAGGCTGTTATTTTTTTAATAGGTGTAATTTCACCAATATTCTCATAATTTATGGAAAAGAGATCAGTGCATTTAATTCTAATGCATATTTTGAAACTGTGTTGTCATGGGCCAAATTTAACCATGTTAGATTCTTCTACAGGTCCTTTAGCACACATACAGTTAGGTCCAGAAATATTTGGACAGTGACACAAGTTTTGTTATTTTAGCTGTTTACAAAAACATGTTCAGAAATACAATTATATATATAATATGGGCTGAAAGTGCACACTCCCAGCTGCAATATGAGAGTTTTCACATCCAAATCGGAGAAAGGGTTTAGGAATCATAGCTCTGTAATGCATAGCCTCCTCTTTTTCAAGGGACCAAAAGTAATTGGACAAGGGACTCTAAGGGCTGCAATTAACTCTGAAGGCATCTCCCTCATTAACCTGTAATCAATGAAGTAGTTAAAAGGTCTGGGGTTGATTACAGGTGTGTGGTTTTGCATTTGGAAGCTGTTGCTGTGACCAGACAACATGCGGTCTAAGGAACTCTCAATTGAGGTGAAGCAGAACATCCTGAGGCTGAATAAAAAGAAAAAATCCATCAGAGAGATAGCAGACATGCTTGGAGTAGCAAAATCAACAGTCAGGTACATTCTGAGAAAAAAGGAATTGACTGGTGAGCTTGGGAACTCAAAAAGGCCTGGGCGTCCACGGATGACAACAGTGGTGGATGATCGCCGCATACGTTCTTTGGTGAAGAAGAACCCGTTCACAACATCAACTGAAGTCCAGAACACTCTCAGTGAAGTAGGTGTATCTGTCTCTAAGTCAACAGTAAAGAGAAGACTCCATGAAAGTAAATACAAAGGGTTCACATCTAGATGCAAACCATTCATCAATTCCAAAAATAGACAGGCCAGAGTTAAATTTGCTGAAAAACACCTCATGAAGCCAGCTCAGTTCTGGAAAAGTATTCTATGGACAGATGAGACCAAGATCAACCTGTACCAGAATGATGGGAAGAAAAAAGTTTGGAGAGGAAAGGGAACGGCACATGATCCAAGGCACACCACATCCTCTGTAAAACATGGTGGAGGCAACGTGATGGCATGGGCATGCATGGCTTTCAATGGCACTGGGTCACTTGTCTTTATTGATGACATAACAGCAGACAAGAGTAGCCGGATGAATTCTGAAGTGTACCGGGATATACTTTCAGCCCAGATTCAGCCAAATGCCGCAAAGTTGATCGGACGGCGCTTCATAGTACAGATGGACAATGACCCCAAGCATACAGCCAAAGCTACCCAGGAGTTCATGAGTGCAAAAAAGTGGAACATTCTGCAATGTCCAAGTCAATCACCAGATCTTAACCCAATTAAGCATGCATTTCACTTGCTCAAATCCAGACTTAAGATGGAAAGACCCACAAACAAGCAAGACCTGAAGGCTGCGGATGTAAAGGCCTGGCAAAGCATTAAGAAGGAGGAAACCCAGCGTTTGGTGATGTCCATGGGTTCCAGACTTAAGGCAGTGATTGCCTCCAAAGGATTCGCAACAAAATCTTGAAAATAAAAATATTTTGTTTGGGTTTGGTTTATTTGTCCAATTACTTTTGACCTCCTAAAATGTGGAGTGTTTGTAAAGAAATGTGACAATTCCTACAATTTCTATCAGATATTTTTGTTCAAACCTTCAAATTAAACATTACAATCTGCACTTGAATTCTGTTGTTGAGGTTTCATTTCAAATCCAATGTGGTGGCATGCAGAGCCCAACTCGCGAAAATTGTGTCACTGTCCAAATATTTCTGGACCTAACTGTAAGTTCCCAGGCTTCAGACTTGGCTAAGCAATAAGATTTAATTAACACGCTTTATTTGCCTTGCTGACTATCTTTTAAAAGTAATATTGAGACATGATTAGGTAAATTTAGCCAAATAAGTAATGTTAATGACACCCAGTCCAAGAGATGGATTGGTCCTATTGGTTAAGACCACGTCATTATGTACTAATACCTATGAAAACAAAGAAGTAGTGTAGTTCAGGCAAATAAAAAATAAAAGTTTCGGAACTACATACTACACCGGTTGTAAAATAGGCAGACCTCACATTTACAGTTTGCTTGAAAACTTTGCAGCTGCATTTTCTAAATTAGCAAATTCATTGACGGTGACTTCTACCTTAAGTAGTAGAAAACACACCTATTGTGGCGATAAATAGGACAGCTATAGGGGATATGGAGGAGGCTGTTATTTTTTTGATAGGTGTAATTTCACCAATTTGTTGATACTTTATGGAAAGTAGAATAGTGCATTTAATTCTAATGTATATTTTGAAACTGTGTTGTCATGGGCCAAATGTGACCATGTTAGATTATTCTATAGGTCATATAGCACTCATAAGTTCTCAGGCTTCAGACTTGGCCCAGCTATTAAGATTCAATCAACATACTTTATTTGCCTTGCTGACTATCTTTTAAAAGTAATATTAAAACATGATCAGGTAAATGTAGCCAAATAAGTAAAGTTAATGACACCCAGTTCAAGAGATGGATGATTCTTATTGGTTAAGACCACGTCATTATGTACTAATACTTATGAAAACAAAGAAGTAGTGTAGTTCAGGCAAATAAAGAATAAAAGTTTCGTAACTACATATTACACTGGTGGTAACATAGGCAGACCTCACATGTACCGTTTGCTTGAAAAACGTTCCAGCTACTTTGTCTAACTTAGGAAATTGATTGACGGTGACTTCTACCTTAAGTGGTAGAAAACACACCTATTGTGGCGACGGATAGGACAGCTATAGGGGATATGGAGGAGGCTGTTATTTTTTTGATGGGTGTAATTTCACCAATTTGTTGATAATTTATGGAAAGTAGATCAGTGCATTTAATTCAAATGCATATTTTAAAAACTGTGTTGTCATGGGCTAAATTGGACCATGTTAGATTCTTCTACAGGTCATTTAGCACACATAAGTTCCCAGGCTTAAGACTTGGCTAAGCAATAAGATTCAATCAAAACGCTTTATTTGCCTTGCTGACTATCTTTTAAAAGTAATATCGAGACATGATTAGGTAAATTTAGCCAAATAAGTAATGTTATTGACACCCAGTCCATGAGATGGATTGGTCCTATTGGTTTAGACCACGTCATTATGTACTAATACTTATGATAACAAAGAAGTGGTGTAGTTCAGGCAAATAAAGAATAAATGTTTCAGAACTACATACTACACCGGTTGTAAAATAGGGAGACCTCACATTTACAGTTTGCTTGAAAACTTTGCAACTGCATTGTCTAAATTAGCAAATTGATTGATGGTGACTTCTACCTTAAGTGGTAGAAAACACACTTATTGAGGTGATGGATAGGACAGCTATAGGGGATATAGAGGAGGCTGTTATTTTTTTAATAGGTGTAATTTCACCAATTTGTTGATACTTTATGGAAAGTAGAATAGTGCATTTAATTCTAATGTATATTTTGAAACTGTGTTGTCATGGGCCAAATGTGACCATGTTAGATTCTTCTATAGGTCCTATAGCACTCATAAGTTCTCAGGCTTCAGACTTGGCCCAGCTATTAAGATTTAATCAACATACTTTATTTGCCTTGATGACTATCTTTTAAAAGTAATATTAAAACATGATCAGGTAAATGTAGCCAAATAATTAATGTTAATGACACCCAGTTCAAAAAATGGATGATTCTTATTGGTTAAGACCACGTCATTTTGTACTAATACTTATGAAAGCAAAGCAGTAGTGTAGTTCAGGCAAATAAAGAATGGAAGTTTCGTAACTACATATTACACTAGTGGTAACATAGGCAGACCTCACATGTACCGTTTGCTTGAAAAACGTTCCAGCTACTTTGTCTAACTTAGGAAATTGATTGACGGTGACTTCTACATTAAGTGGTAGAAAACACACCTATTGTGGCGATAGATAGGACAGCTATAGGGGATATGGAGGAGGCTGCTATTTTTTGATGGGTGTAATTTCACCAATTTGTTGATAATTTATGGAAAGTAGATCAGTGCATTTAATTCAAATGCATATTTTAAAAACTGTGTTGTCATGGGCCAAATTGGACCATGTTAGATTCTTCTACAGGTCGTTTAGCACACATAAGTTCCCAAGCTTCAGACTTGGCAAACTATTAAGATTCAATCAACATACTTTATTTGCCTTGCTGACTATCTTTTAAAAGTAATATTGAGACATGATCAGGTATTGTAGAAAAAGAAATAATGTTAATGACACCCAGTCCAAGAGATGGATGAGTCTTATTGGTTAAGACCAGGTCATTATGTACTAATACTTATGAAAACAAAGAAGTAGTGTAGTTCAGGCAAATAAAGAATATAAGTTTCGGAACTACATATTACACTGGTGGTAACATAGGCAGACCTCACATGTACAGTTTGCTTGAAAAACGTTCTAGCTACTTTGTCTAATTTAGGAAATTGATTGACGGTGACTTCTACCTTAAGAGGTAGAAAACACACCTATTGTGGCGATGGATAGGACAGCTATAGGGGATATGGAGGACGCGGTTATTTTTTTGATGGGTGTAATTTCACCACTTTGCTGATAATTTATGGAAAGTAGATCAGTGCATTTAATTCTAATGCATATTTTGAAACTGTGTTGTCATGGGCTAAATTTGACCATGTTAGATTCTTCTACAGGTCCTTTAGCACACATAAGTTCCCAAGCTTCAGATTTGGCTGAGCAATAAGATTCAATCAAAACGCTTTTTTTGCCTTGCTGACTATCTTTTAAAAGTAATATTGAGACATGATTAGGTAAAATTAGCCAAATAAGTAATGTTAATGACACCCAGTCCATGAGATGGATTGATCCTATTGGTTAAGACCACGTCATTATGTACTAATACTTATGAAAACAAAGAAGTAGTGTAGTTCAGGCAAATAAAGAATAAAAGTTCTGGAACTACACACTACACCGGTTGTAAAATAGGCAGACCTCACATTTACAGTTTGCTTGAAAACTTTCCAGCTGCATTGTCTAAATTAGCAAATTGATTGATGGTGACTTCAAACTTCATTAGTAGAAAACACACCTATTATGGCGATGGATAGGACAGCTATAGGCGATATGGAGATGGCTGTTATTTTTTTGATGGGTGTAATTTCACCAATTTGTTGATAATTTATGGAAAGTAGATCAGTGCATTTAATTCAAATGCATATTTTAAAAACTGTGTTGTCATGGGCCAAATTGGACCATGTTAGATTCTTCTACAGGTCATTTAGCACACATAAGTTCCCAAGTTTCAGACTTGGCAAACTATTAAGATTCAATCAACATACTTTATTTGCCTTGCTGACTATCTTTTAAAAGTAATATTGAGACATGATCAGGTAATTGTAGAAAAAGAAATAATGTTAATGACACCCAGTCCAAGAGATGGATGAGTCTTATTGGTTAAGACCAGGTCATTAAGTACTAATACTTATGAAAACAAAGAAGTAGTGTAGTTCAGGCAAATAAAGAATAAAAGTTTTGGAACTACATATTACACTGGTGGTAACATAGGCAGACCTCACATGTACAGTTTGCTTGAAAAACGTTCTAGCTACTTTGTCTAATTTAGGAAATTGATTGACGGTGACTTCTACCTTAAGTGGTAGAAAACACACCTATTGTGGCGATGGATAGGACAGCTATAGGGGATATGGAAGAGGCTGTTATTTTTTTGATGGGTTTAATTTCACCAATTTGTTGATAATTTATGAAAAGTAGATCAGTGCATTTAATTCAAATGCATATTTTAAAAACTGTGTTGTCATGGGCTAAATTGGACCATGTTAGATTCTTCTACAGGTCATTTAGCACACATAAGTTCCCAGGCTTAAGACTTGGCTAAGCAATAAGATTCAATCAAAACGCTTTATTTGCCTTGCTGACTATCTTTTAAAAGTAATATCGAGACATGATTAGGTAAATTTAGCCAAATAAGTAATGTTAATGACACCCAGTCCATGAGATGGATTGGTTCTATTGGTTTAGACCACGTCATTATGTACTAATACTTATGATAACAAAGAAGTAGTGTAGTTCAGGCAAATAAAGAATAAAAGTTTCGGAACTACATACTACACCGGTTGTAAAATAGGCAGACCTCACATTCACAGTTTGCTTGAAAACTTTGCAGCTGCATTGTCTAAATTAGCAAATTGATTGACGGTGACTTCTACTTTAAGTGGTAGAAAACACACTTATTGAGGTGATGGATAGGACAGCTATAGGGGATATAGAGGAGGCTGTTATTTTTTTAATAGGTGTAATTTCACCAATATTCTCATAATTTATGGAAAGTAGATCAGTGCATTTAATTCTAATGCATATTTTGAAACTGTGTTGTCATGGGCCAAATTTAACCATGTTAGATTCTTCTAAAGGTCTTTTAGCACACATAAGTTCCCAGGCTTCAGACTTGGCTAAGCAATAAGATTTAATCAACACGCTTTATTTGCCTTGCTGACTATCTTTTAAAAGTAATATCGAGACATGATTAGGTAAATTTAGCCAAATAAGTAATGTTAATGACACTCAGTCCATGAGATGGATTGGTCCTATTGGTTTAGACCACGTCATTATGTACTAATACTTATGATAACAAAGAAGTAATGTAGTTCAGGCAAATAAAGAATAAAAGTTTCGGAACTACATACTACACCAGTTGTAAAATAGGCAGACCTCACATTTACAGTTTGCTTGAAAACTTTGCAGCTGCATTGTCTAAATTAGCAAATTGATTGACGGTGACTTCTACCTTAAGTAGTAGAAAACACACCTATTTTGGCGATGGATAGGACAGCTATAGGGGATATGGAGGAGGCTGTTATTTTTTTGATAGGTGTAATTTCACCAATTTGTTAAAACTTTATGGAAAGTAGAATAGTGCATTTAATTCTAATGTATATTTTGAAACAGTGTTGTCATGGGCCAAATGTGACCATGTTAGATTCTTCTATAGGTCTCATAGCACTCATAAGTTCTCAGGCTTCAGACTTGGCACAGCTATTAAGATTCAATCAACATACTTTATTTGCCTTGCTGACTATCTTTTAAAAGTAATATTGAAACATGATCAGGTAAATGTAGCCAAATAAGTAATGTTAATGACACCCAGTTCAAGAGATGGATGATTCTTATTGGTTAAGACCACGTCATTATGTACTTATACTTATGAAAGCAAAGCAGTAGTGTAGTTCAGGCAAATAAAGAATGGAAGTTTCGTAACTACATATTACACTGGTGGTAACATAGGCAGACCTCACATGTACCGTTTGCTTGAAAAACGTTCCAGCTACTTTGTCTAACTTAGGAAATTGATTGACGGTGACTTCTACATTAAGTGGTAGAAAACACACCTATTGTGGCGATGGATAGGACAGCTATAGGGGATATGGAGGAGGCTGTTATTTTTTTGATGGGTGTAATTTCACCAATTTGTTGATAATTTATGGAAAGTAGATCAGTGCATTTAATTCTAATGCATATTTTGAAACTGTGTTGTCATGGGCCAAATTTGACCATGTTAGATTCTTCTACAAGTCCTTTAGCACACATAAGTTCCCAGGCTTCAGACTTGGCTAAGCAATAAGATTCAATCAAAACGCTTTTTTTGCCTTGCTGACTATCTTTTAAAAGTAATATCGAGACATGATTAGGTAAATTTAGCCAAATAAGTAATGTTAATGACACCCAGTCCATGAGATGGATTGGTCCTATTGGTTAGACCACGTCATTATGTACTAATACTTATGATAACAAAGAAGTAGTGTAGTTCAGTCAAATAAAGAATAAAAGTTTCGGAACTACCGTGTTTCCCCGAAAGTAAGACCCTGTCTTACATTAATTTTACCCCAAAAAGTCCCACCCTGTCTTACTTTCAGGGGAAGTCTTACATTAGCCGAAAAAAAATGTCAATTTCCCAAAACAGTGCCGTATCCCACTGCACACAGCCCCATACCCCATAACAGTGCCGTATCCCACTGCACATAGCCCCGTATCCCACTGCACACAACCCCATAACCCATAACAGTGCCGTATCCCACTGCACACAGCCCCATACCCCATAACAGTGCCGTATCTCACTGCACACAGCCCCACACCCCATACCAGTGCCGTATCCCACTGCACACAGCCCCATACCCCATAACAGTGCCGTATCCCACTGCACACAGCCCCATACCCCATAACAGTGCCGTATCCCACTGCACACAGCCCCATACCCCATAACAGTGCCGTATCCAACTGCACACAGCCCCATACCCCATAACAGTGCCGTATCACACTGCACACAGTCCTACACCCCATAACAGTGCCGTATCCCACTGAACACAGCCCCATACCCTATAAAGTACATGTTTCCCTACTTGGTTTTTAAATGCTGGACATTTTCCTCTGCGGTGCAGCTGTGGGTGCGGAAGGCCTGTGCTGCAGGGAACGCTGTGCCAATCAGCAGGGAAACAGCGGTGACGTGGGGCTGGGGCGGCCAATTACAGCCCGAGCTGCTGGGCCAATCAGCGCTCGAGCCGGGGGCCGGCGGTGACGTGAAGAGCAGGGGCGGCCAATGAGCTGTTGAGCTGGGCGGATTGCGGGGTTAACACGGCGAGTTAACCCCATGAGCGCTGGACCCGCCCAGCTGCACCTGAGGACACCTCTGGAGCCTGGGGACCCAATGGGGGACAGCGGCGGCCCAAAGGTAAGGGCCTTACATTTCACAGCGGCCCCCCAACCCTGCCTTACATTCGGGGAAGGCCTTGAAGGACCCCCCGTAACCCCCACCCTGTCTTACTTTCGGGGGGGTCCTACTTTCGGGGAAACACGGTACATACTACACCGGTTGTAAAATAGGCAGACCTCACATTTACAGTTTGCTTGAAAACTTTGCAGCTGCATTGTCTAAATTAGCAAATTGATTGACGATGACTTCTACCTTAAGTGGTAGAAAACACACTTATTGAGGTGATGGATAGGACAGCTATAGGGGATATAGAGGAGACTGTTATTTTTTTATCGGTGTAATCTCACCAATATTCTCATAATTTATGGAAAGTAGATCAGTGCATTTAATTCTAATGCATATTTTGAAACTGTGTTGTCATGGGCCAAATTTAACCATGTTAGATTCTTCTACAGGTCCTTTAGCACACATAAGTTCCCAGGCTTCAGACTTGGCTAAGCAATAAGATTTAATCAACACGCTTTATTTGCCTTGCTGACTATCTTTTAAAAGTAATATTGAGACATGATTAGGTAAATTTAGCCAAATAAGTAATGTTAATGACACCCAGTCCAAGAGATGGATTGGTCCTATTGGTTAAGACCACGTCATTATGTACTAATACCTATGAAAACAAAGAAGTAGTGTAGTTCAGGCAAAAAAAGAATAAAAGTTTCGGAACTACATACTACACCGGTTGTAAAATAGGCAGACCTCACATTTACAGTTTGCTTGAAAACTTTGCAGCTGCATTGTCTAAATTAGCAAATTGATTGACGGTGACTTCTACCTTAAGTAGTAGAAAACACACCTATTGTGGCGATGGATAAGACAGCTATATGGGATATGGTGGAGGCTGTTATTTTTTTGATAGTTGTAATTTCACCAATTTGTTGATACTTTATGGAAAGTAGAATAGTGCATTTAATTCTAATGTATATTTTGAAACTGTGT
Source organism: Anomaloglossus baeobatrachus (assembly GCF_048569485.1). NCBI lineage: Eukaryota > Metazoa > Chordata > Amphibia > Anura > Aromobatidae > Anomaloglossus > Anomaloglossus baeobatrachus. Next base: position 237,286,626 of record NC_134354.1, read on the forward strand.
TGTCATGGGCCAAATGTGACCATGTTAGATTCTTCTATAGGTCATATAGCACTCATAAAATCTCAGGCTTCAGACTTGGCCCAGCTATTAAGATTAAATCAACATACTTTATTTGCCTTGCTGACTATCTTTTAAAAGTAATAATAAAACATGATCAGGTAAATGTAGCCAAATAAGTAATGTTAAAGACACCCAGTTCAAGAGATGGATGATTCCTATTGGTTAAGACCAGGTCATTATGTACTAATACTTATGAAAGCAAAGCAGTAGTGTAGTTCAGGCAAATAAAGAATGGAAGTTTCATAACTACATATTACACTGGTGGTAACATAGGCAGACCTCACATGTACCGTTTGCTTGAAAAACGTTCCAGCTACTTTGTCTAACTTAGGAAATTGATTGACGGTGACTTCTACATTAAGTGGTAGAAAACACACCTATTGTGGCGATGGATAGGACAGCTATAGGGGATATGGAGGAGGCTGTTATTTTTTTGATGGGTGTAATTTCCCCAATTTGTTGATAATTTATGGAAAGTAGATCAGTGCATTTAATTCAAATGCATATTTTAAAAACTGTGTTGTCATGGGCCAAATTGGACCATGTTAGATTCTTCTACAGGTCGTTTAGCACACATAAGTTCCCAAGCTTCAGACTTGGCAAACTATTAAGATTCAATCAACATACTTTATTTGCCTTGCTGACTATCTTTAAAAGTAATATTGAGACATGATCAGGTAATTGTAGAAAAATAAAAAATGTTAATGACACCCAGTCCAAGAGATGGATGAGTCTTATTGGTTAAGACCAGGTCATTATGTACTAATACTTATGAAAACAAAGAAGTAGTGTAGTTCAGGCAAATAAAGAATAAAAGTTTCGGAACTACATATTACACTGGTGGTAACATAGGAAGACCTCACATGTACAGTTTGCTTGAAAAACGTTCTAGCTACTTTGTCTAATTAAGGAAATTGATTCACGGTGACTTCTACCTTAAGTGGTAGAAAACACACTTATAGAGGTGATGGATAGGACAGCTATAGGGGATATAGAGGAGGCTGTTATTTTTTTAATAGGTGTAATTTCACCAATATTCTCATAATTTATGGAAAAGAGATCAGTGCATTTAATTCTAATGCATATTTTGAAACTGTGTTGTCATGGGCCAAATTTAACCATGTTAGATTCTTCTACAGGTCCTTTAGCACACATACAGTTAGGTCCAGAAATATTTGGACAGTGACACAAGTTTTGTTATTTTAGCTGTTTACAAAAACATGTTCAGAAATACAATTATATATATAATATGGGCTGAAAGTGCACACTCCCAGCTGCAATATGAGAGTTTTCACATCCAAATCGGAGAAAGGGTTTAGGAATCATAGCTCTGTAATGCATAGCCTCCTCTTTTTCAAGGGACCAAAAGTAATTGGACAAGGGACTCTAAGGGCTGCAATTAACTCTGAAGGCATCTCCCTCATTAACCTGTAATCAATGAAGTAGTTAAAAGGTCTGGGGTTGATTACAGGTGTGTGGTTTTGCATTTGGAAGCTGTTGCTGTGACCAGACAACATGCGGTCTAAGGAACTCTCAATTGAGGTGAAGCAGAACATCCTGAGGCTGAATAAAAAGAAAAAATCCATCAGAGAGATAGCAGACATGCTTGGAGTAGCAAAATCAACAGTCAGGTACATTCTGAGAAAAAAGGAATTGACTGGTGAGCTTGGGAACTCAAAAAGGCCTGGGCGTCCACGGATGACAACAGTGGTGGATGATCGCCGCATACGTTCTTTGGTGAAGAAGAACCCGTTCACAACATCAACTGAAGTCCAGAACACTCTCAGTGAAGTAGGTGTATCTGTCTCTAAGTCAACAGTAAAGAGAAGACTCCATGAAAGTAAATACAAAGGGTTCACATCTAGATGCAAACCATTCATCAATTCCAAAAATAGACAGGCCAGAGTTAAATTTGCTGAAAAACACCTCATGAAGCCAGCTCAGTTCTGGAAAAGTATTCTATGGACAGATGAGACCAAGATCAACCTGTACCAGAATGATGGGAAGAAAAAAGTTTGGAGAGGAAAGGGAACGGCACATGATCCAAGGCACACCACATCCTCTGTAAAACATGGTGGAGGCAACGTGATGGCATGGGCATGCATGGCTTTCAATGGCACTGGGTCACTTGTCTTTATTGATGACATAACAGCAGACAAGAGTAGCCGGATGAATTCTGAAGTGTACCGGGATATACTTTCAGCCCAGATTCAGCCAAATGCCGCAAAGTTGATCGGACGGCGCTTCATAGTACAGATGGACAATGACCCCAAGCATACAGCCAAAGCTACCCAGGAGTTCATGAGTGCAAAAAAGTGGAACATTCTGCAATGTCCAAGTCAATCACCAGATCTTAACCCAATTAAGCATGCATTTCACTTGCTCAAATCCAGACTTAAGATGGAAAGACCCACAAACAAGCAAGACCTGAAGGCTGCGGATGTAAAGGCCTGGCAAAGCATTAAGAAGGAGGAAACCCAGCGTTTGGTGATGTCCATGGGTTCCAGACTTAAGGCAGTGATTGCCTCCAAAGGATTCGCAACAAAATCTTGAAAATAAAAATATTTTGTTTGGGTTTGGTTTATTTGTCCAATTACTTTTGACCTCCTAAAATGTGGAGTGTTTGTAAAGAAATGTGACAATTCCTACAATTTCTATCAGATATTTTTGTTCAAACCTTCAAATTAAACATTACAATCTGCACTTGAATTCTGTTGTTGAGGTTTCATTTCAAATCCAATGTGGTGGCATGCAGAGCCCAACTCGCGAAAATTGTGTCACTGTCCAAATATTTCTGGACCTAACTGTAAGTTCCCAGGCTTCAGACTTGGCTAAGCAATAAGATTTAATCAACACGCTTTATTTGCCTTGCTGACTATCTTTTAAAAGTAATATTGAGACATGATTAGGTAAATTTAGCCAAATAAGTAATGTTAATGACACCCAGTCCAAGAGATGGATTGGTCCTATTGGTTAAGACAACGTCATTATGTACTAATACCTATGAAAACAAAGAAGTAGTGTAGTTCAGGCAAATAAAAAATAAAAGTTTCGGAACTACATACTACACCGGTTGTAAAATAGGCAGACCTCACATTTACAGTTTGCTTGAAAACTTTGCAGCTGCATTTTCTAAATTAGCAAATTCATTGACGGTGACTTCTACCTTAAGTAGTAGAAAACACACCTATTGTGGCGATAAATAGGACAGCTATAGGGGATATGGAGGAGGCTGTTATTTTTTTGATAGGTGTAATTTCACCAATTTGTTGATACTTTATGGAAAGTAGAATAGTGCATTTAATTCTAATGTATATTTTGAAACTGTGTTGTCATGGGCCAAATGTGACCATGTTAGATTCTTCTATAGGTCATATAGCACTCATAAGTTCTCAGGCTTCAGACTTGGCCCAGCTATTAAGATTCAATCAACATACTTTATTTGCCTTGCTGACTATCTTTTAAAAGTAATATTAAAACATGATCAGGTAAATGTAGCCAAATAAGTAAAGTTAATGACACCCAGTTCAAGAGATGGATGATTCTTATTGGTTAAGACCACGTCATTATGTACTAATACTTATGAAAACAAAGAAGTAGTGTAGTTCAGGCAAATAAAGAATAAAAGTTTCGTAACTACATATTACACTGGTGGTAACATAGGCAGACCTCACATGTACCGTTTGCTTGAAAAACGTTCCAGCTACTTTGTCTAACTTAGGAAATTGATTGACGGTGACTTCTACCTTAAGTGGTAGAAAACACACCTATTGTGGCGACGGATAGGACAGCTATAGGGGATATGGAGGAGGCTGTTATTTTTTTGATGGGTGTAATTTCACCAATTTGTTGATAATTTATGGAAAGTAGATCAGTGCATTTAATTCAAATGCATATTTTAAAAACTGTGTTGTCATGGGCTAAATTGGACCATGTTAGATTCTTCTACAGGTCATTTAGCACACAAGTTCCCAGGCTTAAGATTTGGCTAAGCAATAAGATTCAATCAAAACGCTTTATTTGCCTTGCTGACTATCTTTTAAAAGTAATATCGAGACATGATTAGGTAAATTTAGCCAAATAAGTAATGTTATTGACACCCAGTCCATGAGATGGATTGGTCCTATTGGTTTAGACCACGTCATTATGTACTAATACTTATGATAACAAAGAAGTGGTGTAGTTCAGGCAAATAAAGAATAAATGTTTCAGAACTACATACTACACCGGTTGTAAAATAGGGAGACCTCACATTTACAGTTTGCTTGAAAACTTTGCAACTGCATTGTCTAAATTAGCAAATTGATTGATGGTGACTTCTACCTTAAGTGGTAGAAAACACACTTATTGAGGTGATGGATAGGACAGCTATAGGGGATATAGAGGAGGCTGTTATTTTTTTAATAGGTGTAATTTCACCAATATTCTCATAATTTATGTAAAGTAGATCAGTCAATTTAATTCTAATGCATATTTTGATACTGTGTTGTCATGGGCCAAATTTAACCATGTTAGATTCTTCTACAGGTCCTTTACCACACATAAGTTCCCAGGCTTCAGATTTGGCTAAGCAATAAGATTTAATCAACACGCTTTATTTGCCTTGCTGAATATCTTTTAAAAGTAATATCGAGACATGATTAGGTAAATTTAGCCAAATAAGTAAAGTTAATTACACCCAGTCCAAGAGATGGATTGGTCCTATTGGTTAAGACCACGTCATTATGTACTAATACCTATGAAAACAAAGAGGTAGTGTAGTTCAGGAAAATAAAGAATAAAAGTTTCGGAACTACATACTACACCTGTTGTAAAATAGGCAGACCTCACATTTACAGTTTGCTTGAAAACTTTGCAGCTGCATTGTCTAAATTAGCAAATTGATTGACAGTGACTTCTACCTTAAGTAGTAGAAAACACCCCTATTGTGGCGATGGATAGGACAGCTATAGGGGATATGGAGGAGGCTGTTATTTTTTTGATAGGTGTAATTTCACCAATTTGTTGATACTTTATGGAAAGTAGAATAGTGCATTTAATTCTAATGTATATTTTGAAACTGTGTTGTCATGGGCCAAATGTGACCATGTTAGATTCTTCTATAGGTCCTATAGCACTCATAAGTTCTCAGGCTTCAGACTTGGCCCAGCTATTAAGATTTAATCAACATACTTTATTTGCCTTGATGACTATCTTTTAAAAGTAATATTAAAACATGATCAGGTAAATGTAGCCAAATAATTAATGTTAATGACACCCAGTTCAAAAAATGGATGATTCTTATTGGTTAAGACCACGTCATTATGTACTAATACTTATGAAAGCAAAGCAGTAGTGTAGTTCAGGCAAATAAAGAATGGAAGTTTCGTAACTACATATTAAACTGGTGGTAAAAAAGGCAGACCTCACATGTACCGTTTGCTTGAAAAACGTTCCAGCTACTTTGTCTAACTTAGGAAATTGATTGACGGTGACTTCTACATTAAGTGGTAGAAAACAAACCTATTGTGGCGATGGATAGGACAGCTATAGGGGATATGGAGGAGGCTGTTATTTTTTTGATGGGTGTAATTTCACCAATTTGTTGATAATTTATGGAAAGTAGATCAGTGCATTTAATTCAAATGCATATTTTAAAAACTGTGTGGTCATGGGCCAAATTGGACCATGTTGTATTCTTCTACAGGTCGTTTAGCACACATAAGTTCCCAAGCTTCAGACTTGGCAAACTATTAAGATTCAATCAACATACTTTATTTGCCTTGCTGACTATCTTTTAAAAGTAATATTGAGACATGATCAGGTAATTGTAGAAAAATAAATAATGTTAATGACACCCAGTTCAAGAGATGGATGAGTCTTATTGGTTAAGACCAGGTCATTATGTACTAATACTTATGAAAGCAAAGCAGTAGTGTAGTTCAGGCAAATAAAGAATGGAAGTTTCGTAACTACATATTACACTGGTGGTAACATAGGCAGACCTCACATGTACCAATTGCTTGAAAAACATTCCAGCTACTTTGTCTAACTTAGGAAATTGATTAACGGTGACTTCTACATTAAGTGATAGAAAACACACCTAATATGGCGATGGATAGGATAGCTATAGGGGATATGGAGGAGGCTGTTATTTTTTTGATGGGTGTAATTTCACCAATTTGTTGATAATTTATGGAAAGTAGATCAGTGCATTTAATTCAAATGCATATTTTAAAAACTGTGTTGTCATGGGCCAAATTGGACCATGCTAGATTCTTCTACAGGTCGTTTAGCACACATAAGTTCCCAAGCTTCAGACTTGGCAAACTATTAAGATTCAATCAACATACTTTATTTGCCTTGCTGACTATCTTTTAAAAGTAATATTGAGACATGATCAGGTAATTGTAGAAAAATAAATAATGTTAATGACACCCAGTTCAAGAGATTGATGAGTCTTATTGGTTAAGACCAGGTCATTATGTACTAATACTTATGAAAACAAAGAAGTAGTGTAGTTCAGGCAAATAAAGAATAAAAGTTTCGGAACTACATATTACACTGGTGGTAACATAGGCAGACCTCACATGTACCGTTTGCTTTAAAAATGTTCCAGCTACTTTGTCTAACTTAAGAAATTGATTGACGGTGACTTCTACATTAAGTGATAGAAAACACACCTATTGTGGCGATGGATAGGACAGCTATAGGGGATATGGAGGAGGCTGTTATTTTTTTGATGTGTGTAATTTCACCAATTTGTTGATAATTTATGGAAAGTAGATCAGTGCATTTAATTCTAATGCATATTTTGAAACTGTGTTGTCATGGGCCAAATTTGACCATGTTAGATTCTTCTACAGGTCCTTTAGCACACATAAGTTCCCAGGCTTCAGACTTGGCTAAGCAATAAGATTCAATCAAAACGCTTTTTTTGCCTTGCTGACTATCTTTTAAAAGTATTATCGAGACATGATTAGGTAAATTTAGCCAAATAAGTAATGTTAATGACACCCAGTCCATGAGATGGATTGATCCTATTGGATAAGACCACGTCATTATGTACTAATACTTATGAAAACAAAGAAGTAGTGTAGTTCAGGCAAATAAAGAATAAAAGTTCTGGAACCACATACTACACCGGTTGTAAAATAGGCAGACCTCACATTTACAGTTTGCTTGAAAACTTTCCAGCTGCATTGTCTAAATTAGCAAATTGATTGATGGTGACTTCAAACTTAATTAGTAGAAAACACACCTATTATGGCGATGCATAGGACAGCTATAGGGGATATGGAGGAGGCTGTTATTTTTTTGATGGGTGTAATTTCACCAATTTGTTGATAATTTATGGAAAGTAGATCAGTGAATTTAATTCAAATGCATATTTTAAAAACTGTGTGGTCATGGGCCAAATTGGACCATGTTGGATTCTTCTACAGGTCGTTTAGCACACATAAGTTCCCAAGCTTCAGACTTGGCAAACTATTAAGATTCAATCAACATACTTTATTTGCCTTGCTGACTATCTTTTAAAAGTAATATTGAGACATGATCAGGTAATTGTAGAAAAATAAATAATGTTAATGACACCCAGTTCAAGAGATGGATGAGTCTTATTGGTTAAGACCAGGTCATTATGTACTAATACTTATGAAAACAAAGAAGTAGTGTAGTTCAGGCAAATAAAGAATAAAAGTTTCGGAACTACATATTACACTGGTGGTAACATAGGCAGACCTTGTTACGGGGGGCTGTCTGATAATAACCGAAAGGAGTATCAGACAGTCAGGGTCCACCGTGCAAAGACTTTGCTGCAGACTATGGCAGAGTGCAATACCTCTGTTAACTCACAGAAGGATATAATAAGTAAGTAAAGCAATTCCTCCCTTACTTGGAGGGTGTGTGGAATGATCTCTGTTAATAATCACAGAGACAAAGGCAATTTGTGCGAAATTGCACCTACCTAGGTCCGCTCTTCTAGTGGTGCAAAAGAGACGAACAGCAGCGTAAGCCGCACAAAGCTCCTACCTGCGTTCGCTCCACTAGTGTGCGAGGACACGAACCACTAGATATGGCACCTGCCTAGGTCCGCTCTTCTAGTGGTGCAAAAGAGACGAACAGCAGCGTAAGCCGCACAAAGCTCCTACCTCTGTTCGCTCCCCTAGTGTGCGAGGATACGAACAACTGCCAGACGCAGTATAAGGAACGTTACCCTAGCGGCAACGTCCACCTACGAGTAGAATCACAAGGCCCAGCCAGACCATGTGCCTCAGGCACCTGCCTATGTCCGCTCCCCTAAGAGGTAAGGATACGGACAGCAGCCGAAGCTGTAAGGTATAAGAACGCTACCCTGCCGGTAGCGCTCACCTAGCATAGACAGAGGAATGCCTAGAGGAACGCGCACAGAGCGTCTACTCATATGCATGAACCAAGAGGACTGAGCACCATGCGGCGTGTGTCAGGGTCTTATATAGACTCTGTGCCTCATCCAAGATGGAGGACACCAGAGCCAATCCGCTGACAGAACGACAGGAGTGACGTCATGCTGGCCTATCACCGAGCAAGACGTCACAAGCACATGACCAGCGACCAATCCGCATAGAAGGTGTCAGAGACATGTGACCTCGTGTCAGCGATGATGTCACCCGCACATGTGCAATGGCTCCAAGATTGGACTTAGTCTCCGGCGCTCGCACATGTGCAGTAGCAAGAAATCTGGACTTAGTCTCCAGCGCTCGCACATGTGCAGTAGCAAGAAATCTGGACTTAGTCTCCAGCGCTCGCACATGTGCAGTAGCAAGAAATCTGGACATAGTCTCCAGTGCTCGCAGCAACCGTAACAGTACCTCCCCCTCAAGGGCCCCCCTCCCGGCGACGCAGGTAATCGGCAACTAAGTCGGGAGCATGGACAGCCTCCTCAGGCTCCCAAGAGCGATGTTCCGGGCCATAGCCCTCCCAATCTATCAAGAAGAACCTGCGCCCTCTAACCATCTTAGAACCAACTATGGCTCGTACCTCATAGCTAGAGCGAGAGGAATCAGAGGCAGGAGAGTGCACTTCACGAGCGTGAGGTAAAATAGCCGGCTTTAGCAGTGAGACATGGAATTTGTCATGAATCCTAAGATGGACAGGTAACTTCAATTGATAGACTACAGGATTTACCTGTCGAAGAACCTCATAAGGACCCAGGAAGCGAGGAGCAAATTTGACAGAGCTCACTCTAAGTCTCACGTGTTTTACAGAGAGCCACACAAAGTCCCCTGGAGAAAAGACAGGAGCCGGGCGACGAAACCGATCGGACACCGTCTTCATACGGTCCTTAGCTGCTTGGATCGACTCTTGAGTCCGATCCCAAACCTCTCTGGCATTAGTTGCCCAGTCGGCCACAAGAGGAGGAGGTGCAGCAGCGGGAAACGGTACCGGTACCCTAGGGTGTTGCCCATTATTGAGTACGAACGGTGTCTGCCCAGTGGCCTCAGCCAGCGAATTGTTAAGGGCAAATTCTGCCCAGGGTAGGAGGGAGGACCAGTTATCGTGGTTCTCAGCAACAAAGTGTCGAAGGTATATAATCATAGATTGATTGGTACGTTCAACCAAACCATTAGTCTCCGGATGGTATGCCGAAGAGAGATTCAACTCAATTTGCAGAAGGCTACAAAGATCTCGCCAGAAACGGGAAGTAAATTGCGGGCCTCTATCACAAATGATACGATCTGGCATCCCGTGAAGCCTAAAGACATGCTTGAGGAATAGTTTGGCTAGTACCCTGGAAGATGGGATTCTCGATAACGGTACGAGATGAACCATCCGGGAGAAATGGTCCGTAATGACCCACACAAATCTATGTCCCTGTGAACATGGAAGATCACCCACAAAGTCCATGCCTACCACCTCCCATGGTCTATCTGGCACTGGTAAAGGATGCAAGAGCCCAGCCGGTCTCTGCCGTAATGGACGGTTGCGAGCACACGAGTAGCAGGAACCGACATATCTCTTGACGTGGCTGGCTAAGTGTGGCCACCAATACCACCTCTCCAGTAACTCTCGTGTCCGCCTAATACCAAAATGCCCACCCACCTTTGAGGTGTGGGCCCATGACAGTATATCATTCTGTCGATCAGGCGGAGAAAGGTCTTGCCCGGTGGGATTTGGTCTAACGTCACAGGGGAGAGCGTATGAAAAACCCTGGAGGGAAGGATAAGACGAGGTTCGTCAATCTCTTCCTGGGTAGAAAGCATAGAGCGAGACAGGGCGTCTGCCTTGTTATTCTTACTCCCAGACAGATAGTTGATGGAGAAGTGAAAGCGGGAGAAAAACAAGGACCAGCGGGCTTGGCGAGGATTCAGACGCTGAGCGGTTTGTAAGTACGTCAGATTCTTATGGTCTGTATAGACCTGGAAAGGATGTTTCGCTCCTTCCAGCAAGTGACGCCACTCCTCCAAGGCTAATCTCAAGGCGAGCAGTTCCCTATCCCCAATGGTATAGTTTCTCTCTGCCGGTGAAAAGGTTTTAGCAAAGAAGAAACACGGCCTTTTTCTACCTGCACCGTTCTTTTGATACAAGACCGCACCAGCACCCACTGAAGAGGCATCAACCTCTAAGAGGAAGGGCTTATTCTCATCGGGTCTTTGAAGAACGGGAGCAGTTGAAAAGTGTCTTTTTACTGCCTCAAAAGCCTGAGATGTCTCAGTAGACCAGGCTTTGGGATTAGCACCTTTCTTAGTCAAGGCCACCAAAGGGGCCACCAAAGTAGAAAAATGGGGTATGAACTGCCTGTAATAATTTATGAATCCTAAGAAGCGTTGCACCGCCTTCAAGGAATGAGGTTCGGACCATTGCAGGACAGCAGAGAGCTTCGCAGGATCCATAGCCAGACCCTCTTGTGAGATAATGTAACCCAAAAAAGGCAATGAGGACTGCTCGAATACACATTTCTCGAGTTTAGCAAACAATGAGTGCTCCCTTAAACGGGAAAGGACACGAACGACATCCTGACGATGAGTCTCCAGATCAGGAGAAAAAATCAGGATGTCGTCTAGATACACCACTACTGAGGATAACAGTAAATCCCTGAACACATCGTTTACGAAGTCCTGAAATACTGCGGGTGCATTACATAACCCAAAAGGCATGACGAGGTATTCATAGTGACCGTCTCGGGTGTTAAAAGCGGTCTTCCATTCGTCACCCTTTCGAATTCGTACCAAGTTATACGCACCCCGCAGATCCAACTTCGTAAAAACTTGAGCTCCTCTCAGTCTGTCAAAGAGCTCCGAAATTAAAGGTAATGGGTATTTGTTCTTTATTGTGATTGCGTTGAGACCCCTGTAATCTATGCAGGGACGCAAATCACCCTCTTTCTTCCGAACAAAGAAAAACCCAGCTCCCGCGGGAGAGACAGACTTACGAATGAACCCCTTCTCTAAACTCTCTCTTATATAGGTCGACATGGCCTCCGACTCAGGTATCGACAGGGGGTAAACCCTGCCTTTAGGTGGAACCGAACCTGGGATAAGGTCTATGGCACAGTCATACGGCCTATGGGGTGGAAGAACCTCAGCACCCTGTTTGGAGAACACGTCAGCGAAATCCAAATAGGGTGTAGGTATGGGAGAGAGATCAGTTGATGCAACCGCAACGACCTTAGGTGGTAAGGGAAGACATCGGGACTGACATTTCGAACCCCAACTAATAATGCTGTCAGACTCCCAGTCAATGTGAGGAGCATGAGTCCGAAGCCATGGAAGACTCAGAAGGACGTCGTCTATACCCTCAGGCAAAACAAGAAAAGAAATCTCCTCTATGTGACCCTGAGACAGGGAAAGGCGCAAGGGAACTGTCCTCAATGTAATGGAGTCAGACAACATAGTTCCATTAACAACACGGACAGGAATAGGCGCCTCTAACATGATAGAGGGAATATTGTGTCCCTTTACAAATCCTGAGGACACAAAAATCCCGTCAGCTCCGGAATCCACAAAAGCCATAATAGGCCATGTATTCTCAGATAACGAGAGCTGACCTGGGATACAACACTTAGAGGGTGCAGAAGACGTCTCTAGTAACCCCCCTCTAATGGTTACTAGGCCAGGGAGTTTCCCTGACGACTAGGACACTTGTTGGCATAGTGCCCAGCCTGACGACATACGTAACATATAGGAGGACCAGACTTGCGTAGTCTGGAGAACGTATGACCTAACTCCATAGGAGTGGGAGATGTTTCAGATGCTGAGGAAGATGGTAGTGGACCCTCAACAACTGGAATAGCCCGATGCTTAGGGCGTGAGGAAGAGACCTCGAGTCTACGTTCCTTATGGCGTACATCGATCCTCGTTGCTACTGTGATCAAGTCCTCCAGAGAAGCAGGGACTTCACGAGTAGCAAGGGCATCCTTGACATAGCCAGCCAACCCTCTCCAGAAGATAGGAATCAACACCTTCTCTGGCCAATCTAGTTCTGCCACCAGAGTTCTAAAAGCAATGGCATAAGAACTAGTGGATAACGAACCCTGAGATAGATCTAACAGTCTCAGGGCCGCATCATGGGTAACCTGCGGACCCATGAATACCGCCTTAAGAGCATCAAGAAAGTCTTGATGTCTCAGAGTAACCACATCAGAGCGCTCCCATAGGGGAGTCGCCCATTCTAAGGCTTTGTCCTAAAGTAAGGAGATGATAAAGCCTACTCTGGACCTCTCCGTAGAGAAGCGAGAAGAGTTAACCTCTAGGTGTATCTGACACTGACTAATGAAACCACGACATGATCTGGCATCGCCAGAATATCTGTTTGGTAGAGCAAGTCGAGGATCATGTGCAGATGTCACCATGGTCTGAGGTTTATCCTCTATACTCTTGAGCCGTGACTCAAGTACTTGTACGTAACGGTGTAACTGCTGATATTCTGCCATAACTGCCAGACCCTTGGCTCAGTCCTAATGTTACGGGGAGCTGTCTGATAATAACCGAAAGGAGTATCAGACAGTCAGGGTCCACCGTGCAAAGACTTTGCTGCAGACTATGGCAGAGTGCAATACCTCTGTTAACTCACAGAAGGATATAATAAGAAAGTAAAGCAATTCCTCCCTTACTTGGAGGGTGTGTGGAATGATCTCTGTTAATAATCACAGATACAAAGGCAATGTGTGCGAAATGGCACCTACCTAGGTCCGCTCTTCTAGTGGTGCAAAAGAGACGAACAGCAGCGTAAGCCGCACAAAGCTCCTACCTGCGTTCGCTCCACTAGTGTGCGAGGACACGAACCACTAGATATGGCACCTGCCTAGGTCCGCTCTTCTAGTGGTGCAAAAGAGACGAACAGCAGCGTAAGCCGCACAAAGCTCCTACCTCTGTTCGCTCCCCTAGTGTGCGAGGATACGAACAACTGCCAGACGCAGTATAAGGAACGTTACCCTAGCGGCAACGTCCACCTACGAGTACAATCACAAGGCCCAGCCAGACCATGTGCCTCAGGCACCTGCCTATGTCCGCTCCCCTAAGAGGTAAGGATACGGACAGCAGCCGAAGCTGTAAGGTATAAGAACGCTACCCTGCCGGTAGCGCTCACCTAGCATAGACAGAGGAATGCCTAGAGGAACGCGCACAGAGCGTCTACTCATATGCATGAACCAAGAGGACTGAGCACCATGCGGCGTGTGTCAGGGTCTTATATAGACTCTGTGCCTCATCCAAGATGGAGGACACCAGAGCCAATCCGCTTCCAGAACGACAGGAGTGACGTCATGCTGGCCTATCACCGAGCAAGACATCACAAGCACATGACCAGCGACCAATCGGCATAGAAGGTGTCAGAGACATGTGACCTCGTGTCAGCGATGATGTCACCCGCACATGTGCAATGGCTCCAAGATTGGACTTAGTCTCCGGCGCTCGCACATGTGCAGTAGCAAGAAATCTGGACTTAGTCTCCAGCGCTCGCACATGTGCAGTAGCAAGAAATCTGGACTTAGTCTCCAGCGCTCGCACATGTGCAGTAGCAAGAAATCTGGACTTAGTCTCCAGCGCTCGCACATGTGCAGTAGCAAGAAATCTGGACATAGTCTCCAGTGCTCGCAGCAACCGTAACACAGTCCAAGAGTTGGATGGGTCCTATTGGTTAAGACCACGTCATTATGTACTAATACCTATGAAAACAAAGAAGTAATGTAGTTCAGGCAAATAAAGAATAAAAGTTTTGGAACTACATACTACACTGGTTGTAAAACAGGCAGACCTCACATTTACAGTTTGCTTGAAAACTTTCCAGCTGCATTGTCTAAATTAGCAAATTGATTGATGGCGACTTCAAACTTAATTAGTAGAAAACACACCTATTATGGCAATGGATAGGACAGCTATAGGGGATATGGAGGAGGCTGTTATTTTTTTGATGGGTGTAATTTCACCAATTTGTTGATAATTTATGGAAAGTAGATCAGTGCATTTAATTCAAATGCATATTTTAAAAACTGTGTTGTCATGGGCCAAATTGGACCATGTTAGATTCTTCTACAGGTCCTATAGCACTCATAAGTTCTCAGGCTTCAGACTTGGCCCAGCTATTAAGATTCAATCAACATACTTTATTTGCCTTGCTGACTATCTTTTAAAAGTAATATTAAAACATGATCAGGTAAATGTAGCCAAATAAGTAATGTTAATGACACCCAGTTCAAGAGATGGATGATTCTTATTGGTTAAGACCATGTCATTATGTACTAATACTTATGAAAGCAAATCAGTAGTGTAGTTCAGGCAAATAAAGAATGGAAGTTTCATAACTACATATTACACAGGTGGTAACATAGGCAGACCTCACATGTACTGTTTGCTTGAAAAACGTTCCAGCTACTTTGTCTAACTTAGGAAATTGATTGACGGTGACTTCTACCTTAAGTGGTAGAAAACACACCTATTGTGGTGATGGATAGGACAGCTATAGGGGATATGGAGGAGGCTGTTATTTTTTTGATGGGTGTAATTTCACCAATTTGTTGATAATTTATGGAAAGTAGATCAGTGCATTTAATTCAAATGCATATTTTAAAAACTGTGTTGTCATGGGCTAAATTGGACCATGTTAGATTCTTCTACAGGTCATTTAGCACACATAAGTTCCCAGGCTTAAGACTTGGCTAAGCAATAAGATTCAATCAAAACGCTTTATTTGCCTTGCTGACTATCTTTTAAAAGTAATATCGAGACATGATTAGGTAAATTTAGCCAAATAAGTATTGTTAATGACACCCAGTCCATGAGATGGATTGGTCCTATTGGTTTAGACCACGTCATTATGTACTAATACTTATGATAACAAAGAAGTAGTGTAGTTCAGGCAAATAAAGAATAAAAGTTTCGGAACTACATACTACACCGGTTGTAAAATAGGCAGACCTCACATTTACAGTTTGCTTGAAAACTTTGCAGCTGCATTGTCTAAATTAGCAAATTGATTGACGGTGACTTCTACCTTAAGTAGTAGAAAACACACCTATTGTGGCGATGGATAGGACAGCTATAGGGGATATGGAGGAGGCTGTTATTTTTTTGATAGGTGTAATTTCACCAATTTGTTGATACTTTATGGAAAGTAGAATAGTGCATTTAATTCTAATGTATATTTTGAAACTGTGTTGTCATGGGCCAAATGTGACCATGTTAGATTCTTCTATAGGTCATATAGCACTCATAAGTTCTCAGGCTTCAGACTTGGCCCAGCTATTAAGATTCAATCAACATACTTTATTTGCCTTGCTGACTATCTTTTAAAAGTAATATTAAAACATGATCAGGTAAATGTAGCCAAATAAGTAATGTTAATTACACCCAGTTCAAGAGATGGATGATTCTTATTGGTTAAGACCACTTCATTATGTACTAATACTTATGAAAGCAAAGCAGTAGTGTAGTTCAGGCAAATAAAGAATGGAAGTTTCGTAACTACATATTACACTGGTGGTAACATAGGCAGACCTCACATGTACCGTTTGCTTGAAAAACGTTCCAGCTACTTTGTCTAACTTAGGAAATTGATTGATGGTGACTTCTATATTAAGTGGTAGAAAACACACCTATTGTGGCGATGGATAAGACAGCTATAGGGGATATGGAGGAGGCTGTTATTTTTTGATGGGTGTAATTTCACCAATTTGTTGATAATTTATGGAAAGTAGATCAGTGCATTTAATTCTAATGCATATTTTGAAACTGTGTTGTCATGGGCCAAATTTGACCATGTTAGATTCTTCTACAGGTCCTTTAGCACACATAAGTTCCCAGGCTTCAGACTTGGCTAAGCAATAAGATTCAATCAAAATGCTTTTTTTGCCTTGCTGACTATCTTTTAAAAGTAATATCGAGACATGATTAGGTAAATTTAGCCAAATAAGTAATGTTAATGACACCCAGTCCATGAGATGGATTGGTCCTATTGGTTTAGACCACGTCATTATGTACTAATACTTATGATAACAAAGAAGCAGTGTAGTTCAGGCAAATAAAAAATAAAAGTTTCGGAACTACATACTACACCGGTTGTAAATTAGGCAGACCTCACATTTACAGTTTGCTTGAAAACTTTGCAGCTGCATTGTCTAAATTAGCAAATTGATTGACTGTGACTTCTACCTTAAGTAGTAGAAAACACACCTATTGTGGCGATGGATAGGACAGCTATAGGGGATATGGAGGAGGCTGTTATTTTTTTGATAGGTGTAATTTCACCAATTTGTTGATACTTTATGGAAAGTAGAATAGTGCATTTAATTCTAATGTATATTTTGAAACTGTGTTGTCATGGGCCAAATGTGACCATGTTAGATTCTTCTATAGGTCCTATAGCACTCATAAGTTCTCAGGCTTCAGACTTGGCCCAGCTATTAAGATTCAATCAACATACTTTATTTGCCTTGCTGACTATCTTTTAAAAGTAATATTAAAACATGATCAGGTAAATGTAGCCAAATAAGTAATGTTAATGACACCCAGTTCAAGAGATGGATGATTCTTATTGGTTAAGACCACGTCATTATGTACTAATACTTATGAAAGCAAATCAGTAGTGTAGTTCAGGCAAATAAAGAATGGAAGTTTCGTAACTACATATTACACAGGTGGTAACATAGGCAGACCTCACATGTACCGTTTGCTTGAAAAACGTTCCAGCTACTTTGTCTAACTTAGGAAATTGATTGACGGTGACTTCTACATTAAGTGGTAGAAAACACACCTATTGTGGCGATAGATAGGACAGCTATAGGAGATATGGAGGAGGCTGTTATTTTTTTGATTGGTGTAATTTCACCAATTTGTTGATAATTTATGGAAAGTAGATCAGTGCATTTATTTCTAATGCATATTTTGAAACTGTTGTCATGGGCCAAATTTGACCATGTTAAATTCTTCTACAGGTCCGTTAGCACACATAAGTTCCCAGGCTTCAGACTTGGCTAAGCAATAAGATTTATTCAACTCGCTTTATTTGCCTTGCTGACTATCTTTTAAAAGTAATATCGAGACATGATTAGGTAAATTTAGCCAAATAAGTATTGTTAATGACACCCAGTCCAAGAGATGGATTGGTCCTATTGGTTAAGACCACGTCATTATGTACTAATACCTATGAAAACAAAGAAGTAGTGTAGTTCAGGCAAATAAAGAATAAAAGTTTCGGAACTACATACTACACCGGTTGTAAAATAGGCAGACCTCACATTTACAGTTTGCTTGAAAACTTTGCAGCTGCATTATCTAAATTAGCAAATTGATTGACGGTGACTTCTACCTTAAGTGGTAGAAAACACACCTATTGTGGCGATGGATAAGACAGCTATAGGGGATATGGAGGAGGCTGTTTTTTTTTTTGATGGGTGTAATTTCACCAATTTGTTGATAATTTATGGAAAGTAGATCAGTCCATTTAATTCTAATGCATATTTTGAAACTGTGTTGTCATGGGCCAAATTTAACCATGTTAGATTCTTCTATAGGTCCTTTAGCACACATAGGTTCCCAGGCTTCAGACTTGGCTAAGCATTAAGATTTAATCAACACGCTTTATTTGCCTTGCTGACTATCCTTTAAAAGTAATATCAAGACATGATTAGGTAATTGTAGCCAAATAAGTAACGGTAATGACACCCAGTCCAAGAGTTGGATGGGTCCTATTGGTTAAGACCACGTCATTATGTACTAATACCTATGAAAACAAAGAAGTAATGTAGTTCAGGCAAATAAAGAATAAAAGTTTTGGAACTACATACTACACTGGTTGTAAAACAGGCAGACCTCACATTTACAGTTTGCTTGAAAACGTTCCAGCTGCATTGTCTAAATTAGCAAATTGATTGATGGCGACTTCAAACTTAATTAGTAGAAAACACACCTATTATGGCAATGGATAGGACAGCTATAGGGGATATGGAGGAGGCTGTTATTTTTTTGATGGGTGTAATTTCACCAATTTGTTGATAATTTATGGAAAGTAGATCAGTGCATTTAATTCAAATGCATATTTTAAAAACTGTGTTGTCATGGGCCAAATTGGACCATGTTAGATTCTTCTACAGGTCCTATAGCACTCATAAGTTCTCAGGCTTCAGACTTGGCCCAGCTATTAAGATTCAATCAACATACTTTATTTGCCTTGCTGACTATCTTTTAAAAGTAATATTAAAACATGATCAGGTAAATGTAGCCAAATAAGTAATGTTAATGACACCCAGTTCAAGAGATGGATGATTCTTATTGGTTAAGACCATGTCATTATGTACTAATACTTATGAAAGCAAATCAGTAGTGTAGTTCAGGCAAATAAAGAATGGAAGTTTCATAACTACATATTACACAGGTGGTAACATAGGCAGACCTCACATGTACTGTTTGCTTGAAAAACGTTCCAGCTACTTTGTCTAACTTAGGAAATTGATTGACGGTGACTTCTACCTTAAGTGGTAGAAAACACACCTATTGTGGCGATGGATAGGACAGCTATAGGGGATATGGAGGAGGCTGTTATTTTTTTGATGGGTGTAATTTCACCAATTTGTTGATAATTTATGGAAAGTAGATCAGTGCATTTAATTCAAATGCATATTTTAAAAACTGTGTTGTCATGGGCTAAATTGGACCATGTTAGATTCTTCTACAGGTCATTTAGCACACATAAGTTCCCAGGCTTAAGACTTGGCTAAGCAATAAGATTCAATCAAAACGCTTTATTTGCCTTGCTGACTATCTTTTAAAAGTAATATCGAGACATGATTAGGTAAATTTAGCCAAATAAGTATTGTTAATGACACCCAGTCCATGAGATGGATTGGTCCTATTGGTTTAGACCACGTCATTATGTACTAATACTTATGATAACAAAGAAGTAGTGTAGTTCAGGCAAATAAAGAATAAAAGTTTCGGAACTACATACTACACCGGTTGTAAAATAGGCAGACCTCACATTTACAGTTTGCTTGAAAACTTTGCAGCTGCATTGTCTAAATTAGCAAATTGATTGACGGTGACTTCTACCTTAAGTAGTAGAAAACACACCTATTGTGGCGATAGATAGGACAGCTATAGGGGATATGGAGGAGGCTGTTATTTTTTTGATAGGTGTAATTTCACCAATTTGTTGATACTTTATGGAAAGTAGAATAGTGCATTTAATTCTAATGTATATTTTGAAACTGTGTTGTCATGGGCCAAATGTGACCATGTTAGATTCTTCTATAGGTCATATAGCACTCATAAGTTCTCAGGCTTCAGACTTGGCCCAGCTATTAAGATTCAATCAACATACTTTATTTGCCTTGCTGACTATCTTTTAAAAGTAATATTAAAACATGATCAGGTAAATGTAGCCAAATAAGTAATGTTAATGACACCCAGTTCAAGAGATGGATGATTCTTATTGGTTAAGACCACGTCATTATGTACTAATACTTATGAAAGCAAATCAGTAGTGTAGTTCAGGCAAATAAAGAATGGAAGTTTCGTAACTACATATTACACAGGTGGTAACATAGGCAGACCTCACATGTACCGTTTGCTTGAAAAACGTTCCAGCTACTTTGTCTAACTTAGGAAATTGATTGACGGTGACTTCTACATTAAGTGGTAGAAAACACACCTATTGTGGCGATAGATAGGACAGCTATAGGAGATATGGAGGAGGCTGTTATTTTTTTGATTGGTGTAATTTCACCAATTTGTTGATAATTTATGGAAAGTAGATCAGTGCATTTATTTCTAATGCATATTTTGAAACTGTTGTCATGGGCCAAATTTGACCATGTTAAATTCTTCTACAGGTCCGTTAGCACACATAAGTTCCCAGGCTTCAGACTTGGCTAAGCAATAAGATTTATTCAACACGCTTTATTTGCCTTGCTGACTATCTTTTAAAAGTAATATCGAGACATGATTAGGTAAATTTAGCCAAATAAGTATTGTTAATGACACCCAGTCCAAGAGATGGATTGGTCCTATTGGTTAAGACCACGTCATTATGTACTAATACCTATGAAAACAAAGAAGTAGTGTAGTTCAGGCAAATAAAGAATAAAAGTTTCGGAACTACATACTACACCGGTTGTAAAATAGGCAGACCTCACATTTACAGTTTGCTTGAAAACTTTGCAGCTGCATTATCTAAATTAGCAAATTGATTGACGGTGACTTCTACCTTAAGTGGTAGAAAACACACCTATTGTGGCGATGGATAAGACAGCTATAGGGGATATGGAGGAGGCTGTTTTTTTTTTTGATGGGTGTAATTTCACCAATTTGTTGATAATTTATGGAAAGTAGATCAGTCCATTTAATTCTAATGCATATTTTGAAACTGTGTTGTCATGGGCCAAATTTAACCATGTTAGATTCTTCTATAGGTCCTTTAGCACACATAGGTTCCCAGGCTTCAGACTTGGCTAAGCATTAAGATTTAATCAACACGCTTTATTTGCCTTGCTGACTATCCTTTAAAAGTAATATCAAGACATGATTAGGTAATTGTAGCCAAATAAGTAACGGTAATGACACCCAGTCCAAGAGTTGGATGGGTCCTATTGGTTAAGACCACGTCATTATGTACTAATACCTATGAAAACAAAGAAGTAATGTAGTTCAGGCAAATAAAGAATAAAAGTTTTGGAACTACATACTACACTGGTTGTAAAACAGGCAGACCTCACATTTACAGTTTGCTTGAAAACGTTCCAGCTGCATTGTCTAAATTAGCAAATTGATTGATGGCGACTTCAAACTTAATTAGTAGAAAACACACCTATTATGGCAATGGATAGGACAGCTATAGGGGATATGGAGGAGGCTGTTATTTTTTTGATGGGTGTAATTTCACCAATTTGTTGATAATTTATGGAAAGTAGATCAGTGCATTTAATTCAAATGCATATTTTAAAAACTGTGTTGTCATGGGCCAAATTGGACCATGTTAGATTCTTCTACAGGTCCTATAGCACTCATAAGTTCTCAGGCTTCAGACTTGGCCCAGCTATTAAGATTCAATCAACATACTTTATTTGCCTTGCTGACTATCTTTTAAAAGTAATATTAAAACATGATCAGGTAAATGTAGCCAAATAAGTAATGTTAATGACACCCAGTTCAAGAGATGGATGATTCTTATTGGTTAAGACCATGTCATTATGTACTAATACTTATGAAAGCAAATCAGTAGTGTAGTTCAGGCAAATAAAGAATGGAAGTTTCATAACTACATATTACACAGGTGGTAACATAGGCAGACCTCACATGTACTGTTTGCTTGAAAAATGTTCCAGCTACTTTGTCTAACTTAGGAAATTGATTGACGGTGACTTCTACCTTAAGTGGTAGAAAACACACCTATTGTGGCGATGGATAGGACAGCTATAGGGGATATGGAGGAGGCTGTTATTTTTTTGATGGGTGTAATTTCACCAATTTGTTGATAATTTATGGAAAGTAGATCAGTGCATTTAATTCAAATGCATATTTTAAAAACTGTGTTGTCATGGGCTAAATTGGACCATGTTAGATTCTTCTACAGGTCATTTAGCACACATAAGTTCCCAGGCTTAAGACTTGGCTAAGCAATAAGATTCAATCAAAACGCTTTATTTGCCTTGCTGACTATCTTTTAAAAGTAATATCGAGACATGATTAGGTAAATTTAGCCAAATAAGTATTGTTAATGACACCCAGTCCATGAGATGGATTGGTCCTATTGGTTTAGACCACGTCATTATGTACTAATACTTATGATAACAAAGAAGTAGTGTAGTTCAGGCAAATAAAGAATAAAAGTTTCGGAACTACATACTACACCGGTTGTAAAATAGGCAGACCTCACATTTACAGTTTGCTTGAAAACTTTGCAGCTGCATTGTCTAAATTAGCAAATTGATTGACGGTGACTT
Source organism: Anomaloglossus baeobatrachus (assembly GCF_048569485.1). Taxonomy (NCBI): domain Eukaryota; kingdom Metazoa; phylum Chordata; class Amphibia; order Anura; family Aromobatidae; genus Anomaloglossus; species Anomaloglossus baeobatrachus. The sequence goes on from NC_134354.1 coordinate 237,309,079, forward strand.
CTACCTTAAGTAGTAGAAAACACACCTATTGTGGCGATGGATAGGACAGCTATAGGGGATATGGAGGAGGCTGTTATTTTTTTGATAGGTGTAATTTCACCAATTTGTTGATACTTTATGGAAAGTAGAATAGTGCATTTAATTCTAATGTATATTTTGAAACTGTGTTGTCATGGGCCAAATGTGACCATGTTAGATTCTTCTATAGGTCATATAGCACTCATAAGTTCTCAGGCTTCAGACTTGGCCCAGCTATTAAGATTCAATCAACATACTTTATTTGCCTTGCTGACTATCTTTTAAAAGTAATATTAAAACATGATCAGGTAAATGTAGCCAAATAAGTAATGTTAATTACACCCAGTTCAAGAGATGGATGATTCTTATTGGTTAAGACCACTTCATTATGTACTAATACTTATGAAAGCAAAGCAGTAGTGTAGTTCAGGCAAATAAAGAATGGAAGTTTCGTAACTACATATTACACTGGTGGTAACATAGGCAGACCTCACATGTACCGTTTGCTTGAAAAACGTTCCAGCTACTTTGTCTAACTTAGGAAATTGATTGATGGTGACTTCTATATTAAGTGGTAGAAAACACACCTATTGTGGCGATGGATAAGACAGCTATAGGGGATATGGAGGAGGCTGTTATTTTTTTGATGGGTGTAATTTCACCAATTTGTTGATAATTTATGGAAAGTAGATCAGTGCATTTAATTCTAATGCATATTTTGAAACTGTGTTGTCATGGGCCAAATTTGACCATGTTAGATTCTTCTACAGGTCCTTTAGCACACATAAGTTCCCAGGCTTCAGACTTGGCTAAGCAATAAGATTCAATCAAAATGCTTTTTTTGCCTTGCTGACTATCTTTTAAAAGTAATATCGAGACATGATTAGGTAAATTTAGCCAAATAAGTAATGTTAATGACACCCAGTCCATGAGATGGATTGGTCCTATTGGTTTAGACCACGTCATTATGTACTAATACTTATGATAACAAAGAAGTAGTGTAGTTCAGGCAAATAAAAAATAAAAGTTTCGGAACTACATACTACACCGGTTGTAAAATAGGCAGACCTCACATTTACAGTTTGCTTGAAAACTTTGCAGCTGCATTGTCTAAATTAGCAAATTGATTGACGGTGACTTCTACCTTAAGTAGTAGAAAACACACCTATTGTGGCGATAGATAGGACAGCTATAGGGGATATAGAGGAGGCTGTTATTTTTTAATAGGTGTAATTTCACCAATATTCTCATAATTTATGGAAAGTAGATCAGTGCATTTAATTCTAATGCATATTTTGAAACTGTGTTGTCATGGGCCAAATTTAACCATGTTAGATTCTTCTACAGGTCCTTTAGCACACATAAGTTCCCAGGCTTCAGACTTGGCTAAGCAATAAGATTTAATCAACATGCTTTATTTGCCTTGCTGACTATCATCTGAAAGTAATATCGAGACATGATTAGGTAAATTTAGCCAAATAAGTAATGTTAATGACACCGAGTCCAAGAGATGGATTGGTCCTATTGGTTAAGACCACGTCATTATGTACTAATACCTATGAAAACAAACAAGTAGTGTAGTTCAGGCAAATAAAGAATAAAAGTTTCGGAACTACATACTACACCGGTTGTAAAATAGGCAGACCTCACATTTACAGTTTGCTTGAAAACTTTGCAGCTGCATTGTCTAAATTAGCAAATTAATTGACGGTGACTTCTACCTTAAGTGGTAGAAAACACACTGATTGAGGTGATGGATAGGACAGCTATAGGGGATATAGAGGAGGCTGTTATTTTTTAATAGGTGTAATTTCACCAATTTGTTGATACTTTATGGAAAGTAGAATAGTGCATTTAATTCTAATGTATATTTTGAAACTGTGTTGTCATGGGCCAAATGTGACCATGTTAGATTCTTCTATAGGTCCTATAGCACTCATAAGTTCTCAGGCTTCAGACTTGACCCAGCTATTAAGATTCAATCAACATACTTTATTTGCCTTGATGACTATCTTTTAAAAGTAATATTAAAACATGATCAGGTAAATGTAGCCAAATAAGTAATGTTAATGACACCCAGTTCAAAAAATGGATGATTCTTATTGGTTAAGACCACGTCATTATGTACTAATACTTATGAAAGCAAAGCAGTAGTGTAGTTCAGGCAAATAAAGAATGGAAGTTATGTAACTACATATTACACTGGTGGTAACATAGGCAGACCTCACATGTACCGTTTGCTTGAAAAATGTTCCAGCTACTTTGTCTAACTTAGGAAATTGATTGACGGTGACTTCTACCTTAAGTGGTAGAAAACACACCTATTGTGGCGATGGATAGGACAGCTATAGGGGATATGGAGGAGGCTGTTATTTTTTTGATGGGTGTAATTTCACCAATTTGTTGATAATTTATGGAAAGTAGATCAGTGCATTTAATTCAAATGCATATTTTAAAAACTGTGTTGTCATGGGCTAAATTGGACCATGTTAGATTCTTCTACAGGTCATTTAGCACACATAAGTTCCCAGGCTTAAGACTTGGCTAAGCAATAAGATTCAATCAAAACGCTTTATTTGCCTTGCTGACTATCTTTTAAAAGTAATATCGAGACATGATTAGGTAAATTTAGCCAAATAAGTATTGTTAATGACACCCAGTCCATGAGATGGATTGGTCCTATTGGTTTAGACCACGTCATTATGTACTAATACTTATGATAACAAAGAAGTAGTGTAGTTCAGGCAAATAAAGAATAAAAGTTTCGGAACTACATACTACACCGGTTGTAAAATAGGCAGACCTCACATTTACAGTTTGCTTGAAAACTTTGCAGCTGCATTGTCTAAATTAGCAAATTGATTGACGGTGACTTCTACCTTAAGTAGTAGAAAACACACCTATTGTGGCGATGGATAGGACAGCTATAGGGGATATGGAGGAGGCTGTTATTTTTTTGATAGGTGTAATTTTACCAATTTGTTGATACTTTATGGAAAGTAGAATAGTGCATTTAATTCTAATGTATATTTTGAAACTGTGTTGTCATGGGCCAAATGTGACCATGTTAGATTCTTCTATAGGTCATATAGCACTCATAAGTTCTCAGGCTTCAGACTTGGCCCAGCTATTAAGATTCAATCAACATACTTTATTTGCCTTGCTGACTATCTTTTAAAAGTAATATTAAAACATGATCAGGTAATAGTAGCCAAATAAGTAATGTTAATGACACCCAGTTCAAGAGATGGATGATTCTTATTGGTTAAGACCACTTCATTATGTACTAATACTTATGAAAGCAAAGCAGTAGTGTAGTTCAGGCAAATAAAGAATGGAAGTTTCGTAACTACATATTACACTGGTGGTAACATAGGCAGACCTCACATGTACCGTTTGCTTGAAAAACGTTCCAGCTACTTTGTCTAACTTAGGAAATTGATTGATGGTGACTTCTATATTAAGTGGTAGAAAACACACCTATTGTTGCGATGGATAAGACAGCTATAGGGGATATGGAGGAGGCTGTTATTTTTTTGATGGGTGTAATTTCACCATTTTGTTGATAATTTATGGAAAGTAGATCAGTGCATTTAATTCTAATGCATATTTTGAAACTGTGTTGTCATGGGCCAAATTTGACCATGTTAGATTCTTCTACAGGTCCTTTAGCACACATAAGTTCCCAGGCTTCAGACTTGGCTAAGCAATAAGATTCAATCAAAATGCTTTTTTTGCCTTGCTGACTATCTTTTAAAAGTAATATCGAGACATGATTAGGTAAATTTAGCCAAATAAGTAATGTTAATGACACCCAGTCCATGAGATGGATTGGTCCTATTGGTTTAGACCACGTCATTATGTACTAATACTAATGATAACAAAGAAGTAGTGTAGTTCAGGCAAATAAAAAATAAAAGTTTCGGAACTACATACTACACCGGTTGTAAAATAGGCAGACCTCACATTTACAGTTTGCTTGAAAACTTTGCAGCTGCATTGTCTAAATTAGCAAATTGATTGACGGTGACTTCTACCTTAAGTAGTAGAAAACACACCTATTGTGGCGATAGATAGGACAGCTATAGGGGATATAGAGGAGGCTGTTATTTTTTTAATAGGTGTAATTTCACCAATATTCTCATAATTTATGGAAAGTAGATCAGTGCATTTAATTCTAATGCATATTTTGAAACTGTGTTGTCATGGGCCAAATGTAACCATGTTAGATTCTTCTACAGGTCCTTTAGCACACATAAGTGCCCAGGCTTCAGACTTGGCTAAGCAATAAGATTTAATCAACATGCTTTATTTGCCTTGCTGACTATCTTTTAAAAGTAATATCGAGACATGATTAGGTAAATTTAGCCAAATAAGTATTGTTAATGACACCCAGTCCATGAGATGGATTGGTCCTATTGGTTTAGACCACGTCATTATGTACTAATACTTATGATAACAAAGAAGTAGTGTAGTTCAGGCAAATAAAGAATAAAAGTTTCGGAACTACATACTACACCGGTTGTAAAATAGGCAGACCTCACATTTACAGTTTGCTTGAAAACTTTGCAGCTGCATTGTCTAAATTAGAAAATAAATTGACGGTGACTTCTACCTTAAGTGGTAGAAAACCCACTGATTGAGGTGATGGATAGGACAGCTATAGGGGATATAGAGGAGGCTGTTATTTTTTAATAGTTGTAATTTCACCAATTTGTTGATACTTTATGGAAAGTAGAATAGTGCATTTAATTCTAATGTATATTTTGAAACTGTGTTGTCATGGGCCAAATGTGACCATGTTAGATTCTTCTATAGGTCCTATAGCACTCATAAGTTCTCAGGCTTCAGACTTGGCCCAGCTATTAAGATTTAATCAACATACTTTATTTGCCTTGATGACTATCTTTTAAAAGTAATATTAAAACATGATCAGGTAAATGTAGCCAAATAATTAATGTTAATGACACCCAGTTCAAAAAATGGATGATTCTTATTGGTTAAGACCACGTCATTATGTACTAATACTTATGAAAGCAAAGCAGTAGTGTAGTTCAGGCAAATAAAGAATGGAAGTTTCGTAACTACATATTAAACTGGTGGTAAAATAGGCAGACCTCACATGTACCGTTTGCTTGAAAAACGTTCCAGCTACTTTGTCTAACTTAGGAAATTGATTGACGGTGACTTCTACATTAAGTGGTAGAAAACAAACCTATTGTGGCGATGGATAGGACAGCTATAGGGGATATGGAGGAGGCTGTTATTTTTTTGATGGGTGTAATTTCACCAATTTGTTGATAATTTATGGAAAGTAGATCAGTGCATTTAATTCAAATGCATATTTTAAAAACTGTGTTGTCATGGGCTAAATTGGACCATGTTAGATTCTTCTACAGGTCATTTAGCACACATAAGTTCCCAGGCTTAAGACTTGGCTAAGCAATAAGATTCAATCAAAACGCTTTATTTGCCTTGCTGACTATCTTTTAAAAGTAATATCGAGACATGATTAGGTAAATTTAGCCAAATAAGTATTGTTAATGACACCCAGTCCATGAGATGGATTGGTCCTATTGGTTTAGACCACGTCATTATGTACTAATACTTATGATAACAAAGAAGTAGTGTAGTTCAGGCAAATAAAGAATAAAAGTTTCGGAACTACATACTACACCGGTTGTAAAATAGGCAGACCTCACATTTACAGTTTGCCTGAAAACTTTGCAGCTGCATTGTCTAAATTAGCAAATTGATTGACGGTGACTTCTACCTTAAGTAGTAGAAAACACACCTATTGTGGCGATGGATAGGACAGCTATAGGGGATATGGAGGAGGCTGTTATTTTTTTGATAGGTGTAATTTTACCAATTTGTTGATACTTTATGGAAAGTAGAATAGTGCATTTAATTCTAATGTATATTTTGAAACTGTGTTGTCATGGGCCAAATGTGACCATGTTAGATTCTTCTATAGGTCATATAGCACTCATAAGTTCTCAGGCTTCAGACTTGGCCCAGCTATTAAGATTCAATCAACATACTTTATTTGCCTTGCTGACTATCTTTTAAAAGTAATATTAAAACATGATCAGGTAATAGTAGCCAAATAAGTAATGTTAATGACACCCAGTTCAAGAGATGGATGATTCTTATTGGTTAAGACCACTTCATTATGTACTAATACTTATGAAAGCAAAGCAGTAGTGTAGTTCAGGCAAATAAAGAATGGAAGTTTCGTAACTACATATTACACTGGTGGTAACATAGGCAGACCTCACATGTACCGTTTGCTTGAAAAACGTTCCAGCTACTTTGTCTAACTTAGGAAATTGATTGATGGTGACTTCTATATTAAGTGGTAGAAAACACACCTATTGTTGCGATGGATAAGACAGCTATAGGGGATATGGAGGAGGCTGTTATTTTTTTGATGGGTGTATTTTCACCATTTTGTTGATAATTTATGGAAAGTAGATCAGTGCATTTAATTCTAATGCATATTTTGAAACTGTGTTGTCATGGGCCAAATTTGACCATGTTAGATTCTTCTACAGGTCCTTTAGCACACATAAGTTCCCAGGCTTCAGACTTGGCTAAGCAATAAGATTCAATCAAAATGCTTTTTTTGCCTTGCTGACTATCTTTTAAAAGTAATATCGAGACATGTTTAGGTAAATTTAGCCAAATAAGTATTGTTAATGACACCCAGTCCATGAGATGGATTGGTCCTATTGGTTTAGACCACGTCATTATGTACTAATACTTATGATAACAAAGAAGTAGTGTAGTTCAGGCAAATAAAGAATAAAAGTTTCGGAACTACATACTACACCGGTTGTAAAATAGGCAGACCTCACATTTACAGTTTGCTTGAAAACTTTGCAGCTGCATTGTCTAAATTAGAAAATAAATTGACGGTGACTTCTACCTTAAGTGGTAGAAAACCCACTGATTGAGGTGATGGATAGGACAGCTATAGGGGATATAGAGGAGGCTGTTATTTTTTAATAGTTGTAATTTCACCAATTTGTTGATACTTTATGGAAAGTAGAATAGTGCATTTAATTCTAATGTATATTTTGAAACTGTGTTGTCATGGGCCAAATGTGACCATGTTAGATTCTTCTATAGGTCCTATAGCACTCATAAGTTCTCAGGCTTCAGACTTGGCCCAGCTATTAAGATTTAATCAACATACTTTATTTGCCTTGATGACTATCTTTTAAAAGTAATATTAAAACATGATCAGGTAAATGTAGCCAAATAATTAATGTTAATGACACCCAGTTCAAAAAATGGATGATTCTTATTGGTTAAGACCACGTCATTATGTACTAATACTTATGAAAGCAAAGCAGTAGTGTAGTTCAGGCAAATAAAGAATGGAAGTTTCGTAACTACATATTAAACTGGTGGTAAAATAGGCAGACCTCACATGTACCGTTTGCTTGAAAAACGTTCCAGCTACTTTGTCTAACTTAGGAAATTGATTGACGGTGACTTCTACATTAAGTGGTAGAAAACAAACCTATTGTGGCGATGGATAGGACAGCTATAGGGGATATGGAGGAGGCTGTTATTTTTTTGATGGGTGTAATTTCACCAATTTGTTGATAATTTATGGAAAGTAGATCAGTGCATTTAATTCAAATGCATATTTTAAAAACTGTGTTGTCATGGGCTAAATTGGACCATGTTAGATTCTTCTACAGGTCATTTAGCACACATAAGTTCCCAGGCTTAAGACTTGGCTAAGCAATAAGATTCAATCAAAACGCTTTATTTGCCTTGCTGACTATCTTTTAAAAGTAATATCGAGACATGATTAGGTAAATTTAGCCAAATAAGTATTGTTAATGACACCCAGTCCATGAGATGGATTGGTCCTATTGGTTTAGACCACGTCATTATGTACTAATACTTATGATAACAAAGAAGTAGTGTAGTTCAGGCAAATAAAGAATAAAAGTTTCGGAACTACATACTACACCGGTTGTAAAATAGGCAGACCTCACATTTACAGTTTGCTTGAAAACTTTGCAGCTGCATTGTCTAAATTAGCAAATTGATTGACGGTGACTTCTACCTTAAGTAGTAGAAAACACACCTATTGTGGCGATGGATAGGACAGCTATAGGGGATATGGAGGAGGCTGTTATTTTTTTGATAGGTGTAATTTTACCAATTTGTTGATACTTTATGGAAAGTAGAAAAGTGCATTTAATTCTAATGTATATTTTGAAACTGTGTTGTCATGGGCCAAATGTGACCATGTTAGATTCTTCTATAGGTCATATAGCACTCATAAGTTCTCAGGCTTCAGACTTGGCCCAGCTATTAAGATTCAATCAACATACTTTATTTGCCTTGCTGACTATCTTTTAAAAGTAATATTAAAACATGATCAGGTAATAGTAGCCAAATAAGTAATGTTAATGACACCCAGTTCAAGAGATGGATGATTCTTATTGGTTAAGACCACTTCATTATGTACTAATACTTATGAAAGCAAAGCAGTAGTGTAGTTCAGGCAAATAAAGAATGGAAGTTTCGTAACTACATATTACACTGGTGGTAACATAGGCAGACCTCACATGTACCGTTTGCTTGAAAAACGTTCCAGCTACTTTGTCTAACTTAGGAAATTGATTGACGGTGACTTCTACATTAAGTGGTAGAAAACAAACCTATTGTGGCGATGGATAGGACAGCTATAGGGGATATGGAGGAGGCTGTTATTTTTTTGATGGGTGTAATTTCACCAATTTGTTGATAATTTATGGAAAGTAGATCAGTGCATTTAATTCAAATGCATATTTTAAAAACTGTGTTGTCATGGGCTAAATTGGACCATGTTAGATTCTTCTACAGGTCATTTAGCACACATAAGTTCCCAGGCTTAAGACTTGGCTAAGCAATAAGATTCAATCAAAACGCTTTATTTGCCTTGCTGACTATCTTTTAAAAGTAATATCGAGACATGATTAGGTAAATTTAGCCAAATAAGTATTGTTAATGACACCCAGTCCATGAGATGGATTGGTCCTATTGGTTTAGACCACGTCATTATGTACTAATACTTATGATAACAAAGAAGTAGTGTAGTTCAGGCAAATAAAGAATAAAAGTTTCGGAACTACATACTACACCGGTTGTAAAATAGGCAGACCTCACATTTACAGTTTGCCTGAAAACTTTGCAGCTGCATTGTCTAAATTAGCAAATTGATTGACGGTGACTTCTACCTTAAGTAGTAGAAAACACACCTATTGTGGCGATGGATAGGACAGCTATAGGGGATATGGAGGAGGCTGTTATTTTTTTGATAGGTGTAATTTCACCAATTTGTTGATACTTTATGGAAAGTAGAATAGTGCATTTAATTCTAATGTATATTTTGAAACTGTGTTGTCATGGGCCAAATGTGACCATGTTAGATTCTTCTATAGGTCATATAGCACTCATAAGTTCTCAGGCTTCAGACTTGGCCCAGCTATTAAGATTCAATCAACATACTTTATTTGCCTTGCTGACTATCTTTTAAAAGTAATATTAAAACATGATCAGGTAAATGTAGCCAAATAAGTAATGTTAATGACACCCAGTTCAAGAGATGGATGATTCTTATTGGTTAAGACCACTTCATTATGTACTAATACTTATGAAAGCAAAGCAGTAGTGTAGTTCAGGCAAATAAAGAATGGAAGTTTCGTAACTACATATTACACTGGTGGTAACATAGGCAGACCTCACATGTACCGTTTGCTTGAAAAACGTTCCAGCTACTTTGTCTAACTTAGGAAATTGATTGATGGTGACTTCTATATTAAGTGGTAGAAAACACACCTATTGTGGCGATGGATAAGACAGCTATAGGGGATATGGAGGAGGCTGTTATTTTTTTGATGGGTGTAATTTCACCAATTTGTTGATAATTTATGGAAAGTAGATCAGTGCATTTAATTCTAATGCATATTTTGAAACTGTGTTGTCATGGGCCAAATTTGACCATGTTAGATTCTTCTACAGGTCCTTTAGCACACATAAGTTCCCAGGCTTCAGACTTGGCTAAGCAATAAGATTCAATCAAAATGCTTTTTTTGCCTTGCTGACTATCTTTTAAAAGTAATATCGAGACATGATTAGGTAAATTTAGCCAAATAAGTAATGTTAATGACACCCAGTCCATGAGATGGATTGGTCCTATTGGTTTAGACCACGTCATTATGTACTAATACTTATGATAACAAAGAAGTAGTGTAGTTCAGGCAAATAAAAAATAAAAGTTTCGGAACTACATACTACACCGGTTGTAAAATAGGCAGACCTCACATTTACAGTTTGCTTGAAAACTTTGCAGCTGCATTGTCTAAATTAGCAAATTGATTGACGGTGACTTCTACCTTAAGTAGTAGAAAACACACCTATTGTGGCGATAGATAGGACAGCTATAGGGGATATAGAGGAGGCTGTTATTTTTTTAATAGGTGTAATTTCACCAATATTCTCATAATTTATGGAAAGTAGATCAGTGCATTTAATTCTAATGCATATTTTGAAACTGTGTTGTCATGGGCCAAATTTAACCATGTTAGATTCTTCTACAGGTCCTTTAGCACACATAAGTTCCCAGGCTTCAGACTTGGCTAAGCAATAAGATTTAATCAACATGCTTTATTTGCCTTGCTGACTATCATCTGAAAGTAATATCGAGACATGATTAGGTAAATTTAGCCAAATAAGTAATGTTAATGACACCGAGTCCAAGAGATGGATTGGTCCTATTGGTTAAGACCACGTCATTATGTACTAATACCTATGAAAACAAACAAGTAGTGTAGTTCAGGCAAATAAAGAATAAAAGTTTCGGAACTACATACTACACCGGTTGTAAAATAGGCAGACCTCACATTTACAGTTTGCTTGAAAACTTTGCAGCTGCATTGTCTAAATTAGCAAATTAATTGACGGTGACTTCTACCTTAAGTGGTAGAAAACACACTGATTGAGGTGATGGATAGGACAGCTATAGGGGATATAGAGGAGGCTGTTATTTTTTAATAGGTGTAATTTCACCAATTTGTTGATACTTTATGGAAAGTAGAATAGTGCATTTAATTCTAATGTATATTTTGAAACTGTGTTGTCATGGGCCAAATGTGACCATGTTAGATTCTTCTATAGGTCCTATAGCACTCATAAGTTCTCAGGCTTCAGACTTGACCCAGCTATTAAGATTCAATCAACATACTTTATTTGCCTTGATGACTATCTTTTAAAAGTAATATTAAAACATGATCAGGTAAATGTAGCCAAATAAGTAATGTTAATGACACCCAGTTCAAAAAATGGATGATTCTTATTGGTTAAGACCACGTCATTATGTACTAATACTTATGAAAGCAAAGCAGTAGTGTAGTTCAGGCAAATAAAGAATGGAAGTTATGTAACTACATATTACACTGGTGGTAACATAGGCAGACCTCACATGTACCGTTTGCTTGAAAAATGTTCCAGCTACTTTGTCTAACTTAGGAAATTGATTGACGGTGACTTCTACCTTAAGTGGTAGAAAACACACCTATTGTGGCGATGGATAGGACAGCTATAGGGGATATGGAGGAGGCTGTTATTTTTTTGATGGGTGTAATTTCACCAATTTGTTGATAATTTATGGAAAGTAGATCAGTGCATTTAATTCAAATGCATATTTTAAAAACTGTGTTGTCATGGGCTAAATTGGACCATGTTAGATTCTTCTACAGGTCATTTAGCACACATAAGTTCCCAGGCTTAAGACTTGGCTAAGCAATAAGATTCAATCAAAACGCTTTATTTGCCTTGCTGACTATCTTTTAAAAGTAATATCGAGACATGATTAGGTAAATTTAGCCAAATAAGTATTGTTAATGACACCCAGTCCATGAGATGGATTGGTCCTATTGGTTTAGACCACGTCATTATGTACTAATACTTATGATAACAAAGAAGTAGTGTAGTTCAGGCAAATAAAGAATAAAAGTTTCGGAACTACATACTACACCGGTTGTAAAATAGGCAGACCTCACATTTACAGTTTGCTTGAAAACTTTGCAGCTGCATTGTCTAAATTAGCAAATTGATTGACGGTGACTTCTACCTTAAGTAGTAGAAAACACACCTATTGTGGCGATGGATAGGACAGCTATAGGGGATATGGAGGAGGCTGTTATTTTTTTGATAGGTGTAATTTTACCAATTTGTTGATACTTTATGGAAAGTAGAATAGTGCATTTAATTCTAATGTATATTTTGAAACTGTGTTGTCATGGGCCAAATGTGACCATGTTAGATTCTTCTATAGGTCATATAGCACTCATAAGTTCTCAGGCTTCAGACTTGGCCCAGCTATTAAGATTCAATCAACATACTTTATTTGCCTTGCTGACTATCTTTTAAAAGTAATATTAAAACATGATCAGGTAATAGTAGCCAAATAAGTAATGTTAATGACACCCAGTTCAAGAGATGGATGATTCTTATTGGTTAAGACCACTTCATTATGTACTAATACTTATGAAAGCAAAGCAGTAGTGTAGTTCAGGCAAATAAAGAATGGAAGTTTCGTAACTACATATTACACTGGTGGTAACATAGGCAGACCTCACATGTACCGTTTGCTTGAAAAACGTTCCAGCTACTTTGTCTAACTTAGGAAATTGATTGATGGTGACTTCTATATTAAGTGGTAGAAAACACACCTATTGTTGCGATGGATAAGACAGCTATAGGGGATATGGAGGAGGCTGTTATTTTTTTGATGGGTGTAATTTCACCATTTTGTTGATAATTTATGGAAAGTAGATCAGTGCATTTAATTCTAATGCATATTTTGAAACTGTGTTGTCATGGGCCAAATTTGACCATGTTAGATTCTTCTACAGGTCCTTTAGCACACATAAGTTCCCAGGCTTCAGACTTGGCTAAGCAATAAGATTCAATCAAAATGCTTTTTTTGCCTTGCTGACTATCTTTTAAAAGTAATATCGAGACATGATTAGGTAAATTTAGCCAAATAAGTAATGTTAATGACACCCAGTCCATGAGATGGATTGGTCCTATTGGTTTAGACCACGTCATTATGTACTAATACTAATGATAACAAAGAAGTAGTGTAGTTCAGGCAAATAAAAAATAAAAGTTTCGGAACTACATACTACACCGGTTGTAAAATAGGCAGACCTCACATTTACAGTTTGCTTGAAAACTTTGCAGCTGCATTGTCTAAATTAGCAAATTGATTGACGGTGACTTCTACCTTAAGTAGTAGAAAACACACCTATTGTGGCGATAGATAGGACAGCTATAGGGGATATAGAGGAGGCTGTTATTTTTTTAATAGGTGTAATTTCACCAATATTCTCATAATTTATGGAAAGTAGATCAGTGCATTTAATTCTAATGCATATTTTGAAACTGTGTTGTCATGGGCCAAATGTAACCATGTTAGATTCTTCTACAGGTCCTTTAGCACACATAAGTGCCCAGGCTTCAGACTTGGCTAAGCAATAAGATTTAATCAACATGCTTTATTTGCCTTGCTGACTATCTTTTAAAAGTAATATCGAGACATGATTAGGTAAATTTAGCCAAATAAGTATTGTTAATGACACCCAGTCCATGAGATGGATTGGTCCTATTGGTTTAGACCACGTCATTATGTACTAATACTTATGATAACAAAGAAGTAGTGTAGTTCAGGCAAATAAAGAATAAAAGTTTCGGAACTACATACTACACCGGTTGTAAAATAGGCAGACCTCACATTTACAGTTTGCTTGAAAACTTTGCAGCTGCATTGTCTAAATTAGAAAATAAATTGACGGTGACTTCTACCTTAAGTGGTAGAAAACACACTGATTGAGGTGATGGATAGGACAGCTATAGGGGATATAGAGGAGGCTGTTATTTTTTAATAGTTGTAATTTCACCAATTTGTTGATACTTTATGGAAAGTAGAATAGTGCATTTAATTCTAATGTATATTTTGAAACTGTGTTGTCATGGGCCAAATGTGACCATGTTAGATTCTTCTATAGGTCCTATAGCACTCATAAGTTCTCAGGCTTCAGACTTGACCCAGCTATTAAGATTCAATCAACATACTTTATTTGCCTTGATGACTATCTTTTAAAAGTAATATTAAAACATGATCAGGTAAATGTAGCCAAATAAGTAATGTTAATGACACCCAGTTCAAAAAATGGATGATTCTTATTGGTTAAGACCACGTCATTATGTACTAATACTTATGAAAGCAAAGCAGTAGTGTAGTTCAGGCAAATAAAGAATGGAAGTTATGTAACTACATATTACACTGGTGGTAACATAGGCAGACCTCACATGTACCGTTTGCTTGAAAAATGTTCCAGCTACTTTGTCTAACTTAGGAAATTGATTGACGGTGACTTCTACCTTAAGTGGTAGAAAACACACCTATTGTGGCGATGGATAGGACAGCTATAGGGGATATGGAGGAGGCTGTTATTTTTTTGATGGGTGTAATTTCACCAATTTGTTGATAATTTATGGAAAGTAGATCAGTGCATTTAATTCAAATGCATATTTTAAAAACTGTGTTGTCATGGGCTAAATTGGACCATGTTAGATTCTTCTACAGGTCATTTAGCACACATAAGTTCCCAGGCTTAAGACTTGGCTAAGCAATAAGATTCAATCAAAACGCTTTATTTGCCTTGCTGACTATCTTTTAAAAGTAATATCGAGACATGATTAGGTAAATTTAGCCAAATAAGTATTGTTAATGACACCCAGTCCATGAGATGGATTGGTCCTATTGGTTTAGACCACGTCATTATGTACTAATACTTATGATAACAAAGAAGTAGTGTAGTTCAGGCAAATAAAGAATAAAAGTTTCGGAACTACATACTACACCGGTTGTAAAATAGGCAGACCTCACATTTACAGTTTGCTTGAAAACTTTGCAGCTGCATTGTCTAAATTAGCAAATTGATTGACGGTGACTTCTACCTTAAGTAGTAGAAAACACACCTATTGTGGCGATGGATAGGACAGCTATAGGGGATATGGAGGAGGCTGTTATTTTTTTGATAGGTGTAATTTTACCAATTTGTTGATACTTTATGGAAAGTAGAATAGTGCATTTAATTCTAATGTATATTTTGAAACTGTGTTGTCATGGGCCAAATGTGACCATGTTAGATTCTTCTATAGGTCATATAGCACTCATAAGTTCTCAGGCTTCAGACTTGGCCCAGCTATTAAGATTCAATCAACATACTTTATTTGCCTTGCTGACTATCTTTTAAAAGTAATATTAAAACATGATCAGGTAATAGTAGCCAAATAAGTAATGTTAATGACACCCAGTTCAAGAGATGGATGATTCTTATTGGTTAAGACCACTTCATTATGTACTAATACTTATGAAAGCAAAGCAGTAGTGTAGTTCAGGCAAATAAAGAATGGAAGTTTCGTAACTACATATTACACTGGTGGTAACATAGGCAGACCTCACATGTACCGTTTGCTTGAAAAACGTTCCAGCTACTTTGTCTAACTTAGGAAATTGATTGATGGTGACTTCTATATTAAGTGGTAGAAAACACACCTATTGTTGCGATGGATAAGACAGCTATAGGGGATATGGAGGAGGCTGTTATTTTTTTGATGGGTGTAATTTCACCATTTTGTTGATAATTTATGGAAAGTAGATCAGTGCATTTAATTCTAATGCATATTTTGAAACTGTGTTGTCATGGGCCAAATTTGACCATGTTAGATTCTTCTACAGGTCCTTTAGCACACATAAGTTCCCAGGCTTCAGACTTGGCTAAGCAATAAGATTCAATCAAAATGCTTTTTTTGCCTTGCTGACTATCTTTTAAAAGTAATATCGAGACATGATTAGGTAAATTTAGCCAAATAAGTAATGTTAATGACACCCAGTCCATGAGATGGATTGGTCCTATTGGTTTAGACCACGTCATTATGTACTAATACTAATGATAACAAAGAAGTAGTGTAGTTCAGGCAAATAAAAAATAAAAGTTTCGGAACTACATACTACACCGGTTGTAAAATAGGCAGACCTCACATTTACAGTTTGCTTGAAAACTTTGCAGCTGCATTGTCTAAATTAGCAAATTGATTGACGGTGACTTCTACCTTAAGTAGTAGAAAACACACCTATTGTGGCGATATATAGGACAGCTATAGGGGATATAGAGGAGGCTGTTATTTTTTTAATAGGTGTAATTTCACCAATATTCTCATAATTTATGGAAAGTAGATCAGTGCATTTAATTCTAATGCATATTTTGAAACTGTGTTGTCATGGGCCAAATGTAACCATGTTAGATTCTTCTACAGGTCCTTTAGCACACATAAGTGCCCAGGCTTCAGACTTGGCTAAGCAATAAGATTTAATCAACATGCTTTATTTGCCTTGCTGACTATCTTTTAAAAGTAATATCGAGACATGATTAGGTAAATTTAGCCAAATAAGTATTGTTAATGACACCCAGTCCATGAGATGGATTGGTCCTATTGGTTTAGACCACGTCATTATGTACTAATACTTATGATAACAAAGAAGTAGTGTAGTTCAGGCAAATAAAGAATAAAAGTTTCGGAACTACATACTACACCGGTTGTAAAATAGGCAGACCTCACATTTACAGTTTGCTTGAAAACTTTGCAGCTGCATTGTCTAAATTAGAAAATAAATTGACGGTGACTTCTACCTTAAGTGGTAGAAAACACACTGATTGAGGTGATGGATAGGACAGCTATAGGGGATATAGAGGAGGCTGTTATTTTTTAATAGTTGTAATTTCACCAATTTGTTGATACTTTATGGAAAGTAGAATAGTGCATTTAATTCTAATGTATATTTTGAAACTGTGTTGTCATGGGCCAAATGTGACCATGTTAGATTCTTCTATAGGTCCTATAGCACTCATAAGTTCTCAGGCTTCAGACTTGGCCCAGCTATTAAGATTTAATCAACATACTTTATTTGCCTTGATGACTATCTTTTAAAAGTAATATTAAAACATGATCAGGTAAATGTAGCCAAATAATTAATGTTAATGACACCCAGTTCAAAAAATGGATGATTCTTATTGGTTAAGACCACGTCATTATGTACTAATACTTATGAAAGCAAAGCAGTAGTGTAGTTCAGGCAAATAAAGAATGGAAGTTTCGTAACTACATATTAAACTGGTGGTAAAATAGGCAGACCTCACATGTACCGTTTGCTTGAAAAACGTTCCAGCTACTTTGTCTAACTTAGGAAATTGATTGACGGTGACTTCTACATTAAGTGGTAGAAAACAAACCTATTGTGGCGATGGATAGGACAGCTATAGGGGATATGGAGGAGGCTGTTATTTTTTTGATGGGTGTAATTTCACCAATTTGTTGATAATTTATGGAAAGTAGATCAGTGCATTTAATTCAAATGCATATTTTAAAAACTGTGTTGTCATGGGCTAAATTGGACCATGTTAGATTCTTCTACAGGTCATTTAGCACACATAAGTTCCCAGGCTTAAGACTTGGCTAAGCAATAAGATTCAATCAAAACGCTTTATTTGCCTTGCTGACTATCTTTTAAAAGTAATATCGAGACATGATTAGGTAAATTTAGCCAAATAAGTATTGTTAATGACACCCAGTCCATGAGATGGATTGGTCCTATTGGTTTAGACCACGTCATTATGTACTAATACTTATGATAACAAAGAAGTAGTGTAGTTCAGGCAAATAAAGAATAAAAGTTTCAGAACTACATACTACACCGGTTGTAAAATAGGCAGACCTCACATTTACAGTTTGCCTGAAAACTTTGCAGCTGCATTGTCTAAATTAGCAAATTGATTGACGGTGACTTCTACCTTAAGTAGTAGAAAACACACCTATTGTGGCGATGGATAGGACAGCTATAGGGGATATGGAGGAGGCTGTTATTTTTTTGATAGGTGTAATTTCACCAACTTGTTGATACTTTATGGAAAGTAGAATAGTGCATTTAATTCTAATGTATATTTTGAAACTGTGTTGTCATGGGCCAAATGTGACCATGTTAGATTCTTCTATAGGTCATATAGCACTCATAAGTTCTCAGGCTTCAGACTTGGCCCAGCTATTAAGATTCAATCAACATACTTTATTTGCCTTGCTGACTATCTTTTAAAAGTAATATTAAAACATGATCAGGTAAATGTAGCCAAATAAGTAATGTTAATGACACCCAGTTCAAGAGATGGATGATTCTTATTGGTTAAGACCACTTCATTATGTACTAATACTTATGAAAGCAAAGCAGTAGTGTAGTTCAGGCAAATAAAAAATAAAAGTTTCGGAACTACATACTACACCGGTTGTAAAATAGGCAGACCTCACATTTACAGTTTGCTTGAAAACTTTGCAGCTGCATTGTCTAAATTAGCAAATTGATTGACGGTGACTTCTACCTTAAGTAGTAGAAAACACACCTATTGTGGCGATAGATAGGACAGCTATAGGGGATATAGAGGAGGCTGTTATTTTTTTAATAGGTGTAATTTCACCAATATTCTCATAATTTATGGAAAGTAGATCAGTGCATTTAATTCTAATGCATATTTTGAAACTGTGTTGTCATGGGCCAAATTTAACCATGTTAGATTCTTCTACAGGTCCTTTAGCACACATAAGTTCCCAGGCTTCAGACTTGGCTAAGCAATAAGATTTAATCAACATGCTTTATTTGCCTTGCTGACTATCTTTTAAAAGTAATATTGAGACATGATGAGGTAATTGTAGAAAAATAAATAATGTTAATGACACCCAGTCCAAGAGATGGATGAGTCTTATTGGTTAAGACCAGGTCATTATGTACTAATACTTATGAAAACAAAGAAGTAGTGTAGTTCAGGCAAATAAAGAATAAAAGTTTTGGAACTACATATTACACTGGTGGTAACATAGGCAGACCTCTTATGTACAGTTTGCTTGAAAAACGTTCTAGCTACTTTGTCTAATTTAGAATATTGCTTGACGGTGACTTCTACCTTAAGTGGTAGAAAACACACCTATTGTGGAGATGGATAGGACAGCTATAGGGGATATGGAGGAGGCTGTTATTTTTTTGATTGGTGTAATTTCACCAATTTGTTGATAATTTATGGAAAGTAGATCAGTGCATTTATTTCTAATGCATATTTTGAAACTGTTGTCATGGGCCAAATTTGACCATGTTAAATTCTTCTACAGGTCCGTTAGCACACATAAGTTCCCAGGCTTCAGACTTGGCTAAGCAATAAGATTTAATCAACACGCTTTATTTGCCTTGCTGACTATCTTTTAAAAGTAATATCGAGACATGATTAGGTAAATTTAGCCAAATAAGTATTGTTAATGACACCCAGTCCAAGAGATGGATTGGTCCTATTGGTTAAGACCACGTCATTATGTACTAATACCTATGAAAACAAAGAAGTAGTGTAGTTCAGGCAAATAAAGAATAAAAGTTTCGGAACTACATACTACACCGGTTGTAAAATAGGCAGACCTCACATTTACAGTTTGCTTGAAAACTTTGCAGCTGCATTATCTAAATTAGCAAATTGATTGACGGTGACTTCTACCTTAAGTGGTAGAAAACACACCTATTGTGGCGATGGATAAGACAGCTATAGGGGATATGGAGGAGGCTGTTTTTTTTTTGATGGGTGTAATTTCACCAATTTGTTGATAATTTATGGAAAGTAGATCAGTCCATTTAATTCTAATGCATATTTTGAAACTGTGTTGTCATGGGCCAAATTTAACCATGTTAGATTCTTCTATAGGTCCTTTAGCACACATAGGTTCCAAGGCTTCAGACTTGGCTAAGCATTAAGATTTAATCAACACGCTTTATTTGCCTTGCTGACTATCCTTTAAAAGTAATATCAAGACATGATTAGGTAATTGTAGCCAAATAAGTAACGATAATGACACCCAGTCCAAGAGTTGGATGGGTCCTATTGGTTAAGACCATGTCATTATGTACTAATACCTATGAAAACAAAGAAGTAATGTAGTTCAGGCAAATAAAGAATAAAAGTTTTGGAACTACATATTACACTGGTTGTAAAACAGGCAGACCTCACATTTACAGTTTGCTTGAAAACTTTCCAGCTGCATTGTCTAAATTAGCAAATTGATTGATGGCGACTTCAAACTTAATTAGTAGAAAACACACCTATTATGGCAATGGATAGGACAGCTATAGGGGATATGGAGGAGGCTGTTATTTTTTTGATGGGTGTAATTTCACCAATTTGTTGATAATTTATGGAAAGTAGATCAGTGCATTTAATTCAAATGCATATTTTAAAAACTGTGTTGTCATGGGCCAAATTGGACCACGTTAGATTCTTCTACAGGTCCTATAGCACTCATAAGTTCTCAGGCTTCAGACTTGGCCCAGCTGTTAAGATTCAATCAACATACTTTATTTGCCTTGCTGACTATCTTTTAAAAGTAATATTAAAACATGATCAGGTAAATGTAGCCAAATAAGTAATGTTAATGACACCCAGTTCAAGAGATGGATGATTCTTATTGGTTAAGACCATGTCATTATGTACTAATACTTATGAAAGCAAATCAGTAGTGTAGTTCAGGCAAATAAAGAATGGAAGTTTCATAACTACATATTACACAGGTGGTAACATAGGCAGACCTCACATGTACTGTTTGCTTGAAAAACGTTTCAGCTACTTTGTCTAACTTAGGAAATTGATTGACGGTGACTTCTACCTTAAGTGGTAGAAAACACACCTATTGTGGCGATGGATAGGACAGCTATAGGGGATATGGAGGAGGCTGTTATTTTTTTGATGGGTGTAATTTCACCAATTTGTTGATAATTTATGGAAAGTAGATCAGTGCATTTAATTCAAATGCATATTTTAAAAACTGTGTTGTCATGGGCTAAATTGGACCATGTTAGATTCTTCTACAGGTCATTTAGCACACATAAGTTCCCAGGCTTAAGACTTGGCTAAGCAATAAGATTCAATCAAAACGCTTTATTTGCCTTGCTGACTATCTTTTAAAAGTAATATCGAGACATGATTAGGTAAATTTAGCCAAATAAGTATTGTTAATGACACCCAGTCCATGAGATGGATTGGTCCTATTGGTTTAGACCACGTCATTATGTACTAATACTTATGATAACAAAGAAGTAGTGTAGTTCAGGCAAATAAAGAATAAAAGTTTCGGAACTACATACTACACCGGTTGTAAAATAGGCAGACCTCACATTTACAGTTTGCTTGAAAACTTTGCAGCTGCATTGTCTAAATTAGCAAATTGATTGACGGTGACTTCTACCTTAAGTAGTAGAAAACACACCTATTGTGGCGATGGATAGGACAGCTATAGGGGATATGGAGGAGGCTGTTATTTTTTTGATAGGTGTAATTTCACCAATTTGTTGATACTTTATGGAAAGTAGAATAGTGCATTTAATTCTAATGTATATTTTGAAACTGTGTTGTCATGGGCCAAATGTGACCATGTTAGATTCTTCTATAGGTCATATAGCACTCATAAGTTCTCAGGCTTCAGACTTGGCCCAGCTATTAAGATTCAATCAACATACTTTATTTGCCTTGCTGACTATCTTTTAAAAGTAATATTAAAACATGATCAGGTAAATGTAGCCAAATAAGTAATGTTAATTACACCCAGTTCAAGAGATGGATGATTCTTATTGGTTAAGACCACTTCATTATGTACTAATACTTATGAAAGCAAAGCAGTAGTGTAGTTCAGGCAAATAAAGAATGGAAGTTTCGTAACTACATATTACACTGGTGGTAACATAGGCAGACCTCACATGTACCGTTTGCTTGAAAAACGTTCCAGCTACTTTGTCTAACTTAGGAAATTGATTGATGGTGACTTCTATATTAAGTGGTAGAAAACACACCTATTGTGGCGATGGATAAGACAGCTATAGGGGATATGGAGGAGGCTGTTATTTTTTTGATGGGTGTAATTTCACCAATTTGTTGATAATTTATGGAAAGTAGATCAGTGCATTTAATTCTAATGCATATTTTGAAACTGTGTTGTCATGGGCCAAATTTGACCATGTTAGATTCTTCTACAGGTCCTTTAGCACACATAAGTTCCCAGGCTTCAGACTTGGCTAAGCAATAAGATTCAATCAAAATGCTTTTTTTGCCTTGCTGACTATCTTTTAAAAGTAATATCGAGACATGATTAGGTAAATTTAGCCAAATAAGTAATGTTAATGACACCCAGTCCATAAGATGGATTGGTCCTATTGGTTTAGACCACGTCATTATGTACTAATACTTATGATAACAAAGAAGTAGTGTAGTTCAGGCAAATAAAAAATAAAAGTTTCGGAACTACATACTACACCGGTTGTAAAATAGGCAGACCTCACATTTACAGTTTGCTTGAAAACTTTGCAGCTGCATTGTCTAAATTAGCAAATTGATTGACGGTGACTTCTACCTTAAGTAGTAGAAAACACACCTATTGTGGCGATAGATAGGACAGCTATAGGGGATATAGAGGAGGCTGTTATTTTTTTAATAGGTGTAATTTCACCAATATTCTCATAATTTATGGAAAGTAGATCAGTGCATTTAATTCTAATGCATATTTTGAAACTGTGTTGTCATGGGCCAAATTTAACCATGTTAGATTCTTCTACAGGTCCTTTAGCACACATAAGTTCCCAGGCTTCAGACTTGGCTAAGCAATAAGATTTAATCAACATGCTTTATTTGCCTTGCTGACTATCATCTAAAAGTAATATCGAGACATGATTAGGTAAATTTAGCCAAATAAGTAATGTTAATGACACCGAGTCCAAGAGATGGATTGGTCCTATTGGTTAAGACCACGTCATTATGTACTAATACCTATGAAAACAAACAAGTAGTGTAGTTCAGGCAAATAAAGAATAAAAGTTTCGGAACTATATACTACACCGGTTGTAAAATAGGCAGACCTCACATTTACAGTTTGCTTGAAAACTTTGCAGCTGCATTGTCTAAATTAGCAAATTAATTGACGGTGACTTCTACCTTAAGTGGTAGAAAACACACTGATTGAGGTGATGGATAGGACAGCTATAGGGGATATAGAGGAGGCTGTTATTTTTTAATAGGTGTAATTTCACCAATTTGTTGATACTTTATGGAAAGTAGAATAGTGCATTTAATTCTAATGTATATTTTGAAACTGTGTTGTCATGGGCCAAATGTCACCATGTTAGATTCTTCTATAGGTCCTATAGCACTCATAAGTTCTCAGGCTTCAGACTTGGCCCAGCTATTAAGATTCAATCAACATACTTTATTTGCCTTGATGACTATCTTTTAAAAGTAATATTAAAACATGATCAGGTAAATGTAGCCAAATAAGTAATGTTAATGACACCCAGTTCAAAAAATGGATGATTCTTATTGGTTAAGACCACGTCATTATGTACTAATACTTATGAAAGCAAAGCAGTAGTGTAGTTCAGGCAAATAAAGAATGGAAGTTTCGTAACTACATATTACACTGGTGGTAACATAGGCAGACCTCACATGTACCGTTTGCTTGAAAAACGTTCCAGCTACTTTGTCTAACTTAGGAAATTGATTGACGGTGACTTCTACCTTAAGTGGTAGAAAACACACCTATTGTGGCGATGGATAGGACAGCTATAGGGGATATGGAGGAGGCTGTTATTTTTTTGATGGGTGTAATTTCACCAATTTGTTGATAATTTATGGAAAGTAGATCAGTGCATTTAATTCAAATGCATATTTTAAAAACTGTGTTGTCATGGGCTAAATTGGACCATGTTAGATTCTTCTACAGGTCATTTAGCACACATAAGTTCCCAGGCTTAAGACTTGGCTAAGCAATAAGATTCAATCAAAACGCTTTATTTGCCTTGCTGTCTATCTTTTAAAAGTAATATCGAGACATGATTAGGTAAATTTAGCCAAATAAGTATTGTTAATGACACCCAGTCCATGAGATGGATTGGTCCTATTGGTTTAGACCACGTCATTATGTACTAATACTTATGATAACAAAGAAGTAGTGTAGTTCAGGCAAATAAAGAATAAAAGTTTCGGAACTACATACTACACCGGTTGTAAAATAGGCAGACCTCACATTTACAGTTTGCTTGAAAACTTTGCAGCTGCATTGTCTAAATTAGCAAATTGATTGACGGTGACTTCTACCTTAAGTAGTAGAAAACACACCTATTGTGGCGATGGATAGGACAGCTATAGGGGATATGGAGGAGGCTGTTATTTTTTTGATAGGTGTAATTTTACCAATTTGTTGATACTTTATGGAAAGTAGAATAGTGCATTTAATTCTAATGTATATTTTGAAACTGTGTTGTCATGGGCCAAATGTGACCATGTTAGATTCTTCTATAGGTCATATAGCACTCATAAGTTCTCAGGCTTCAGACTTGGCCCAGCTATTAAGATTCAATCAACATACTTTATTTGCATTGCTGACTATCTTTTAAAAGTAATATTAAAACATGATCAGGTAAATGTAGCCAAATAAGTAATGTTAATGACACCCAGTTCAAGAGATGGATGATTCTTATTGGTTAAGACCACTTCATTATGTACTAATACTTATGAAAGCAAAGCAGTAGTGTAGTTCAGGCAAATAAAGAATGGAAGTTTCGTAACTACATATTACACTGGTGGTAACATAGGCAGACCTCACATGTACCGTTTGCTTGAAAAACGTTCCAGCTACTTTGTCTAACTTAGGAAATTGATTGATGGTGACTTCTATATTAAGTGGTAGAAAACACACCTATTGTTGCAATGGATAAGACAGCTATAGGGGATATGGAGGAGGCTGTTATTTTTTTGATGGGTGTAATTTCACCAATTTGTTGATAATTTATGGAAAGTAGATCAGTGCATTTAATTCTAATGCATATTTTGAAACTGTGTTGTCATGGGCCAAATTTGACCATGTTAGATTCTTCTACAGGTCCTTTAGCACACATAAGTTCCCAGGCTTCAGACTTGACTAAGCAATAAGATTCAATCAAAATGCTTTTTTTGCCTTGCTGACTATCTTTTAAAAGTAATATTGAGACATGATGAGGTAATTGTAGAAAAATAAATAATGTTAATGACACCCAGTCCAAGAGATGGATGAGTCTTATTGGTTAAGACCAGGTCATTATGTACTAATACTTATGAAAACAAAGAAGTAGTGTAGTTCAGGCAAATAAAGTATAAAAGTTTTGGAACTACATATTACACTGGTGGTAACATAGGCAGACCTCTTATGTACAGTTTGCTTGAAAAACGTTCTAGCTACTTTGTCTAATTTAGGATATTGCTTGACGGTGACTTCTACCTTAAGTGGTAGAAAACACACCTATTGTGGAGATGGATAGGACAGCTATAGGGGATATGGAGGAGGCTGTTTTTTTTTGATGGGTGTAATTTCACCAATTTGTTGATAATTTATGGAAAGTAGATCAGTGTATTTAATTCAAATGCATATTTTAAAAAGTGTGTTGTCATGGGCTAAATTGGACCATGTTAGATTCTTCTACAGGTCATTTAGCACACATACGTTCCCAGGCTGAAGACTTGGCTAAGCAATAAGATTCAATCAAAACGCTTTACTTGCCTTGCTGACTATCTTTTAAAAGTAATATCGAGACATGATTAGGTAAATTTAGCCAAATAAGTAATGTTAATGACACCCAGTCCATGAGATAGATTGGTCTTATTGGTTTAGACCACTATATTATGTACTAATACTTATGATAACAAAGAAGTAGTGTAGTTCAGGCAAATAAAGAATAAAAGTTTCGGAACTACATACTACACCGGTTGTAAAATAGGCAGACCTCACATTTACAGTTTGCTTGAAAACTTTGCACTTGCATTGTCTAAATTAGCAAATTGATTGATGGTGACTTCTACCTTAAGTGGTTGAAAACACACTTATTGAGGTTATGGATAGGACAGCTATAGGGTGTATAGAGGAAGCTGTTTTTTTTTAATAGGTGTAATTTCACCAATATTCTCATAATTTATGGAAAGTAGATCAGTGCATTTAATTCTAATGCATATTTTGAAACTGTGTTGTCATGGGCCAAATTTAACCATGTTAGATTCTTCTACAGGTCCTTTAGCACACATAAGATCCCAGGCTTCAGACTTGGCTAAGCAATAAGATTTAATCAGCACGCTTTATTTGCCTTGCTGACTATCTTTTAAAAGTAATATCGAGGCATGATTAGGTAAATTTAGCCAAATAAGTAATGTTAATGACACCCAGTCCAAGAGATGGATTGGTCCTATTGGTTAAGACCACGTCATTATGTACTATTACCTATGAAAACAAAGAAGTAGTGTAGTTCAGGCAAATAAAGAATAAAAGTTTCGGAACTACATACTACACCGGTTGTAAAATAGGCAGACCTCACATTTACAGTTTGCTTGAAAACTTTGCAGCTGCATTTTCTAAATTAGCAAATTGATTGACGGTGACTTCTACCTTAAGTAGTAGAAAACACACCTATCGTGGCGATGGATAGGACAGCTATAGGGGATATGGAGGAGGCTGTTATTGGTGTAATTTCACCAATTTGTTGATACTTTATGGAAGGTAGAATAGTGCATTTAATTCTAATGTATATTTTGAAACTGTGTTGTCATGGGCCAAATTTGACCATGTTAGATTCTTCTATAGGTCCTATAGCACTCATAAGTTCTCAGGCTTCAGACTTGGCCCAGCTATTAAGATTCAATCAACATACTTTATTTGCCTTGCTGACTATCTTTTAAAAGTAATATTGAAACATGATCAGGTAAATGTAGCCAAATAAGTAATGTTAATGACACCCAGTTCAAGAGATGGATGATTCTTATTGGTTAAGATCACGTCATTATGTACTAATACTTATGAAAGCAAAGCAGTAGTGTAGTTCAGGCAAATAAAGAATGGAAGTTTCGTAACTACATATTACACTGGTTGGTAACATAGGCAGACCTCACATGTACCGTTTGCTTGAAAAACATTCCAGCTACTTTGTCTAACTTAGGAAATTGATTGACGGTGACTTCTACCTTAAGTGGTAGAAAACACACCTATTGTGGCGACGGATAGGACAGCTATAGGGGATATGGAGGAGGCTGTTATTTTTTTGATGGGTGTAATTTCACCAATTTGTTGATAATTTATGGAAAGTAGATCAGTGCATTTAATTCAGATGCATATTTTAAAAACTGTGTTGTCATGGGCTAAATTGGACCATGTTAGATTCTTCTACAGGTCATTTAGCACACATAAGTTCCCAGGCTTAAGACTTGGCTAAGCAATAAGATTCAATCAAAACGCTTTATTTGCCTTGCTGACTATCTTTTAAAAGTAATATCGAGACATGATTAGGTAAATTTAGCCAAATAAGTAATGTTATTGACACCCAGTCCATGAGATGGATTGGTCCTATTGGTTTAGACCACGTCATTATGTACTAATACTTATGATAACAAAGAAGTGGTGTAGTTCAGGCAAATAAAGAATAAATGTTTCAGAACTACATACTACACCGGTTGTAAAATAGGGAGACCTCACATTTACAGTTTGCTTGAAAACTTTGCAGCTGCATTGTCTAAATTAGCAAATTAATTGACGGTGACTTCTACCTTAAGTGGTAGAAAACACACTGATTGAGGTGATGGATAAGACAGCTATAGGGGATATAGAGGAGGCTGTTATTTTTTAATAGGTGTAATTTCACCAATTTGTTGATACTTTATGGAAAGTAGAATAGTGCATTTAATTCTAATGTATATTTTGAAACTGTGTTGTCATGGGCCAAATGTGACCATGTTAGATTCTTCTATAGGTCCTATAGCACTCATAAGTTCTCAGGCTTCAGACTTGGCCCAGCTATTAAGATTCAATCAACATACTTTATTTGCCTTGATGACTATCTTTTAAAAGTAATATTAAAACATGATCAGGTAAATGTAGCCAAATAAGTAATGTTAATGACACCCAGTTCAAAAAATGGATGATTCTTATTGGTTAAGACCACGTCATTATGTACTAATACTTATGAAAGCAAAGCAGTAGTGTAGTTCAGGCAAATAAAGAATGGAAGTTTCGTAACTACATATTACACTGGTGGTAACATAGGCAGACCTCACATGTACCGTTTGCTTGAAAAACGTTCCAGCTACTTTGTCTAACTTAGGAAATTGATTGACGGTGACTTCTACCTTAAGTGGTAGAAAACACACCTATTGTGGCGATGGATAGGACAGCTATAGGGGATATGGAGGAGGCTGTTATTTTTTTGATGGGTGTAATTTCACCAATTTGTTGATAATTTATGGAAAGTAGATCAGTGCATTTAATTCAAATGCATATTTTAAAAACTGTGTTGTCATGGGCTAAATTGGACCATGTTAGATTCTTCTACAGGTCATTTAGCACACATAAGTTCCCAGGCTTAAGACTTGGCTAAGCAATAAGATTCAATCAAAACGCTTTATTTGCCTTGCTGTCTATCTTTTAAAAGTAATATCGAGACATGATTAGGTAAATTTAGCCAAATAAGTATTGTTAATTACACCCAGTCCATGAGATGGATTGGTCCTATTGGTTTAGACCACGTCATTATGTACTAATACTTATGATAACAAAGAAGTAGTGTAGTTCAGGCAAATAAAGAATAAAAGTTTCGGAACTACATACTACACCGGTTGTAAAATAGGCAGACCTCACATTTACAGTTTGCTTGAAAACTTTGCAGCTGCATTGTCTAAATTAGCAAATTGATTGACGGTGACTTCTACCTTAAGTAGTAGAAAACACACCTATTGTGGCGATGGATAGGACAGCTATAGGGGATATGGAGGAGGCTGTTATTTTTTTGATAGGTGTAATTTTACCAATTTGTTGATACTTTATGGAAAGTAGAATAGTGCATTTAATTCTAATGTATATTTTGAAACTGTGTTGTCATGGGCCAAATGTGACCATGTTAGATTCTTCTATAGGTCATATAGCACTCATAAGTTCTCAGGCTTCAGACTTGGCCCAGCTATTAAGATTCAATCAACATACTTTATTTGCCTTGCTGACTATCTTTTAAAAGTAATATTAAAACATGATCAGGTAAATGTAGCCAAATAAGTAATGTTAATGACACCCAGTTCAAGAGATGGATGATTCTTATTGGTTAAGACCACTTCATTATGTACTAATACTTATGAAAGCAAAGCAGTAGTGTAGTTCAGGCAAATAAAGAATGGAAGTTTCGTAACTACATATTACACTGGTTGGTAACATAGGCAGACCTCACATGTACCGTTTGCTTGAAAAACATTCCAGCTACTTTGTCTAACTTAGGAAATTGATTGACGGTGACTTCTACCTTAAGTGGTAGAAAACACACCTATTGTGGCGACGGATAGGACAGCTATAGGGGATATGGAGGAGGCTGTTATTTTTTTGATGGGTGTAATTTCACCAATTTGTTGATAATTTATGGAAAGTAGATCAGTGCATTTAATTCAGATGCATATTTTAAAAACTGTGTTGTCATGGGCTAAATTGGACCATGTTAGATTCTTCTACAGGTCATTTAGCACACATAAGTTCCCAGGCTTAAGACTTGGCTAAGCAATAAGATTCAATCAAAACGCTTTATTTGCCTTGCTGACTATCTTTTAAAAGTAATATCGAGACATGATTAGGTAAATTTAGCCAAATAAGTAATGTTATTGACACCCAGTCCATGAGATGGATTGGTCCTATTGGTTTAGACCACGTCATTATGTACTAATACTTATGATAACAAAGAAGTGGTGTAGTTCAGGCAAATAAAGAATAAATGTTTCAGAACTATATACTACACCGGTTGTAAAATAGGGAGACCTCACATTTACAGTTTGCTTGAAAACTTTGCAGCTGCATTGTCTAAATTAGCAAATTGATTGATGGTGACTTCTACCTTAAGTGGTAGAAAACACACTTATTGAGGTGATGGATAGGACAGCTATAGGGGATATAGAGGAGGCTGTTATTTTTTTAATAGGTGTAATTTCACCAATATTCTCATAATTTATGGAAAGTAGATCAGTGCATTTAATTCTAATGCATATTTTGAAACTGTGTTGTCATGGGCCAAATTTAACCATGTTAGATTCTTCTACAGGTCCTCTACTACACATAAGTTCCCAGGCTTCAGATTTGGCTAAGCAATAAGATTTAATCAACACGCTTTATTTGCCTTGCTGAATATCTTTTAAAAGTAATATCGAGACATGATTAGGTAAATTTAGCCAAATAAGTAATGTTAATTACACCCAGTCCAAGAGATGGATTGGTCCTATTGGTTAAGACCACGTCATTATGTACTAATACCTATGAAAACAAACAAGTAGTG
Organism: Anomaloglossus baeobatrachus; assembly: GCF_048569485.1. NCBI lineage: Eukaryota > Metazoa > Chordata > Amphibia > Anura > Aromobatidae > Anomaloglossus > Anomaloglossus baeobatrachus. The sequence goes on from NC_134354.1 coordinate 237,339,611, forward strand.
TAGTTCAGGCAAATAAAGAATAAAAGTTTCGGAACTACATACTACACCGGTTGTAAAATAGGCAGACCTCACATTTACAGTTTGCTTGAAAACTTTGCAGCTGCATTGTCTAAATTAGCAAATTAATTGACGGTGACTTCTACCTTAAGTGGTAGAAAACACACTGATTGAGGTGATGGATAAGACAGCTATAGGGGATATAGAGGAGGCTGTTATTTTTTAATAGGTGTAATTTCACCAATTTGTTGATACTTTATGGAAAGTAGAATAGTGCATTTAATTCTAATGTATATTTTGAAACTGTGTTGTCATGGGCCAAATGTGACCATGTTAGATTCTTCTATAGGTCCTATAGCACTCATAAGTTCTCGGGCTTCAGACTTGGCCCAGCTATTAAGATTCAATCAACATACTTTATTTGCCTTGATGACTATCTTTTAAAAGTAATATTAAAACATGATCAGGTAAATGTAGCCAAATAAGTAATGTTAATGACACCCAGTTCAAAAAATGGATGATTCTTATTGGTTAAGACCACGTCATTATGTACTAATACTTATGAAAGCAAAGCAGTAGTGTAGTTCAGGCAAATAAAGAATGGAAGTTTCGTAACTACATATTACACTGGTGGTAACATAGGCAGACCTCACATGTACCGTTTGCTTGAAAAACGTTCCAGCTACTTTGTCTAACTTAGGAAATTGATTGACGGTGACTTCTACCTTAAGTGGTAGAAAACACACCTATTGTGGCGATGGATAGGACAGCTATAGGGGATATGGAGGAGGCTGTTATTTTTTTGATGGGTGTAATTTCACCAATTTGTTGATAATTTATGGAAAGTAGATCAGTGCATTTAATTCAAATGCATATTTTAAAAACTGTGTTGTCATGGGCTAAATTGGACCATGTTAGATTCTTCTACAGGTCATTTAGCACACATAAGTTCCCAGGCTTAAGACTTGGCTAAGCAATAAGATTCAATCAAAACGCTTTATTTGCCTTGCTGTCTATCTTTTAAAAGTAATATCGAGACATGATTAGGTAAATTTAGCCAAATAAGTATTGTTAATTACACCCAGTCCATGAGATGGATTGGTCCTATTGGTTTAGACCACGTCATTATGTACTAATACTTATGATAACAAAGAAGTAGTGTAGTTCAGGCAAATAAAGAATAAAAGTTTCGGAACTACATACTACACCGGTTGTAAAATAGGCAGACCTCACATTTACAGTTTGCTTGAAAACTTTGCAGCTGCATTGTCTAAATTAGCAAATTGATTGACGGTGACTTCTACCTTAAGTAGTAGAAAACACACCTATTGTGGCGATGGATAGGACAGCTATAGGGGATATGGAGGAGGCTGTTATTTTTTTGATAGGTGTAATTTTACCAATTTGTTGATACTTTATGGAAAGTAGAATAGTGCATTTAATTCTAATGTATATTTTGAAACTGTGTTGTCATGGGCCAAATGTGACCATGTTAGATTCTTCTATAGGTCATATAGCACTCATAAGTTCTCAGGCTTCAGACTTGGCCCAGCTATTAAGATTCAATCAACATACTTTATTTGCCTTGCTGACTATCTTTTAAAAGTAATATTAAAACATGATCAGGTAAATGTAGCCAAATAAGTAATGTTAATGACACCCAGTTCAAGAGATGGATGATTCTTATTGGTTAAGACCACTTCATTATGTACTAATACTTATGAAAGCAAAGCAGTAGTGTAGTTCAGGTAAATAAAGAATGGAAGTTTCGTAACTACATATTACACTGGTGGTAACATAGGCAGACCTCACATTAACCGTTTGCTTGAAAAACGTTCCAGCTACTTTGTCTAACTTAGGAAATTGATTGATGGTGACTTCTATATTAAGTGGTAGAAAACACACCTATTGTTGCGATGGATAAGACAGCTATAGGGGATATGGAGGAGGCTGTTATTTTTTTGATGGGTGTAATTTCACCAATTTGTTGATAATTTATGGAAAGTAGATCAGTGCATTTAATTCTAATGCATATTTTGAAACTGTGTTGTCATGGGCCAAATTTGACCATGTTAGATTCTTCTACAGGTCCTTTAGCACACATAAGTTCCCAGGCTTCAGACTTGGCTAAGCAATAAGATTCAATCAAAATGCTTTTTTTGCCTTGCTGACTATCTTTTAAAAGTAATATTGAGACATGATGAGGTAATTGTAGAAAAATAAATAATGTTAATGACACCCAGTCCAAGAGATGGATGAGTCTTATTGGTTAAGACCAGGTCATTATGTACTAATACTTATGAAAACAAAGAAGTAGTGTAGTTCAGGCAAATAAAGAATAAAAGTTTTGGAACTACATATTACACTGGTGGTAACATAGGCAGACCTCTTATGTACAGTTTGCTTGAAAAACGTTCTAGCTACTTTGTCTAATTTAGAATATTGCTTGACGGTGACTTCTACCTTAAGTGGTAGAAAACACACCTATTGTGGAGATGGATAGGACAGCTATAGGGGATATGGAGGAGGCTGTTTTTTTTTTGATGGGTGTAATTTCACCAATTTGTTGATAATTTATGGAAAGTAGATCAGTGCATTTAATTCAAATGCATATTTTAAAAAGTGTGTTGTCATGGGCTAAATTGGACCATGTTAGATTCTTCTACAGGTCATTTAGCACACATAAGTTCCCAGGCTGAAGACTTGGCTAAGCAATAAGATTCAATCAAAACGCTTTACTTGCCTTGCTGACTATCTTTTAAAAGTAATATCGAGACATGATTAGGTAAATTTAGCCAAATAAGTAATGTTAATGACACCCAGTCCATGAGATAGATTGGTCCTATTGGTTTTGACCACTATATTATGTACTAATACTAATGATAACAAAGAAGTAGTGTAGTTCAGGCAAATAAAGAATAAAAGTTTCGGAACTACATACTACACCGGTTGTAAAATAGGCAGACCTCACATTTACAGTTTGCTTGAAAACTTTGCACTTGCATTGTCTAAATTAGCAAATTGATTGATGGTGACTTCTACCTTAAGTGGTTGAAAACACACTTATTGAGGTTATGGATAGGACAGCTATAGGGTGTATAGAGGAAGCTGTTATTTTTTTAATAGGTGTAATTTCACCAATATTCTCATAATTTATGGAAAGTAGATCAGTGCATTTAATTCTAATGCATATTTTGAAACTGTGTTGTCATGGGCCAAATTTAACCATGTTAGAATCTTCTACAGGTCCTTTAGCACACATAAGATCCCAGGCTTCAGACTTGGCTAAGCAATAAGATTTAATCAGCACGCTTTATTTGCCTTGCTGACTATCTTTTAAAAGTAATATCGAGGCATGATTAGGTAAATTTAGCCAAATAAGTAATGTTAATGACACCCAGTCCAAGAGATGGATTGGTCCTATTGGTTAAGACCACGTCATTATGTACTATTACCTATGAAAACAAAGAAGTAGTGTAGTTCAGGCAAATAAAGAATAAAAGTTTCGGAACTACATACTACACCGGTTGTAAAATAGGCAGACCTCACATTTACAGTTTGCTTGAAAACTTTGCAGCTGCATTTTCTAAATTAGCAAATTGATTGACGGTGACTTCTACCTTAAGTAGTAGAAAACACACCTATCGTGGCGATGGATAGGACAGCTATAGGGGATATGGAGGAGGCTGTTATTGGTGTAATTTCACCAATTTGTTGATACTTTATGGAAGGTAGAATAGTGCATTTAATTCTAATGTATATTTTGAAACTGTGTTGTCATGGGCCAAATTTGACCATGTTAGATTCTTCTATAGGTCCTATAGCACTCATAAGTTCTCAGGCTTCAGACTTGGCCCAGCTATTAAGATTCAATCAACATACTTTATTTGCCTTGCTGACTATCTTTTAAAAGTAATATTGAAACATGATCAGGTAAATGTAGCCAAATAAGTAATGTTAATGACACCCAGTTCAAGAGATGGATGATTCTTATTGGTTAAGATCACGTCATTATGTACTAATACTTATGAAAGCAAAGCAGTAGTGTAGTTCAGGCAAATAAAGAATGGAAGTTTCGTAACTACATATTACACTGGTGGTAACATAGGCAGACCTCACATGTACCGTTTGCTTGAAAAACATTCCAGCTACTTTGTCTAACTTAGGAAATTGATTGACGGTGACTTCTACCTTAAGTGGTAGAAAACACACCTATTGTGGCGACGGATAGGACAGCTATAGGGGATATGGAGGAGGCTGTTATTTTTTTGATGGGTGTAATTTCACCAATTTGTTGATAATTTATGGAAAGTAGATCAGTGCATTTAATTCAAATGCATATTTTAAAAACTGTAATGTCATGGGCTAAATTGGACCATGTTAGATTCTTCTACAGGTCATTTAGCACACATAAGTTCCCAGGCTTAAGACTTGGCTAAGCAATAAGATTCAATCAAAACGCTTTATTTGCCTTGCTGACTATCTTTTAAAAGTAATATCGAGACATGATTAGGTAAATTTAGCCAAATAAGTAATGTTATTGACACCCAGTCTATGAGATGGATTGGTCCTATTGGTTTAGACCACGTCATTATGTACTAATACTTATGATAACAAAGAAGTGGTGTAGTTCAGGCAAATAAAGAATAAATGTTTCAGAACTACATACTACACCGGTTGTAAAATAGGGAGACCTCACATTTACAGTTTGCTTGAAAACTTTGCAGCTGCATTGTCTAAATTAGCAAATTGATTGATGGTGACTTCTACCTTAAGTGGTAGAAAACACACTTATTGAGGTGATGGATAGGACAGCTATAGGGGATATAGAGGAGGCTGTTATTTTTTTAATAGGTGTAATTTCACCAATATTCTCATAATTTATGGAAAGTAGATCAGTGCATTTAATTCTAATGCATATTTTGAAACTGTGTTGTCATGGGCCAAATTTAACCATGTTAGATTCTTCTACAGGTCCTTTACCACACATAAGTTCCCAGGCTTCAGATTTGGCTAAGCAATAAGATTTAATCAACACGCTTTATTTGCCTTGCTGAATATCTTTTAAAAGTAATATCGAGACATGATTAGGTAAATTTAGCCAAATAAGTAATGTTAATTACACCCAGTCCAAGAGATGGATTGGTCCTATTGGTTAAGACCACGTCATTATGTACTAATACCTATGAAAACAAAGAGGTAGTGTAGTTCAGGAAAATAAAGAATAAAAGTTTCGGAACTACATACTACACCGGTTGTAAAATAGGCAGACCTCACATTTACAGTTTGCTTGAAAACTTTGCAGCTGCATTGTCTAAATTAGCAAATTGATTGACAGTGACTTCTACCTTAAGTAGTAGAAAACACCCCTATTGTGGTGATGGATAGGACAGCTATAGGGGATATGGAGGAGGCTGTTATTTTTTTGATAGGTGTAATTTCACCAATTTGTTGATACTTTATGGAAAGTAGAATAGTGCATTTAATTCTAATGTATATTTTGAAACTGTGTTGTCATGGGCCAAATGTGACCATGTTAGATTCTTCTATAGGTCCTATAGCACTCATAAGTTCTCAGGCTTCAGACTTGGCCCAGCTATTAAGATTCAATCAACATACTTTATTTGCCTTGCTGACTATCTTTTAAAAGTAATATTAAAACATGATCAGGTAAATGTAGCCAGATAAGTAATGTTAATGACACCCAGTTCAAGAGATGGATGATTCTTATTGGTTAAGACCACATCATTATGTACTAATACTTATGAAAGCAAATCAGTAGTGTAGTTCAGGCAAATAAAGAATGGAAGTTTCGTAACTACATATTACACAGGTGGTAACATAGGCAGACCTCACATGTACCGTTTGCTTGAAAAACGTTCCAGCTACTTTGTCTAACTTAGGAAATTGATTGACGGTGACTTCTACATTAAGTGGTAGAAAACACACCTATTGTGGCGATAGATAGGACAGCTATAGGAGATATGGAGGAGGCTGTTATTTTTTTGATTGGTGTAATTTCACCAATTTGTTGATAATTTATGGAAAGTAGATCAGTGCATTTATTTCTAATGCATATTTTAAAACTTGTCATGGGCCAAATTTGACCATGTTAAATTCTTCTACAGGTCCGTTAGCACACATAAGTTCCCAGGCTTCAGACTTGGCTAAGCAATAAGATTTAATCAACACGCTTTATTTGCCTTGCTGACTATCTTTTAAAAGTAATATCGAGACATGATTAGGTAAATTTAGCCAAATAAGTATTGTTAATGACACCCAGTCCAAGAGATGGATTGGTCCTATTGGTTAAGACCACGTCATTATGTACTAATACCTATGAAAACAAAGAAGTAGTGTAGTTCAGGCAAATAAAGAATAAAAGTTTCGGAACTACATACTACACCGGTTGTAAAATAGGCAGACCTCACATTTACAGTTTGCTTGAAAACTTTGCAGCTGCATTATCTAAATTAGCAAATTGATTGACGGTGACTTCTACCTTAAGTGGTAGAAAACACACCTATTGTGGCGATGGATAAGACAGCTATAGGGGATATGGAGGAGGCTGGTTTTTTTTTGATGGGTGTAATTTCACCAATTTGTTGATAATTTATGGAAAGTAGATCAGTCCATTTAATTCTAATGCATATTTTGAAACTGTGTTGTCATGGGCCAAATTTAACCATGTTAGATTCTTCTATAGGTCCTTTAGCACACATAGGTTCCCAGGCTTCAGACTTGGCTAAGCATTAAGATTTAATCAACACGCTTTATTTGCCTTGCTGACTATCCTTTAAAAGTAATATCAAGACATGATTAGGTAATTGTAGCCAAATAAGTAACGATAATGACACCCAGTCCAAGAGTTGGATGGGTCCTATTGGTTAAGACCACGTCATTATGTACTAATACCTATGAAAACAAAGAAGTAATGTAGTTCAGGCAAATAAAGAATAAAAGTTTTGGAACTACATACTACACTGGTTGTAAAATAGGCAGACCTCACATTTACAGTTTGCTTGAAAACTTTCCAGCTGCATTGTCTAAATTAGCAAATTGATTGATGGCGACTTCAAACTTAATTAGTAGAAAACACACCTATTATGGCAATGGATAGGACAGCTATAGGGGATATGGAGGAGGCTGTTATTTTTTTGATGGGTGTAATTTCACCAATTTGTTGATAATTTATGGAAAGTAGATCAGTGCATTTAATTCAAATGCATATTTTAAAAACTGTGTTGTCATGGGCCAAATTGGACCATGTTAGATTCTTCTACAGGTCCTATAGCACTCATAAGTTCTCAGGCTTCAGACTTGGCCCAGCTATTAAGATTCAATCAACATACTTTATTTGCCTTGCTGACTATCTTTTAAAAGTAATATTAAAACATGATCAGGTAAATGTAGCCAAATAAGTAATGTTAATGACACCCAGTTCAAGAGATGGATGATTCTTATTGGTTAAGACCATGTCATTATGTACTAATACTTATGAAAGCAAATCAGTAGTGTAGTTCAGGCAAATAAAGAATGGAAGTTTCATAACTACATATTACACAGGTGGTAACATAGGCAGACCTCACATGTACTGTTTGCTTGAAAAACGTTTCAGCTACTTTGTCTAACTTAGGAAATTGATTGACGGTGACTTCTACCTTAAGTGGTAGAAAACACACCTATTGTGGCGATGGATAGGACAGCTATAGGGGATATGGAGGAGGCTGTTATTTTTTTGATGGGTGTAATTTCACCAATTTGTTGATAATTTATGGAAAGTAGATCAGTGCATTTAATTCAAATGCATATTTTAAAAACTGTGTTGTCATGGGCTAAATTGGACCATGTTAGATTCTTCTACAGGTCATTTAGCACACATAAGTTCCCAGGCTTAAGACTTGGCTAAGCAATAAGATTCAATCAAAACGCTTTATTTGCCTTGCTGACTATCTTTTAAAAGTAATATCGAGACATGATTAGGTAAATTTAGCCAAATAAGTATTGTTAATGACACCCAGTCCATGAGATGGATTGGTCCTATTGGTTTAGACCACGTCATTATGTACTAATACTTATGATAACAAAGAAGTAGTGTAGTTCAGGCAAATAAAGAATAAAAGTTTCGGAACTACATACTACACCGGTTGTAAAATAGGCAGACCTCACATTTACAGTTTGCTTGAAAACTTTGCAGCTGCATTGTCTAAATTAGCAAATTGATTGACGGTGACTTCTACCTTAAGTAGTAGAAAACACACCTATTGTGGCGATGGATAGGACAGCTATAGGGGATATGGAGGAGGCTGTTATTTTTTTGATAGGTGTAATTTCACCAATTTGTTGATACTTTATGGAAAGTAGAATAGTGCATTTAATTCTAATGTATATTTTGAAACTGTGTTGTCATGGGCCAAATGTGACCATGTTAGATTCTTCTATAGGTCATATAGCACTCATAAGTTCTCAGGCTTCAGACTTGGCCCAGCTATTAAGATTCAATCAACATACTTTATTTGCCTTGCTGACTATCTTTTAAAAGTAATATTAAAACATGATCAGGTAAATGTAGCCAAATAAGTAATGTTAATGACACCCAGTTCAAGAGATGGATGATTCTTATTGGTTAAGACCACTTCATTATGTACTAATACTTATGAAAGCAAATCAGTAGTGTAGTTCAGGCAAATAAAGAATGGAAGTTTCGTAACTACATATTACACTGGTGGTAACATAGGCAGACCTCACATGTACCGTTTGCTTGAAAAACGTTCCAGCTACTTTGTCTAACTTAGGAAATTGATTGATGGTGACTTCTATATTAAGTGGTAGAAAACACACCTATTGTGGCGATGGATAAGACAGCTATAGGGGATATGGAGGAGGCTGTTATTTTTTTGATGGGTGTAATTTCACCAATTTGTTGATAATTTATGGAAAGTAGATCAGTGCATTTAATTCTAATGCATATTTTGAAACTGTGTTGTCATGGGCCAAATTTGACCATGTTAGATTCTTCTACAGGTCCTTTAGCACACATAAGTTCCCAGGCTTCAGACTTGGCTAAGCAATAAGATTCAATCAAAATGCTTTTTTTGCCTTGCTGACTATCTTTTAAAAGTAATATCGAGACATGATTAGGTAAATTTAGCCAAATAAGTAATGTTAATGACACCCAGTCCATGAGATGGATTGGTCCTATTGGTTTAGACCACGTCATTATGTACTAATACTTATGATAACAAAGAAGTAGTGTAGTTCAGGCAAATAAAAAATAAAAGTTTCGGAACTACATACTACACCGGTTGTAAAATAGGCAGACCTCACATTTACAGTTTGCTTGAAAACTTTGCAGCTGCATTGTCTAAATTAGCAAATTGATTGACGGTGACTTCTACCTTAAGTAGTAGAAAACACACCTATTGTGGCGATAGATAGGACAGCTATAGGGGATATAGAGGAGGCTGTTATTTTTTTAATAGGTGTAATTTCACCAATATTCTCATAATTTATGGAAAGTAGATCAGTGCATTTAATTCTAATGCATATTTTGAAACTGTGTTGTCATGGGCCAAATTTAACCATGTTAGATTCTTCTACAGGTCCTTTAGCACACATAAGTTCCCAGGCTTCAGACTTGGCTAAGCAATAAGATTTAATCAACATGCTTTATTTGCCTTGCTTACTATCATCTAAAAGTAATATCGAGACATGATTAGGTAAATTTAGCCAAATAAGTAATGTTAATGACACCGAGTCCAAGAGATGGATTGGTCCTATTGGTTAAGACCACGTCATTATGTACTAATACCTATGAAAACAAACAAGTAGTGTAGTTCAGGCAAATAAAGAATAAAAGTTTCGGAACTACATACTACATCGGTTGTAAAATAGGCAGACCTCACATTTACAGTTTGCTTGAAAACTTTGCAGCTGCATTGTCTAAATTAGCAAATTAATTGACGGTGACTTCTACCTTAAGTGGTAGAAAACACACTGATTGAGGTGATGGATAGGACAGCTATAGGGGATATAGAGGAGGCTGTTATTTTTTAATAGGTGTAATTTCACCAATTTGTTGATACTTTATGGAAAGTAGAATAGTGCATTTAATTCTAATGTATATTTTGAAACTGTGTTGTCATGGGCCAAATGTGACCATGTTAGATTCTTCTATAGGTCCTATAGCACTCATAAGTTCTCAGGCTTCAGACTTGGCCCAGCTATTAAGATTCAATCAACATACTTTATTTGCCTTGATGACTATCTTTTAAAAGTAATATTAAAACATGATCAGGTAAATGTAGCCAAATAAGTAATGTTAATGACACCCAGTTCAAAAAATGGATGATTCTTATTGGTTAAGACCACGTCATTATGTACTAATACTTATGAAAGCAAAGCAGTAGTGTAGTTCAGGCAAATAAAGAATGGAAGTTTCGTAACTACATATTACACTGGTGGTAACATAGGCAGACCTCACATGTACCGTTTGCTTGAAAAACGTTCCAGCTACTTTGTCTAACTTAGGAAATTGATTGACGGTGACTTCTACCTTAAGTGGTAGAAAACACACCTATTGTGGCGATGGATAGGACAGCTATAGGGGATATGGAGGAGGCTGTTATTTTTTTGATGGGTGTAATTTCACCAATTTGTTGATAATTTATGGAAAGTAGATCAGTGCATTTAATTCAAATGCATATTTTAAAAACTGTGTTGTCATGGGCTAAATTGGACCATGTTAGATTCTTCTACAGGTCATTTAGCACACATAAGTTCCCAGGCTTAAGACTTGGCTAAGCAATAAGATTCAATCAAAACGCTTTATTTGCCTTGCTGTCTATCTTCTAAAAGTAATATCGAGACATGATTAGGTAAATTTAGCCAAATAAGTAATGTTAATGACACCGAGTCCAAGAGATGGATTGGTCCTATTGGTTAAGACCACGTCATTATGTACTAATACCTATGAAAGCAAACAAGTAGTGTAGTTCAGGCAAATAAAGAATGGAAGTTTCGTAACTACATATTAAACTGGTGGTAAAATAGGCAGACCTCACATGTACCGTTTGCTTGAAAAACGTTCCAGCTACTTTGTCTAACTTAGGAAATTGATTGACGGTGACTTCTACATTAAGTGGTAGAAAACAAACCTATTGTGGCGATGGATAGGACAGCTATAGGGGATATGGAGGAGGCTGTTATTTTTTTGATGGGTGTAATTTCACCAATTTGTTGATAATTTATGGAAAGTAGATCAGTGCATTTAATTCAAATGCATATTTTAAAAACTGTGTTGTCATGGGCTAAATTGGACCATGTTAGATTCTTCTACAGGTCCTTTAGCACACATAAGTTCCCAGGCTTCAGACTTGGCTAAGCAATAAGATTTAATCAACATGCTTTATTTGCCTTGCTGACTATCTTCTAAAAGTAATATCGAGACATGATTAGGTAAATTTAGCCAAATAAGTAATGTTAATGACACCGAGTCCAAGAGATGGATTGGTCCTATTGGTTAAGACCACGTCATTATGTACTAATACCTATGAAAACAAACAAGTAGTGTAGTTCAGGCAAATAAAGAATAAAAGTTTCGGAACTACATACTACACCGGTTGTAAAATAGGCAGACCTCACATTTACAGTTTGCTTGAAAACTTTGCAGCTGCATTGTCTAAATTAGAAAATAAAACTGTGTTGTCATGGGCCAAATGTGACCATGTTAGATTCTTCTATAGGTCATATAGCACTCATAAGTTCTCAGGCTTCAGACTTGGCCCAGCTATTAAGATTCAATCAACATACTTTATTTGCCTTGCTGACTATCTTTTAAAAGTAATATTAAAACATGATCAGGTAAATGTAGCCAAATAAGTAATGTTAATGACACTGTTACGGGGGGCTGTCTGATAATAACCGAAAGGAGTATCAGACAGTCAGGGTCCACCGTGCAAAGACTTTGCTGCAGACTATGGCAGAGTGCAATACCTCTGTTAACTCACAGAAGGATATAATAAGTAAAGCAATTCCTCCCTTACTTGGAGGGTGTGTGGAATGATCTCTGTTAATAATCACAGAGACAAAGGCAATGTGTGCGAAATGGCACCTACCTAGGTCCGCTCTTCTAGTGGTGCAAAAGAGACGAACAGCAGCGTAAGCCGCACAAAGCTCCTACCTGCGTTCGCTCCACTAGTGTGCGAGGACACGAACCACTAAATATGGCACCTGCCTAGGTCCGCTCTTCTAGTGGTGCAAAAGAGACGAACAGCAGCGCAAGCCGCACAAAGCTCCTACCTCTGTTCGCTCCCCTAGTGTGCGAGGATACGAACAACTGCCAGACGCAGTATAAGGAACGTTACCCTAGCGGCATAGTCCACCTACGAGTAGAATCACAAGGCCCAGCCAGACCATGTGCCTCAGGCACCTGCCTATGTCCGCTCCCCTAAGAGGTAAGGATACGGACAGCAGCCGAAGCTGTAAGGTATAAGAACGCTACCCTGCCGGTAGCGCTCACCTAGCATAGACAGAGGAATGCCTAGAGGAACGCGCACAGAGCGTCTACTCATATGCATGAACCAAGAGGACTGAGCACCATGCGGCGTGTGTCAGGGTCTTATATAGACTCTGTGCCCCATCCAAGATGGAGGACACCAGAGCCAATCCGCTGCCAGAACGACAGGAGTGACGTCATGCTGGCCTATCACCGAGCAAGACGTCACAAGCACATGACCAGCGACCAATCGGCATAGAAGGTGTCAGAGACATGTGACCTCGTGTCAGCGATGATGTCACCCGCACATGTGCAATGGCTCCAAGATTGGACTTAGTCTCCGGCGCTCGCACATGTGCAGTAGCAAGAAATCTGGACTTAGTCTCCAGCGCTCGCACATGTGCAGTAGCAAGAAATCTGGACTTAGTCTCCAGCGCTCGCACATGTGCAGTAGCTAGAAATCTGGACATAGTCTCCAGTGCTCGCAGCAACCGTAACAGTACCTCCCCCTCAAGGGCCCCCCTCCCGGCGACGCAGGTAATCGGCAACTAAGTCGGGAGCATGGACAGCCTCCTCGGCTCCCAAGAGCGATGTTCCGGGCCATAGCCCTCCCAATCTATCAAGAAGAACCTGCGCCCTCTAACCATCTTAGAACCTACTATGGCTCGTACCTCATAGCTAGAGCGAGAGGAATCAGAGGCAGGAGAGTGCGCTTCACGAGCGTGAGGTAAAATAGCCGGCTTTAGCAGTGAGACATGGAATTTGTCATGAATCCTAAGATGGACAGGTAACTTCAATTGATAGACTACAGGATTTACCTGTCGAAGAACCTCATAAGGACCCAGGAAGCGAGGAGCAAATTTGACAGAGCTCACTCTAAGTCTCACGTGTTTTGCAGAGAGCCACACAAAGTCCCCTGGAGAAAAGACAGGAGCCGGGCGACGAAACCGATCGGACACCGTCTTCATACGGTCCTTAGCTGCTTGGATCGACTCTTGAGTCCGATCCCAAACCTCTCTGGCATTAGTTGCCCAGTCGGCCACAAGAGGAGGAGGTGCAGCAGCGGGAAATGGTACCGGTACCCTAGGGTGTTGCCCATTATTGAGTACGAACGGTGTCTGCCCAGTGGCCTCAGCCAGCGAATTGTTAAGGGCAAATTCTGCCCAGGGTAGGAGGGAGGACCAGTTATCGTGGTTCTCAGCAACAAAGTGTCGAAGGTATATAATCATAGATTGATTGGTACGTTCAACCAAACCATTAGTCTCCGGATGGTATGCCGAAGAGAGATTCAACTCAATTTGCAGAAGGCTACAAAGATCTCGCCAGAAACGGGAAGTAAATTGCGGGCCTCTATCACAAATGATACGATCTGGCATCCCGTGAAGCCTAAAGACATGCTTGAGGAATAGTTTGGCTAGTACCCTGGAAGATGGGATTCTCGATAACGGTACGAGATGAACCATCCGGGAGAAATGGTCCGTAATGACCCACACAAATCTATGTCCCTGTGAACTTGGAAGATCACCCACAAAGTCCATGCCTACCACCTCCCATGGTCTATCTGGCACTGGTAAAGGATGCAAGAGCCCAGCCGGTCTCTGCCGTAATGGATGGTTGCGAGCACACGAGTAGCAGGAACCGACATATCTCTTGACGTGGCTGGCTAAGTGTGGCCACCAATACCACCTCTCCAGTAACTCTCGTGTCCGCCTAATACCAAAATGCCCACCCACCTTTGAGGTGTGGGCCCATGACAGTATATCATTCTGTCGATCAGGCGGAACAAAGGTCTTGCCCGGTGGGATTTGGTCTAACGTCACAGGGGAGAGCGTATGAAAAACCCTGGAGGGAAGGATAAGACGAGGTTCGTCAATCTCTTCCTCGGTAGAAAGCATAGAGCGAGACAGGGCGTCTGCCTTGTTATTCTTACTCCCAGACAGATAGTTGATGGAGAAGTGAAAGCGGGAGAAAAACAAGGACCAGCGGGCTTGGCGAGGATTCAGACGCTGGGCGGTTTGTAAGTACGTCAGATTCTTATGGTCTGTATAGACCTGGAAAGGATGTTTCGCTCCTTCCAGCAAGTGACGCCACTCCTCCAAGGCTAATCTCAAGGCGAGCAGTTCCCTATCCCCAATGGTATAGTTTCTCTCTGCTGGTGAAAAGGTTTTAGCAAAGAAGAAACACGGCCTTTTTCTACCTGCACCGTTCTTTTGATACAAGACCGCACCAGCACCCACTGAAGAGGCATCAACCTCTAAGAGGAAGGGCTTACTCTCATCGGGTCTTTGAAGAACGGGAGCAGTTGAAAAGTGTCTTTTTACTGCCTCAAAAGCCTGAGATGTCTCAGTAGACCAGGCTTTGGGATTAGCACCTTTCTTAGTCAAGGCCACCAAAGGGGCCACCAAAGTAGAAAAATGGGGTATGAACTGCCTGTAATAATTTATGAATCCTAAGAAGCGTTGCACCGCCTTCAAGGAATGAGGTTCGGACCATTGCAGGACAGCAGAGAGCTTCGCAGGATCCATAGCCAGACCCTCTTGTGAGATAATGTAACCCAAAAAAGGCAATGAGGATTGCTCGAATACACATTTCTCGAGTTTAGCAAACAATGAGTGCTCCCTTAAACGGGAAAGGACACGAACGACATCCTGACGATGAGTCTCCAGATCAGGAGAAAAAATCAGGATGTCGTCCAGATACACCACTACTGAGGATAACAGTAAATCCCTGAACACATCGTTTACGAAGTCCTGAAATACTGCGGGTGCATTACATAACCCAAAAGGCATGACGAGGTATTCATAGTGACCGTCTCGGGTGTTAAAAGCGGTCTTCCATTCGTCACCCTTTCGAATTCGTACCAAGTTATACGCACCCCGCAGATCCAACTTCGTAAAAACTTGAGCTCCTCTCAGTCTGTCAAAGAGCTCCGAAATTAAAGGTAATGGGTATTTGTTCTTTATTGAGATTGCGTTGAGACCCCGGTAATCTATGCAGGGACGCAAATCACCCTCTTTCTTCCGAACAAAGAAAAACCCAGCTCCCGCGGGAGAGACAGACTTACGAATGAACCCCTTCTTTAAACTCTCTCTTATATAGGTCGACATGGCCTCCGACTCAGGTATCGACAGGGGGTAAACCCTGCCTTTAGGTGGAACCGAACCTGGGATAAGTTCTATGGCACAGTCATACGGCCTATGGGGTGGAAGAACCTCAGCACCCTGTTTGGAGAACACGTCAGCGAAATCCAAATATGGTGTAGGTATGGGAGAGAGATCAGTGGATGCAACCGCAACGACCTTAGGTGGTAAGGGAAGACATCGGGACTGACATTTCGAACCCCAACTAATAATGCTGTCAGACTCCCAGTCAATGTGAGGAGCATGAGTCCGAAGCCATGGAAGACCCAGAAGGACGTCGTCTATACCCTCAGGCAAAACAAGAAAAGAAATCTCCTCTATGTGACCCTGAGACAGGGAAAGGCGCAAGGGAACTGTCCTCAATGTAATGGAGTCAGACAACATAGTTCCATTAACAACACGGACAGGAATAGGCGCCTCTAACATGATAGAGGGAATATTGTGTCCCTTTACAAATCCTGAGGACACAAAAATCCCGTCAGCTCCGGAATCCACAAAAGCCATAATAGGCCATGTATTCTCAGATAACGAGAGCTGACCTGGGATACAACACTTAGAGGGTGCAGAAGACGTCTCTAGTAACCCCCCTCTAATGGTTACTAGGCCAGGGAGTTTCCCTGACGACTAGGACACTTGTTGGCATAGTGCCCAGCCTGACGACATACGTAACATATAGGAGGACCAGACTTGCGTAGTCTGGAGAACGTATGACCTAACTCCATAGGAGTGGGAGATGTTTCAGATGCTGAGGAAGATGATAGTGGACCCTCAACAACTGGAATAGCCCGATGCTTAGGGCGTGAGGAAGAGACCTCGAGTCTACGTTCCTTATGGCGTACATCGATTCTCGTTGCTACTGTGATCAAGTCCTCCAGAGAAGCAGGGACCTCACGAGTAGCAAGAGCATCCTTGACATAGCCTGCCAACCCTCTCCAGAAGATAGGAATCAACACCTTCTCTGGCCAATCTAGTTCTGCCACCAGAGTTCTAAAAGCAATGGCATAAGAACTAGTGGATAACGAACCCTGAGATAGATCTAACAGTCTCAGGGCCGCATCATGGGTAACCTGCGGACCCATGAATACCGCCTTAAGAGCATCAAGAAAGTCTTGATGTCTCAGAGTAACCACATCAGAGCGCTCCCATAGGGGAGTCGCCCATTCTAAGGCTTTGTCCTGAAGTAAGGAGATGATAAAGCCTACTCTGGACCTCTCCGTAGAGAAGCGAGAAGAGTTGACCTCTAGGTGTATCTGACACTGACTAATGAAACCACGACATGATCTGGCATCGCCAGAATATCTGTTTGGCAGAGCAAGTCGAGGGTGCAGATGTCACCATGGTCTGAGGTTTATCCTCTATACTCTTGAGCCGTGACTCAAGTACTTGTATGTAACGGTGTAACTGCTGATATTCTGCCATAACTGCCAGACCCTTGGCTCAGTCCTAATGTTACGGGGGGCTGTCTGATAATAACCGAAAGGAGTATCAGACAGTCAGGGTCCACCGTGCAAAGACTTTGCTGCAGACTATGGCAGAGTGCAATACCTCTGTTAACTCACAGAAGGATATAATAAGTAAAGCAATTCCTCCCTTACTTGGAGGGTGTGTGGAATGATCTCTGTTAATAATCACAGAGACAAAGGCAATGTGTGCGAAATGGCACCTACCTAGGTCCGCTCTTCTAGTGGTGCAAAAGAGACGAACAGCAGCGTAAGCCGCACAAAGCTCCTACCTGCGTTCGCTCCACTAGTGTGCGAGGACACGAACCACTAAATATGGCACCTGCCTAGGTCCGCTCTTCTAGTGGTGCAAAAGAGACGAACAGCAGCGTAAGCCGCACAAAGCTCCTACCTCTGTTCGCTCCCCTAGTGTGCGAGGATACGAACAACTGCCAGACGCAGTATAAGGAACGTTACCCTAGCGGCAACGTCCACCTACGAGTAGAATCACAAGGCCCAGCCAGACCATGTGCCTCAGGCACCTGCCTATGTCCGCTCCCCTAAGAGGTAAGGATACGGACAGCAGCCGAAGCTGTAAGGTATAAGAACGCTACCCTGCCGGTAGCGCTCACCTAGCATAGACAGAGGAATGCCTAGAGGAACGCGCACAGAGCGTCTACTCATATGCATGAACCAAGAGGACTGAGCACCATGCGGCGTGTGTCAGGGTCTTATATAGACTCTGTGCCCCATCCAAGATGGAGGACACCAGAGCCAATCCGCTGCCAGAACGACAGGAGTGACGTCATGCTGGCCTATCACCAAGCAAGACGTCACAAGCACATGACCAGCGACCAATCGGCATAGAAGGTGTCAGAGACATGTGACCTCGTGTCAGCGATGATGTCACCCACACATGTGCAATGGCTCCAAGATTGGACTTAGTCTCCGGCGCTCGCACATGTGCAGTAGCAAGAAATCTGGACTTAGTCTCCAGCGCTCGCACATGTGCAGTAGCAAGAAATCTGGACTTAGTCTCCAGCGCTCGCACATGTGCAGTAGCAAGAAATCTGGACATAGTCTCCAGTGCTCGCAGCAACCGTAACAGACACCCAGTTCAAGAGATGGATGATTCTTATTGGTTAAGACCACTTCATTATGTACTAATACTTATGAAAGCAAAGCAGTAGTGTAGTTCAGGCAAATAAAGAATGGAAGTTTCGTAACTACATATTACACTGGTGGTAACATAGGCAGACCTCACATGTACCGTTTGCTTGAAAAACGTTCCAGCTACTTTGTCTAACTTAGGAA